>NC_063179.1:45756711-46073711 GCF_023159225.1 Perognathus longimembris pacificus | reverse complement strand
TTGAAAATGTGATGGCTCATTATAAGGGTATTTGACATAAGCATATTTGCTGATGACGGATTGCCGATCGGTGGTAATTTAAAAGGATTCTGAGCAGTAGTTAAGGTAGAACATTTTCCTCACATTAATCAGATCAGATCACGATAGCCTGCATTACAAATGACTTTCAAAGTCTATGGAAAATGTAGATTTTAGAAGATGGTCTTCATATGAATGTACAATGCATCTTATTCTTGCTCATTTTTTAGCCATTCATTCAATTATCATGAAAGAAAAAAAGTCCCATTTTACTTTATAAACACACATACTCCCCCTAAAAAGGAAAAAGTGCTATTTTTTAAAAAACAAATTGTAGATAGTGGGGGGGATGGGAATTCAACAGGATTGTTGGCTTTAAAGTCTTCTGGTTATTGGCAATAGAAATACATCAAATCCTAATCTAAATCATTAATTGGAATTTAATAAAATATGTTGTTTATAGTTTGACCTATTAATAGTCACACATACTATTTAAGATAAATAGTAGGCCATCTCTGAAAGTTATTAAAAGTTTTCATTTAGGGGAAATATTGTGGTTAGGCCACAAATGAGTACTATTTTGGAGCCCCATAGAGATACACAATTGCTTACTAACACTTCAGTCTCCTCGTGACATGGTTTATAATAAAATGACACTGGGTACAGCTTAGCAATATCCAAAGATCAGAACAGCTGTTATCTGCCGAGTCACTGGGGCATAGCTGTCAGACATGTGCAGACAGAACAAGGTATTTCAGTTAATATGTCATGATAGTTTAATTACATCACCTTTCCTGGGACTTTGCTTGAATCCTGTTCAAGAGCATCAAATGAGATGGCAAGCTATCAACTTTTCTTTCTTTAACAGCCTTTCCTTCTGTTTTTGCTTGTATAGGTTAGTTCTGCTCATTGGGAGAACATAAATATAGAGAAAAAGAAGTCTGCCTCTCATTTTGCTCAGCTGTGGTGTTTAACTCTATTCTTTAAAGCCACACTGTCTTCACTTCCACCTTCCCTTACAAGAAAAATCAGTCTTTCCCTCTGACTTATCACATTTTACTCATCCTCACAAAACAAAACAAAGCAACATTGGTAGCTTCTGTTTTTTTTATCTCCTTTCTCTGCATTTCCATGTCTGTATTTCTCAGATTGATTGCTTCTGCCTGTTCTGTTTTCTCTCCTCCCCCATCCATATCCATGTTTACCTGCTGTCTTGGTTAATCCTTAGAGGTTTCTAGAGGAACCATGATTTTTCTGGCTTAAGAATAGTTTTCTTATGTTTCTTTCCCAAGTCAAGCATCCCTTTCTCTCCCAGGTAAGAAATGGTGGAAAATAGCATTGTGGGGCCACAGGTGATAACAGTCATCTTTAGGGGCACAGTCAATATTAGGGGTCATGACTTCTCTCTGTTCTGCTTTGACCTCTGTCAGTCAGCCAGAGTCTCTTGACTTCCCAAATACCTGCTACAGAGTGCTCCTGTATCTCCTGACCGTATGTGCATTTTCCTCTTTTCCTGGTTTCTCTTTGCTCTTTGTCTGTTTCCAGACCATAGCTTGTGTGGTCTTTGTAAAAGATATGCCCAGCTTTCTTATCTTTCTTTCTAAACTCTGGTTTTATAACAGCACTTTCTCCTCTTGCTTTTAAAATACAGATTTTATTTTTTTCAAGACTTCTAGGAAGACCCTTTATAGATTAATTGCAGTCTCCCTAAAGGTCTTTCTGAGTGTGGTTTTGGTTAACTTAGTTGAAAGGTAACTGGCATCTAATAGTACCAAAAGTTAGTTTCTTCAGTTTTCTGTGAAGATTTACCTCCTTCATGAACCCTTTTGTGACAAGATAATAAATGATACATAACCTTGTCATCCAAGCATTGCTTTATCATCACATTTATATCAAAGTTTTTGACAATTATTTTGCTTGTCTGTTTTTTGTAATATGTCACCTTTGCATTTTTTATACAAGGTTGTTACCCTGTTACCTTGTCCTGTAGTTCCTGTGAGTCATTTTATACTGTCGGACTATATTTCAAACTCTTGTGCTTTTAGAATGCTGAGCACAGACTTGAATCACATTCCATAGAGAGCCCAAAGGAGAAACAGACTTACATGGTTTGTTCGATCCTTTAATTTTTCAGGTGAAAAAAAAGTGAAGCTCTCTAGAGAGGTCCAGTTTTCAAGTAGACCTAGTCATGACCCAAAAGGAATTAGGAGGCATGTAATAAAATCAGTCTGTGGAAAAGATCATATTTGAACAAAAAAATGATATCTCATAGCAATATTGTTCATGCATTTACCTCGGGAGCTTGTAATTGAATGCAGCATGACTTTGATATGTAGCTGGGGAAAAGGTGGGCTACAAATACAAATAAATAAGTCATATCTCTCCTCCCTCCTTCCTTCAGTCTCCCTGTCCCTCCCTCTGTTCCTTCATTTTTCTCTATTTTCCTTCTCTACTGAATTCCTGAAGGCTAAAACATGTCTTCTTACTTTACAACACTTTTTCTCTCTTGGTTATGTGCAGATATTAGAAAGTCAGCCAGTGTTTTATTGGCTGGCAAGAATAATCCACGAATGCCACACTGGTTTGGTAGCTCCTGAGCCGCTTGAGTCTTGAGTAGGGTCCAGGGTTTCATGAGCTGTCCTGTGTAATATGGATCGTGCCTCCACTGTGCTCAAATCATGAATCTTAGCCGTTTTCTTTCTGTTTTGTGTCTATGTATCTTCCTTTATAAGTAGGACAACTTGGCTGGAAACCATTTATCTCTGTGTCTGTAGGCTTCTGTTGATGACTAGATTCTCGCTGTTTTCTGGTTTCTCGCTCACTGAAATTATGCCATTGGTAGCACTTTCTGAGATAATAGATAATAATCTGATGTTGTGCCGTGTCCAGTGGGGAAGCTATGGGCGGCATGCAACATATGTGTGTGTGTGTGTGTGTGTGTGTGTGTGTGTGTTTGTGTATATTATGTGCATGAGTGCCAGTTTGAACTCAGGGTCTGCACTGTCCCAGAACTTTTTTGCTCAAAGCTAGTGCTCTACCTCTTGAGCCACAGCTCCACTTCTAGTTTTTTGGAGATTAACTAGAGAGAAGAATCTCATGGACTTTCCTGCCTGGACTGGCTTTGAGCTGCGATCCTCACATCTCAGCCTTCTGAGTAGACAGGGTTACAAGTATGAACCACTGGCATCTAGCTCACATGTAACTTTTGAGCTATCGAAACTTGGCTAGTGCATCTGAGAACCGAATATTTAATTTAAAATTTAAATTGTCACATGTGGTTCATAGCTGCTATGCTAGATAGACAATCTTGGAAGCTTGGACACATGTGAACTCCTTTTTCTTCCATTCTTGTTTTCTGTATGTGGGCTGACCTTCCTCATTGCTTTTAGTGCTGTTCATTCTCCCATTGTTCTGGGTGTCCTTCTGTTGGACATCTGTTAGTATTCCAGGTCTCACCCTTAAGAAAAGACTCTTTACTGTGTGAGAGTCCTCTGGAAGATACTGCAGAACTCTGGGAGAGGAGTTGTTTTTTTTTTAAATCCCTGGTGGACAATTCACTTGTCATTCGTATTTTCTTTTTGACAGCATAAATACAGTTTATCTAGAGAAACAGCTTTTTTAATAATGAAAAATTTGAAGTGATTTTTTTTCTACTGATATAATATCCCCAAATTATTTCAATCCATTGGAACTGCTGAGAAGGGCCCAGCTTGCTGTCTTGAAACTACACACAGCATTTTCTATTCCAGTCATCAGACAGAATATAGTTAGTATAAGGATGACATTAAAATGCAGATTTATATAGAGGCTTCACATAAATTTCATTTTGGTTCAGTGATTGTAGCCTCTAAGAAGAAACATCAGACATATTAGTAAATGTGGCTTGTTGTTGTTGTTGTTGTACTGGGATTTGGAGTCAGGGCCTCATGCTTGCTAAGCAAGCACTCCACTGAGCCATGCCTCCTGCCCTGCTTTTTGCTGGTTATTTTAAAGAAAGGATCTAACTTCCTGCCTACTTTAGGTGTCATGTCATTGCTTGGATGACAGGTGGGCCCCACCACATCCACTCTCTTGATTGAGATGGACCTTTCTTCCTGGCTGGTCTGGAACTGTAATCCTCCTTTTTTCACCCTCTAAGTAGCTGTGATTACAGGTGTGGGCCACCAGCGCCTGCCAGGCTAGTAAGTGTTAACTTGTAAATAAATGTTACTCTTACATGAATGTATGGAATTTTGTCTTATAAAATTTTTAGTATTTAATAAAATTGAAAAGGATATTTTCATCTATGTGGCAGAGGCTAGACTAAAATCTAATGTTCTAAATTATGTAATATATTTATTAAATAAGGTTCTCCCTATTTTCCCTCACAGAACGTGGAGGTGTATTTATTTTAGGATCGTGGGACCTTAACATCTTTTAGATAAAGTTATCTAATGTTAGCAAAGTTTTGTTCATTTAGGGAGAGGAACAGTAAATACTGTGCACAGGATTTACACAGTGATCTGAGACACTCAACATTGAAAACTCATACATTTGATAAAGATACTGATGATCATGAAGGTTACATTTGCTTATCAATTCCCTGCCCACCCCATCTTTTTGTTTTTCCAGTCCTGAGGCTTGAACTCAGAGCCTGGGTGCTGTCTCTGAGCTCTTTTGCTCAAGGCTAGTGCTCTATCAGATGAGTCACAGCTCCACTTTCAGAATTTTTTGTGCTCATTTAGAGATAAGAGCCACATGAACTTTCCTGCCCTGACTAGCTTTGAGCCAGGATCCAAAGCCCTCAGGCTCTTGTGTTGCTCGGATTACAAGTGTGAGGCACCAGCACCGTGCGTTACCCTTAAACACAATACATGAAAACCTAGGCCAGGACATGCTGTTCTTGGTGGACCATGTTTGTGCCTCTCAGTTACATCTGTGTTATCTCTGTGTGGGGTCCATTTCCTAAAGTCACCATACACCTATTACTTGTAATGTGTGCATACCCAGGTCTGAGGACACCTGATCCTTTAGTTACCTTTTGATTCGCAGGAAATCATTCCCCAGTTTGGCAACTTGAAAATACAAAATACCAGGCTTAGACGGTTTTCTTTTCAAGATGGAATTATGACACACCCCAGACTGTTGAAGAAATAGAGTGTGGGCATATTGTGATATTACTTGTGAACTTATTTCAAAATCATGCTGTGTAAACACATCTTACCTATTATACTAGCCAATAGGAAGCAGCTTGTGAACCTGAGCCAATCTGAGCCAAGGGGTGGGGTCTGCTGCTTTAGGATGTCTGAGCACACTGCCTGCTCTGGGTGCTTGCTTGCCAGATTTTTGACTGATGGCGCACCGTTCTGCGCACAAGTAAATTTTGACTTGCTGAGGAAACAAAACAAAAGTCAGGTCAACGAGTTATCCCAAAGATGCCCTAGCTGCAGTCAGGCTGATGGCTTCACTGGGGCTGGAGAATTTATTTCAAGATGGCTCCCTCACGTTCCTGGCATATTGGTGCTGACTGTTGTCAGGAAGTTTCGGTGCTTCCGTTCTCCTCTTCAGCATGTCTCAGGGATGCTGGAGTGTCCTTACGGCAGGGCAGCAACATCTCCCAGATGAAGCAGGAGACAGCCAACAAATAGGAGGAAGCATGCTGAGCCCACATGTGAGAGCAGCTATGAGCCGGGAAGAGGCCACACAGCTTTGTGGTCAGCTTTCCAGAGTCATACCTCATCGTGCAGGCCAGGTTCTGCTCAGTAGAGGCAAGAGACTAAGTATAGCCTGCACTCAAGAAGAAGCTTGTTAAGACCGTACCCACTAGGAGAAATCATTAACCCTGACTTTTAGTGGCTGAGTTTACATATGCTTTGATTTTTTTCTTGGCTCAGGTTTCGTGGCGATTTGGGGTTGGCTGAGGCTCTACTTGGTGGTGTTCTCTGACAGAGCAGCCCCCCAATCCAGAGCAAGCAGTTGCTCAAACAGCTAGGAGTGCCCTGGAGGGTCTCACGTGCAATCAAATGCGTTAGCCTGGGCAAGATACATCTTTTTTTTTCCTTTTCACATTCACTTGTCAAAACTTGTCACATGGCCTTGCCCAATCACAAAATAGCTACAACCTGCACTGTTTACTGTAGTGCACCCTGCAGGCACCCTGCACCTGAGTTGCCTATTCACAACTATCTCCCATGTCTAGTAGGTGCCAGGCACTCTTGCAGCCTTTACAGTTTACCAGAGAATAACACAAACCCAAGCTTCTACCTTCTAACTTATATTGAACTAGAGGTTATAGACCGTAAGTAAATGAGTAAACTATGAGTGTGTTAGAAGATAGGAACCTGTGAAGAGTGTGTGATGGCGGGGGGGGGGGGGGGGGGGGTGGGGGGGTGGCGGGTGTTCCTATTACAAATGTATTTTCTGGGAGGCCAGAATAGGGGGTCTTGATGTCTTCTTCCACTTTGAAAAAGCTTTCATGTTTATCTCTTGAGTTATTCTTTATCATGATGAATATTTTGTTTACATATCCATTCCTTTCATCTAACTTCTTTGATCTTTTATTTCTAACTTGATTAGCAGCCATTGTTATTGATTAAACTTTGTTATGAGATATTGTGTTGATATAAGATTTTGAATTATAAGAATCTCTGAAGGTTTTAAGTAGATTACTTTTCTAGAGCAATTAATTGATGTCTTAAATTATTGGTACTCTCATTGTCATCTTTTTTTTCTGGGCCTCTCTGTTTTCTTTCTCTCCCTTCTTTTCTCTCTTTCTTGTTCTTTCTTTCTCTTGCTCACTTTGTCTCTCATTCTTTCTCTTTCTCTCCTTCTCTCCTGTGGCTTTAGCTAGCCATAATGATAAAGAGTAAGTAAAAATGTTGCTCTTTAGTTGTATTCACTTGATTTTTTTTTATATAATAGTCATTTCTAAGTTTTCGAAAGATAATTCTTAAGGTTGAATTTCTTGCTTTTTCCTATATTCTTATTCATTTGGGGAAATGGTACATATTTACATATGGCAAGTTCATTTCACATTTTAGTGAAATGTCATTTATGTAACACAAAATGTAAAATTATCTTCTACCTCCAGATAGATAATCCTGTTATTCCCACACCCTCCTCAGAGGACATTCAATGTTTATCTCCCATCCTTGGTTGTGGGGGAAGCCATTATTTTTGCTTCTTTTCCTAGATCTCTGAGGCAGGAGTTTTTTGGGGAAAAGGAGAAGCTGAGCCACGCTAGTTTGACTCGGTCACAAAGGACTAGTGACAGGTGCTGAGGATGACTGTACTCTCTAATGGGCACCGAGGAATTGTTTCACTAGCCAATCCTCTGACTTCACATGGATCAAGGCTTTGTAAATTCATGTCATTCTTCTTTCCATTGTGTCCCCATGGAAAACCTATCACCTAATAATATCCTGGGATAGAAATAAATGCTTCTACATGCAACAAGTATAGGCTCAGTCTACCATTTTGGCAAGTTTGTTGGGAGTAACAGATAACAAGAAAGTAATTATATCATTTCACAGTAGATGCTAGCACAGAGTAATCAGTAGAGCTTTTTTTTTTGCAAGTCCTGGGACTTGAACTTAGGGCCTACATGCTGTTCCTGGGTTTTTGTGCTCAAGGCTAGCTCTCTACCACTTGAGCCACAGCTCTACTTCTGGCCTTTTTTCTGTGCCTAATTGGAGATGAGAGTCATACATAGATGTTTCCTGTCCTGGCTGGCTTTGAACCATGATCCTGAGAGCTCAGCCTCGTTATGGAGGACTATTAGGTTTCTTAATGCTGTGTATGACATTGAGCCCTGTTTTGGGAAATGCATCCATATACTTCTGTAATCAGTGAGAAGACACCAAGAGCCTTGTTTGACCCAGGGCTCCGGGGCCTCTGGGAAGGACTGTCTTGTGGGTCAGATCACTTTGGAACACTTGGAAGCAAAGTGTTAGAGGTTGATGTACACTCTTAGATGGGACAGGAGGGCTGGAGGAATGGAAAGCCTGGGAGATCAGCTTCTAAGGTAGGGCAAATGAGGAAGTCCCTGGTTTTGACTCACCAAGTTGGCCAGTGATTGCTCTTGAGGAACAGCAGGCAAGCAGATGGGCTCTCACCTCCGCCGAAACCCAGCCTGCTGTGGTGGAGACTGCACCAAACAGTGCTTGAGTTGTGCGGTGCATACTCCCCAAGCATCCCCTCCCAGAAATGAAGCCCACTGACTGCTTCTGTTGGTGCTTGGCTCTCAGAAGGCCTGCTTCCAGTGTGAATTCCTTTTCTCTGTTCTTTTCTTACAAGCAGTTTCCTTGCATCAGGGCATCTCCTGCAGTGGCTGTTTTGGAGGTATTCTTAGGAAGCTTATGTAATGTTTGGGTGCTGCCAATAGAGAAGTTCAACCAGAGCCTTGTTGAAAAAGTGGGAGGGAAAAGGAAGCAGGTTCAGCGTGTCTCTTGCAACTGTCTATGTGGCTTGTGATAGCCTGGGTCACTTACGACCGTGACTGAGAGCTGTTGGTCTGTGGCCTGTGCTGGTGTAAACATGGAATGGAAACCATACAGGAAGAGCTTAATGCTGGAATCTGGCCAGGGCTCAGGGCTCAGGGCCCAGGTCTTACTGGTTATAGCTCTGAGACCTTGGTCAAGTCACTTCAGCACCCTAAGATTCAATTTCCTCCTCTATGAAATGAGGTTGGGAATAATGTCATGTCAGGGCAGAGGATTGTCTTAAATATTAAATGAAATGACATATTGGAATGGGTCCTGGCCTCACTGGAGGAGGGCTAGGCCTTGAGACCATGGAGAAAGCGGACATTTCCCAGGTACTCTTTTTTTTTTTTTTTTTGCCATCCTTTGGGTTTGAACACAGGGCCTGAGCACTGTCCCTGGCTTCATTTTTTTTCAAGGCTAGCACTCTACCACTTGAGCCACAGCGCCCCTTCTGGCTTTTTCTGCTTATGTGGTGCTAAGGAATTGAACCCAGGGCTTCATGCATGCTAGGCGAGCACTCTACCACTAAGCCATATTCCCAGTCTTCCAGCTACTCTTTTTGTCAACATCATTCTTACTTCAGAGCCCCAATGCTTGTCATTCTGGAGAATGTTCTAGAAGCCTCTTCCCCCTGTGTGGCTCACTCCCTTCCTTTCCTTGGGTCTCTGTTCAGATGTCCCTCCTCTTTCTTTACCCCCACCACTATTCAAAAGTGACTTTCAATCTCTGTCCCATATTTTCCTTTATTCTTTACAGTTCTTCTTACCAATGGAAGAAAAAGAGTTTGCTTTTGTCACTGATATCTCTATGGTACCCAAACCACATTTGGCCCATGGTAGATGCTCAGTATGGAAGAAGTCAGGCATACACAAACTTGTTCCATACAGGGCCAGACAATAAATATTTTACACTTTGTGGTTTTACTATCTCTGTGGCAACTGTTCAACTCCCCTATTGTAAACAGAGTATAGACAGAACATAACAAATGATCGTGGCTGTGGTCCAACAAATTTTATTTGTTGCATGGGCTGTCGTTTGCGGATCCCTGGAATACTAATGAACAGTGAAGGTCACTGGTGGAAGTTAGTGGTTGTGGTGGTTTGACCTTGGTGAGAATGAGGCCTCTCGACTGTAGGGAGGTGATCCTAACCTTTAGAGAAATGCCGAAATGGGGACCAAAGGAATGCACAGCTCTGAGGATACAGCACCCTCATGATACAGAAGGACAGGGATGGGGCGCTTTCTCACCTCGTCCTGGCAAATGGGCATGGCCTTATCAATCAGAGCTGGCCCTTCAGGACTGCAAACTGGTTTTTGTTCATCTTCAATAAATACACGGCAGAGGAAGCCATTGCTTAAAATCTTCACATAGGGAGAAGAAAGCTAATGGAGCTACTACAAACTCAGCTTCTTAATTTAAAAAAATTATTGATGTATATAATATTTTAATACACGTCTTCAGTGAGACAGTCCCATCAGTGAAAATGGCATACTTGTCGTCTCCAACTTTCAGCATTTCTCAGTGTGGAGAAATTCAAAATCTTCTCTTTTAGGTATTTGGAAATGTACAATTAAGTTCTATAGCACAGTAGGAAAACTACTGTGCTATAGAACATTGTAGGTTTCATTCTTTCTATCCAGCTGTATTCCTATACCCTTTAACCATCCTTTCTTCTTCTTCTTACCTCCCCTTACCTTTCTAAGACTCCTAAGTTTGGACTTTTATATAGCACAACCCTAGATTTATTCAAAGGAAAACTATCTTTACCTGTAGATTGCAGTTCTGTTCTCTGAGGCAGGTTTGAAGTTCAGACTTGCAACTTTCCCTGTAGTGTGTCACTTGATCCTAGCCTTTAGATCCACATGAGTTCAGCATAGTCCTTCTACCAGTGGGATGTAGGAATGGAAAAGTGCAGACCTGGAGCCCGGGAGATGGAGTTGGGGTCAGGCGCTCACTATAAAGTGGTTCATGGTTCATCTGCTGGAGTCTATTTTCAGTTGGCACTATAGGCTGGTCAAAGTGTTTATTTTCCTTATAGTTCTTATGTGTTAACATTTTTCTATTTTTGTCCTATAGGGGAAAAGGAAATAAAATCTTATTGGCCAGAATTAGGTAAATTTTAGTCATAGTTTTAAATTATTTTTTACATACATGGTTAAAAAATAGAGAAGAGATGATCAAAATTTCGAAGCTGTTCAGCTCTTCTGCTGCTACATAGGTCTTGTTTATGCAAACTCCACTCTATCCTTGGGGGCCACTTGGAGTACTCTGGGGATTCTTAACAGTAAATTATTTTCTGTCTGTTTTCTTTTAACCACACTATGGCTGTTGTGAATATTTCTTACAGTGGAGTTAAGAGCCTGTGCTCAAAGTCAAAGTCTTCTCTTGTTTTGATTGTATGCTGGGGACATCTCTATGTGCTGTAAGGCTTTTAGAACCTAGAGAAGAGTTGTTTTCCTGGCAGACAGAATCAGTCTTGTTCAGAGCCAGGCCTTTTGTGGGAAATAAGTATAGATTAAGAAGTTTGGGTAGTGATTGGTCACCAAGTTAGGATTATTGAGGACAGTGTAATCAGATTCTTGGGTGCTCACAACCAAAGTGAATAGTAGATTGTGAAGAAAAGTTCAGGTGGATTCTTCTGCAACATCTATGTAGCAATTAGTTGCTCTCCTTTTTCCTTTTACTTCAGTTTCCTTTATTCCATTTCTTGATGCTTCCCTTCTTCTTACACGTTTCTTGTACGTCAGTTTCTTTCTGATTCCCTAGTTCATATTCCCTTGGTGGATTCTGCAGGTTAGGCTTGGCCTTACTCTTAGGGACTAGGAGGGATAGGTGGTATAAGGGTGACTTTAAGGAGAAATAAATAGGATAAAAGCAGTTCTAATGGTCCATCTCCACTAACCACAGAGTCATTTCGCCCTCTAAATATTTGCCAGTTTCTCAGTGATTGTCTTCCTATATTTTTCTCTCATTTCCTTTTTAACCAGGTGAAGTCCCTAAGCTGCTGACAACTTGGACTCATGATTCTTTTTTTTATTAATTAATTTATTGTCAAAGTGATGTACAGAGGGGTTACAGTTTCATATGTAAGGCAGTGAATCCATTTCTTATCCAACTTGTTACCTCCTCCCTTATTTGTCTCCCACCTTCTCCTCTCTCCAGTTCCCTCCCCTCCCCCAAGTTGTACAGTTGGTTTACAGCATATTGTCTTGTCAGTATTGCTGTTGCATTGGTTCACCTTTTACTCTTTGTGTCTCCATTTTGATGTTCCCCTTCCCCAGTTCCAATAATTATATATACAATACCCAGGGCACCAAAATCAGTTACAGTTATATCAGGGGTAAAACCATGGGGAAGAAAGACAAAAGAAAAAGGCATAATTTCACATGGTATGTTGAAAATAACAATAACAATAATAAACCACTTATATCCATAACTTGGAGTTCATTTCATTTGGCATCATCTTATGTTTTCATATATACATACATAAGGAGCTATTGTGATTTTCTGCTAGGACTATCCTAGACATGTACTAATTATTACCAAATGAGGGAAACCATAGAGTCTATATTTCTTTGAGTCTGGCTCACTTCACTTAATATGATTTTTTTCCAAGTCTTTCCATCTCCTTATGAATGGGGCAGTGTCAACATCATTCTTTCTGATGGTAGCATAGAATTCCATTGTGTATATGTACCACATTTTCTTGATCCATTCATCTACTGGGCGCATCTGGGTTGGTTCCATATTTTAGCGATGGTAAATTGTGCTGATTCCCTTAGCTTCTCTAGTCAGAGTTCAGTGTGTGATTGCTGTACTGCCGACTTGCTCAAAAAAACATATTTTCCTCTTAATGTGGAGTCAGGAAAGTAATGTTAACATTATGGTGTTCATCTGGTTAAAGAGCTTAGAGGTTATTTCATAAGAGGAGCTTATTTTGAAGTTCTAAAGTTATTTTTAGCTCTGATGGATGTTATGGAATAACATTTGCAAGGATTGATTATTTTGCTTTATGGTTCTAACAAAAGGAACTAGGAACTAGACGCCCCTAGTTCACACCTATAATCCTGGCTACTCAGGAGATAGAGGATCATAGTTCAAAGCTAGACAGAGCAGAAAAGTCCATGAAACTCTTATCTCCAATTAATCACAGAAAAAGCTGGAAGTGGTGTTGTGGCTCAAGTGGTAGAGTTCTAGTCCTGAGCTAAAGGAATTCAAGGTCAGTGCCCAGATCTAGAATTCAAGCCCCAGGATTGGGGGGTGAGGGAGTGGGAAGGAACGAGGAAGAAAGACTCAAAGGGTTTGAGACATGGCTCAATTGGTAGAACAGTAAAATTTATTGAAAGCATCAGGTACAGAATTGGAGTCTCAGGCTTGGACAAAAGAAATACAAATGGAAAGTACCCAATATTTGGTGACTTTCAGGTATCACATATTTTGCTAGGAGGATTAATATTGAGCCACAAGGGAGGGGGAGACAGTAGAGACCAGGTCTGTGAAACCAAAACCTTTTTGTCAAATGGTATTTCCCACAGGTCTGGGTCAGCTATCCTACATTATGTAACTAAAACCAAACAACTACTCAACATATAAAGGTCAAAAATAGGCCTCGCAGTGGTTCACAATAGCTCAAAAGCTATGTATGTATGTTCATGTAAGACAAGGATAAGCAAACTCTGTTGTTGACATTACATTTAAAGTCCTAGGTGAATTTCCTTTGGCATAGGCCACGTGGCTACTGTATAGTTCCCCGTCTTTAGCCTTTGGCACATTGACTAACTCCAAAATACATTTGGTTAAGAAATTATTTAGAACAACTCTGGATCAACAGAACTTGTATACCTAGAAAGCCATCAAGATTCATCCAAGCCACTGATGGTGTGTAAAAAATATTTCTGGGCTATAGAAGCAAAACAGGTAAGGGACCTCAGTGCTGTAAGTCCAGACATTTGGGATCTGGTATGGATTTGTGTACCAAGTATTTTTCCAAACCTGACCAGTTGACTTGTCTGGGCCTCAGCCTTCAAATAAAATCAAGAAATTAGACTACAAACAATTTTTAGTTTTTTTGTGTTGGACTATATTGTGATTTTGTGCTTCAAAATAAGTGCCACTTATTGTGATAAATTGGACTATTTGGATTAGTTGGCACCAGAATCTAAGAATTCAGTCTTTCCAGCAGGGAAATATATGTAAGTAGAAAATAGGTTAGCTTTCAGGATTTAGAGGCTTTGCCTGGAGACATTTAGAACAGTGGAGGGAATATGAACGTTGGAGTTATAGATTTCAGGTTTGATCCTTGTGGTACTTCCTATTGAAAGGAACCCTTACTCTTTCGGCACCTGTTTTACCATTAGCAAAATGGAAATACAACCTAACTAGGGGAAAGGGATGCATAATGCTAAGAGTGTGTGTGTGTGTGTGTGTGCGTGCACGTGTGTGTGTGCGCGTGCGCGCATGTGTGTCCTCTTGGAATTTTCCATTCTGATTTTCAATGAAAGGAAGATAACTGGAATTAAGGGTATCTATCCTCTTCCTGCTTGTTAACCACAGGCAGAATCTTTAGTTATATTGCTGATGGGGACAGACTGGTATCAGGGGAATTTAATGACTTCAGATAAGTAAACAACTTCAGGCATAGATTAGATCCCTAAGTAAAGGTCAGGGAAACATCTGGAATATTAAAGTGACAAGAAAACAGGTGATACATATGCAAAGTTAAATTATTTTTTCCCCTATGTCATCATTCCTCAACCAAAATTTGAGAAATGATTCATAGTCTAAAAAATTGAATGCATGAATGTCATGTTCTTAAATATGATTTTAGCTCTACTTTTTCACATCTTTCTGTTGTTGAATTTGTTGCTTATTGCGCAATTTGTTGCAATTAATGCCTGATACATTTAATCTGTCCTTGGGTTATGATAATGTTCTATTGCTGGTGGTTGGTGGCGTGTTTGTGTGTGTGTGTGTGTGTGTGTGTGTGTGCGTAGATGTTCATTAACAAAGGAATTGATTTCCTTGACGTTGAGTTGACAGACAAAAGTGAGATTGTGTTATCAAAGTGCTAATCTACATATTTTTCTGGGAAGGAAAGGATCAATTCTCTTAAGCAGTACATCTGGCAGTACAGCTCTGTTTAGGTGAATTCCACTATGTGTAGATCTAACAATGCATTTTAGGATGTTTCTGAAACACATTTCATATTGCAAATTCAAGTTTGTGATGTTAAGAATTACAAAATCAGATGAATGGATCCAAAAAACATGGTAGCTATACACAATGGAATACTACATAGCAATTAGGAATGGTGAAATATTGTTATTCGCAGGGAAATGGTCAGAACTCGAACAAATAATGTTGAGTGAGACAAGCCTAGAACACAGAAAACAAAGGGGCATGATCTCCCTGATATATGACTGTTAAGAAAGGGAGATGGGGGCTGGGGATATAGCCTAGTGGCAAGAGTGCCTGCCTCGGATACACGAGGCCCTAGGTTCGATTCCCCGGCACCACATATACAGAAAACGGCCAGAAGCGGCGCTGTGGCTCAAGTGGCAGAGTGCTAGCCTTGAGCGGGAAGAAGCCAGGGACAGTGCTCAGGCCCTGAGTCCAAGGCCCAGGACTGGCCAAAAAAAAAAAAGAAAGGGAGACAGTAGAGACCAGGTCTGTGAAACCAAAAACTGCTTGTCAAATGGTATTTCCCACAGGATTGGGGCAGCGACCCAACAGTATGTAACTAAAACCAAACAACTCCTCAACATATAAAGGTCAAAAATCGACCTCTCAGTGGAATACAATAGATCAAAAGCTGTACGTTCAAAAGGATGTACGTTCATATAAGACTACTGTCGACATATTGTCTAATGTCGACATTACATTTAAAGCCCTAGGTGAATTTTCTTGGGCTTGGCCATGTGGCTACTGTATATGTTCTTGATAAATTGTATATTGTATATATGTCTACCTGACTGAGAGAAAGGAAAGAAAAACAGAGCGCAAGATATCACAAGAAATGCACACACTGCCCTACTATGTAAGTGTACCCTTTTTGCACAACACCTTGTCAAAAAAAATTGTGTTCAATTAATAAATAAATTAAATTTTTTTAAAAAAGGAAAAAAAAGAATTACAAAATCAAAGATGGAAGCTGAAGTGCATTCCAGGTGTAGGGCAGGAGGATTGGAGTTGGAGCTTAGTGTGGACCTCATAGGGAGACACTATCTCAAAACAGAAGAAGGAAGATGAGCAGGAGAAGTGGGGGGGTATGTAGGAGGTGGGGATGATATTGGCACAAGCGCATCTTCCAGTTTAAGTATGTTCTGTTGATATATTCCTTCTCAAAATGTGGCGATTCCCTGCGAAAGTACATTTTAATAAACTTTAAATTGTCTGTACTAATAATGGTAAATAAATTGTTTGCTTATCAAATCTTATAATTTTTGCTGACTCTGTGATGTTCTTTTCCTATTTCCTTTTTCTTCTCAAAAGTTTCCTTTTTTTCAGTACTGATGATATAATATGAAATGAATGTTTTCAAAGTCAGGTGACAAATCTACTTCAATGCAGTACAGCACTGTCTTTTGGTCATCTGACGTAAACTAATAGAGTTTTTAGGATGCTAGGAAGGGGTTGCTTTGTGTTCTTCCACAGTGCTATGAAGTGTTTTCTTTCCTATATTCTTTGAGTACCTGAACTGTACTGCTGGAAGGGTCAGGTAATGGAGCTGTGTGCTGTCTCAGCCAGCAGGCTATGAGAAGAGGAAGCTGAATAGACCCTAGGGGGACAACAACAGCAAGAAGGGATGTCTTTGGTTAATGACTGTTCTCCTATGCCAGCCTGTTCTCTGCATCAATGCTCTGCTTCCTCATCACCTCTGAAGTCTGTACTTAAGACAGAACTACCTGCCCACAGCCTGCCATGGGGTTTCTGTACCTGGACATTCAAACATGGCCAAGTCTCCCCATCTCTGTTTGCTCTTCTTAAGGTGAAAGTGTGGCTGAAGAACCCATAGTGATGGGTGTGTGTGTGTGTGTGTGTGTGTGTGTGTGTGTGTGAATTCCTAGGCTCTCTAGAACCAGATGTCTATGCTCTGGAATGCAGGATTTGGCCTAGGATAACTGATCTCACTTAAGCTATCAAAACAGCGACAACAACAAACCCAAACCATGCAGTCAATTCAGTTGTGGTCAGGTCAGCTCCCTTGTAAACCATTTGTGGTGAGGTATCTACAGAAATGTTTACCTGACAATGAGGAGATGACTTGGTAGATGGCGATATTTATAGTCACCTCAGTGGTCCTGTGTCGTGGACTTAACGTGCGCCAGGCCTTGTTGAACTTGCTTACCTGTATGAATTCTAGTCATCCTCAGCTGCCTCAGGGGACAAGGGCTGTTGTTATTAATTGTTTTGTGAATGAGGAAACAGGCACAGCAAACATGAACTGTCTTACCAAGGATCCTCAGTGTTAGCTCTAGTCTGAGCTCCTAATCACTATGGAATTAGTACGAATCCGATAATGACTATCTTAACTATAAAAGCCTGGTTGTTATTTTTTATTAATCAAATTTTAAAATATTGATGGTAGGCTTTAGTTTGAAAGTAGATAAAATCCAGTTTTCAAATATACTAAAGTCATGTTAGGTTACCAATTTGAATCTTTGTTGGGTGGCAAGAATGGGAGAGAGAACGTGAACATTCTAGATTACAAGCATGTGTACAATTTTATAATTCAGATATTTTTGGTTTCTGAAAATATGTAATGTCAAAAAACAGAATAATTGTACATTGTAGCCTCTCATCTCTCTTCTCTTTTTCTCGCCTTTTTTTAAGTCAAAAAATGACTTATGAGGGAGACCCTGTTATGTATGCAGATGACATTGGTAATCCCTTTGAACTAATGAACTTTGGCTTTAGGGCAATCCATTCTGATGGGTCTTTAAAATGCATGTGCCACATCTTCTGAATGAATTGGAATTGTAGAAGAGGTTGGATTGAGAGACACAAGCAAATATGCTAGTAGGGATACAATTAAAAGGTCGAATAATTCATTATTTAGGAATCACCTTCAGAGGTAGCCCTGTGCACAAATTAGCATATTGCTTTGGTATATAGAAAGGACTCTTTGAAAATATTCCATTTGTTATAACCCAAGGGTCTTTTCCATGTGTGAAGTGTTCAATTTTGTCAAAGTACTTAGAGGCTCATTTTAACATCTCATCTTGAGTAACATTTAATATCTATTTGTTGGCAATAAAAGCTCTTTTTGGCATGTGTAGTGCTATAATACTTGAAGTAAATGCCAGGGGTTAGTGGCCCATTTGTTCTTTGCTGCGAAGTTTACAAGGCGACTTTTAGGTAGTGGTTACTTGCTGGGAGGGTACAGTGGGCCAAACATACTTTTGTATAATGTCATGTCTCTTCCATTTTAGCAGAGGAAGTATGGCCAGAAACAAGAACAAAAGATCTTATGTTGTGTGGTGATAGAGGCTATGAAGGCAAATGAGGAAAGGGAATAAAGTGGTGGGCATAATGCTTTCTATAGATAGTTACAAAGGGCTTCCTACAGAGCAACATCATGTCCACAGAGACTTGGAAGATGGAAAAGGTACCTTAGCTTGTATCAGAAATGTTTCCCAGAAGAGGGAGTGATATCTACAGGATTCCACATAGGAGGTTACTTGGGAACTCTGAGGTTTGAGGAGAGACCAATGTGGATTGAGAGGCATTGTCTATGGTGGGGATAATGAAGAGTTGGGCCTTATAGGCCACAATTTATGTTGGGAGGAGCAAAGGAGAAGCAATGGAACAACTCCAGCAAAAGTAGGTGCACCTGTCTTAGGGTTCAGAAGGGTCACTGGCTGTTCTCCTGACACTAGGGTGGGAGCAGAAAGACCTGTTGGGAGGCTATTGCATGAAAGATAACCTTAGTCAGACAAGGTAGAGGAAGAAAAATGATGGAGTGATTAGAAGTTGGATGTCCTTTGAAAGCTGAGCTGACAGATCTGCTGGCTAGATCGGGAATGAGAAAGAGAAGTTAAGAATAGCTGTAAGAT
The DNA here is from genome assembly GCF_023159225.1 of Perognathus longimembris pacificus. Classification (NCBI taxonomy): domain Eukaryota; kingdom Metazoa; phylum Chordata; class Mammalia; order Rodentia; family Heteromyidae; genus Perognathus; species Perognathus longimembris. The sequence continues at coordinate 46,055,175 of NC_063179.1, read as the reverse complement.
CTATCACCTGAGTATCTAGAAAGGAGTTGGCATTTACTGAGATTGAAAAATAAATCTTTCTCTTTCTACTCATACAATTATTGTTAATATTTAGAAATGGTGAATTCATGTGCCTGGGCATGATAGCATCTGAAGGTTAGTTTGGAGAAAATAGTGCAGAAGGCTGATAGTTCCATATTCAAGGCCACTTAATATCTTTTAGAGGTATATGGGTGGGCTTGCTTGGGGAGACAGCTATAGGAAAATAAAGCAGTGTACTCCATGTTTGGAGATAGGGATGGAAGATGGACCAAAAATTAGCAGCAGCCCCATAAAACATTTGCCTTTGATAACATCTTCCTTGATGACGGAAACCATATGTCATCATGGTGGCTTCTCTATTTTTCTTACTAGGTTGCAAAACAGCAAATAATGGTTGAAAATAGCAAATACAGAAAATATGGATGGGACACTCTTATTACATCTTATTACATGAATTGTATGCCATTAGGTTACCAACTTTCCTCAGAATCCACATCAGATTTTTATTGACTATGCACCTTTTGTTCCATAGAATGCTTTTGTGTTTTCTATAATAGGCTTCCAGTTCCTCCTTGCTCACTTCAGTGGTCTATTACACACCCACCTTGTGTGACTTCTAAATTCCATAATGGACAAATATACTTAGGTATTCTTTGGCCCTTTCTGGAACTATAGTTCCATGAGCCCAAATTTGCTATTGATGAAGAAGGGCATCCTGTAGGAGAGTATGTTTGGATCCAGGCTACTCACAAAGTAGTGTCAGTACACTATCAGTATACTATCTGTATCAGAGCCTATATGTGCACTGATAGGAGCTAGCTCCCCAGGAGCCTGCTCTCTGCTTAGGGAGGGACAAGAGAAGTGTTTAAAGCATCTGGGACAAGCCCAGGCTGGGATGTCTTTAAGCATCCATTGAAGTTTCAAGATACCTTGAGCCTTCAATTAACTCCTTGTCCCACAAAGCCATGGAGAATTTGGAAAAGATGAAAGTGAAATTTGTTAAAGGGCAATACCTACAGTGACGTATTTCATGGGTGCTGTAATCCCCAGGGTCAGATGAAGTGTTTTTAAAGGTATCATGCCTGCTTGAGTCAGGACAATAAATGGAAAATAAATTACCACGCTGCACTGGGCCATTTTGAGGAAAGTTAAGTAATTGTAAAAGGAACACTAAAGCCACTGACAACACAGCAGATCTGGGAAAATGATCTATTTGGAGAGAGCTCTATCGGGAGTATGAACTGATACGTAGAAGGAAATGGGATCTTGGAGCATTGCACTCTGCTCATAGGTATTTCTCCTCACACAGTGTTTGACACATTTGTGCCCTTGCAGTTTACTGTCTTGATTTTCCTGGATTTAAAGTAATACTTCCCTCTTGGGGTGATGATTATGATACAGAACACTGGCTTATGGACTAATAGCTTATGGCTATCTGTAATGGACAAGATTTTTTTCCCCTGTTTCCTACACTTAAAAAATTCCTTTTTTTTTCATTTGTTTTGTGCTTTTGGTAATCTTGTTGAAATGCTATTTAGAACTCACCGCTTTTTTTGTACTTATTTTTTTTTACCCCCTGTTAATTTGTGATATAGCAATCTTCCCCTGGAGTAATTAATTATAATTCTGCAAGCTGAGTGAAAAATAAGTTATGTAAGCTAATGAACCTTAAACGATAAATATTTGTGTTTTATGCAACTGCCACTAATAATTAAGAGGAAATAACTTAGTAGAATGGGCCCTAAGTTGCTTGATTGCTTTGCAGGGCACTCACCCATCCTTTACTAGCAGTCTGGACCATGTTGTTGAATGTCTATGGCACATTGCCACCTAGTGGTGGCAAATTTTCCTTGCCACAGAAAAGGAGAAATGTACTCTTGGTACTTTATCTTGGTCGCAAAGGATTCGAGACCTCTGACAAGAATATATGGACAATTTCCATGTTTTAAATTTATGAGGTTCGCCAAGCCCTTGGAAAGAGGCATGCTGAAGTGTTTAGGGGCCAAGATGCCTAGTTCCTATAACATATGCGACCAGTATTCACTGTGTGTGTGAAAGTGCTGTGTGTGAGGAGATAGGGTCTTCTTGTAATACTTCACTTTGCCATAGTAAGAGAGAGAGAGAGAGAGAGAGACAGAGAGAGACAGAGAGAGAGAGAGAGAGAGAGAGAGAGAGAGAGAAAGAAAGAGAAAGACAGGAAAGATTGGGATGAGGGTCCAAAAAAGGGAGAGCTAAGGAAGAGGGAAGAAAAATCCCCATGTGTGTGATACTCTGACTGTGGTTGGACCATGGGTTAGCTCGCTGAAGTCTAAGTAACTACTCAGGTTTCCCTGGCCAAAGTTCCTTGTCCATGAGATTTAGTGGCAGAATATCTAAGGCTACACAGGAATCCTTTCTTTGAGGCTCTCCTACTAATGAGCAGCAACCTCAGCAGATGCCTTTTTTTTTTTTTGGCCAGTCCTGGGGCTTGAACTCAGCGCCTGAGCACTGTCCCTGGCTTCTTTTTGCTCAAGGCTAGCACTCTGCCACTTGAGCCACAGCGCCACTTCTGGCCATTTTCTGTATATGTGGTGCTGGGGAATCGAACCCAGGGCCTCATGTATATGAAGCAGGCACTCTTGCCACTAGGCCATATCCCCAGCCCTGCAGATGCCTTTTGACAATTTCAACTCTGTTTCTCTTGCAAGTATACCCTGGAATCTCTTTTCCCTCGTGATCTGGCTTTAATTTTTTTAAAAAAATTATCTTCAAGTGTGATATAGCACCTCCTTCAGCATCCTTACCAGCCCCCCGCCCCTTAGACTCACTCCTTTCCCTTATGTTTCTTAATTTTGTGTTATGCACATGAATTCTTGATTGCATTCTGTAATCCTTCCCCCCTTCGTTCGTCTAACTTTCCATTGCGCCCCCACCCCGATGTACCATTCCCTGGTGTTGATTTTGTTGGGCTTTGACCTAGTCTTTCTAAAAGATTATACTATTTGAACTCCCTATAGAGTCTATTACACTTTAGTTATTAATTTGTTTGTAAGCACTTGCATATGGCCCAACATGTTGACTTATAGATTTATAGGTACATTCTATCTACCACAAATGGAGGAAACCATGCAACTCATGTTCCTCTATGGCTGACGTTTTCACAATATAATTTTTCAAGTCTTTGCACTTCTTAAAGGAAATACAAATCAAAACAACACAGATTCCACCTTACTCCAGTTAGAATGGAGATTATCAAGAAAACAAACAACAAATGATGGTGAGGATGTGGCCAAAAGGGAATGCTACTACACTGTTGGTGGGAATGTAAACATGTTCAACCTCTCTGGAAAGCAGTATGGAGGTTCCTCAAGAGACTAAACATAGAGCTTCTCTGTGAATTAGCAATCCCACTCCAATAGAAAACAAACAAGGTTATAGTAAAGCCATCAGCACAACCATGTACATTGCAGCACTATTCGCCATAGCTAAGATATAGAATCAGTCCAGATGCTCTTCAATGGACAAATAGATCGAGAAAATGTGGTACATATACACAATGGAAGTTTATCCATCTATTAGAAAGAATTCCCAAAGAGGAATTAGAACAAGGAATTAGATTGATTTGGCTTTGATTATGGAGTGGGTACAAGGCTAGTTTTTTAAGGCCTCTCATTAAAATATCAACTGGTGAGGAAATAAGTACAGTATTGACTGGCAGAGTTTGAGGTGGTACTTTCTGACAAGTATTTGAAACTCACCCAATGTATGTCAGTATTGGTACAGTTGTGGTATGGAAAAGTTGACATTTTGTAGTTGCTGAGCTATAAAGGTTCTGTCTCAATTAACTTGGAGAGGAATATTATAGAGTCAAGTGAAGAGAGAGAGACAAATGGCTGACCTAGACCTTCTTCCTATAAATGTCTTCTTCCTATAAATACATGTATGTTAGTCTTACTTCAAAGAAATTCTCATCGATATAACCAAGTGACCATGAAATAACATTATTCAATGAAACATTCCTTTAAATGCCTCACTTTGAATAGTGTAGTATTACCCAGTCTTTTCTGCTGTTCAACTTCTACAAACCCTTTTCTCTGCCAGCATTTCAGAATATCTGAATATCTTTTTTTTTGTTCCTCATAGAAATTTGGACATGCATATGCACATGAATATTTTTGTCTTTAATATATATCTGTACATATATGCATTTGTACTTACATGAAGGTGAACACTTATAAGGTATGGCATTCTTCAAGTATGAAAGTTTTTCCTATAAAAGTGAAGTAGATCTTGAAATAAGTGTTTTGACACAAGGGATTCTTTTGTAGAAAGCTGTCTCTTGAAGTGACTTTAGTTTCTCTGATTCTTGTGACAGGTTTTCTTTTTAAAAGCTATAAAGTGATTTAGAAATGTATTGATTTCCATTAAAGGCTGTGGTGCTTTCTCTCCTGTATGTATATTTAGAAGCAATGGGTGAATTTTCTTGTGAGACCACCTAAAGTGATCTCTCGCTTCTTTATACAGCAAAATTCTTCAACTGGGGGGCAGAATATATGACCACAGAAACACATCTTTTTTTTTTTTTTTTTGGCCAGTCCTGGGCCTTGGACTCAGGGCCTGAGCACTGTCCCTGGCTTCTTCCCGCTCAAGGCTAGCACTCCGCCACTTGAGCCACAGCGCCGCTTCTGGCCGTTTTCTGTATATGTGGTGCTGGGGAATCGAACCTAGGGCCTCGTGTATCTGAGGCAGGCACTCTTGCCACTAGGCTATATCCCCAGCCCCGAAACACATCTTTTATATAGGGACCCAGGATACAGTCCTATGTAATTCAGTCAAACATTTCATATAATAGTGCCTTCCCTTCCTTCATCGGATTCTGATAGTTTCTATTTTATTGCATTCAAAAATACTGGTCATGACCTACCAAACTGGATTTCTTGACCCACTAAGGTGTTGTGACCTGCATTCAAAACTTGGCTATTACCACTTGGCAACAAGCGAGACTATCTTTCAGTTGGAAGGTACAACAGAATTCAAAGGAAGAACGGGCTTAGGAGAAATCAGGCTGGAGAAAGCAAAGCGGAAGAGAATGGGAGCAGGTTTCCATCCTGGATGCTCTAAGTGTTCCCAGCAGTGATGCTACTGTCCTTCTCTCTGCAGCTTGATCACATATTATCCCCACCGCCCATGCCATTTCGGAAATGCAGCAACCCAGACGTGACTTCGGGCCTCGGAAGGTCACTGAAGTGCAAGAGACAGCTGAGCGAGGATGGGAAGCAGCTGCGAAGAGGGAGCCTGGGAGGAGCCTTGACAGGTGAGTGCTGATTCTACGAGGCTCACGTGGGGAAAGAAATGGACATCCCTCTTCCAGGATCCCCAGTGACTGTTGAGTTCCACGTGTGAATGTCAGCCTGTGGACCATTTGGTAAAAATCTCATGCAATACAGGAAGCAGTTAACTGGAGGACTTCATTGTAGCCTTAATGAAATTTTTATGTACATAGACCTGTCCCCACTTTGCATATGAATTGGGGGTACATTTATACACAAATTATTGACATAATCAAAATATAAAATGTTTCCTCTGCCCAATTTGGTCAGTTCCAACCCCTCTTATCTCCACTTTACCCTCGCTTTATCCTTGTCCTAAGGCAGCTACACAGCTGCTGTCTGCCACTGTAGATTAGAGGTAGAGTTTTATTTTAATAGAATCATATATGTGCTCTTTTGGACAGTGTAATGTTTTGAGGGTATGTTATTATGCTCATCACTAGTAAGTGTTTAATTGCTACATTCCAAAAGTGTGCCATTCTTATTCCCACCAATAAGAAGTGAGGAGCCAAGGTCTCCACCTCGTTGTCTGACTGTGGGTTTTTTTTTGTTTTGTTTTGTTTTTTTTTGGCCAGTCCTGGGGCTTGGACTCAGGGACTCACTGTCCCTGGCTTCTTTTTGTTCAAGGCACTCTTGCCACTAGGCCATATCCCCAGCCCCTGACTGTGGTTTTATGATACATAGCCAGCTTAAAATTACTTTCTCATGTCAGCCAGAGGAAGACCAATTGTACGTGACATTGGAGAGAGCATTAAAAACACTTATATGTAAAGGGAACTCTGTTACACTGTTGGTGGGAAAATAAACTTTTTCAACTACTCTGGAAGGCAGTATGGAGGTTCCTCAAAAAAACTAAACATAGAGGCTGGGAATATAGCCTAGTGGCAAGAATGCTTGACTCCTAATACATGAAGCCCTGGGTTCTATTCCTCAGTACCACATATATAGAAAATGGCCAGAAGTGGCGCTGTGGCTCAAGTGGCAGAGTGCTAGCCTTGAGCAAAAAGAAGCTCAGGGACAGTGCTCAGGCCCTGAGTCCAAGCCCCAGGACTGGCAAAAAAAAACCAAAAAAAAACAAAAACCCCAAAACAAAAAAAACCCTAAACATTAAACCAAATGAAAGAACTGTCTCTGAGTTTAGCCTTGGCTCTGACATCTTAATAGTTTAAGTCTTTGGGTATGGAGATCACACCTTTGAATTCTTGGTCTATTAAAAAATTAGATTAATCTGCAAAAAACAACAACCCATAAAACACTTGTATGTGAACACTGAAAAGCTCATCTTCAAGGAGAGAGTGGAATAATGGTTACCTGGGAAGAAGATGGATAAAAATGACTGACACAAGTTGGATAGTGGGACTAAGTCTAATATTCCTTTTGTTTATTTTGTTTGTGGATGTGTTGATACTGGGGCTTGAACTAAGGGTCTGAGAACTGTCCCTTAGCTTTTTCCTTCAAGGTTGGTATTCTATCACATGAGTCACACCCTCACTTCTGGTGTTGTTTTATTCCTTCTTCTTTTTCTTTCCTTTGGGGATGAGGTGGTTACTTGCAGATAAGAGTTTTGCAGACTTTCCTGCCCATACTGGCTTTGAACTGTGATTTCTCAGATTTCAGCCTCTTGAATAGCTAGGATTATAGGCATGACCCACTAGCACCTGGCATAATATTCAGTAGCGCGCACACACACACACACACACACACACACACACACACACGTGGGATTATTATGGTTAGCAACAACTAAATATTTTTAAGTAGCAAGAAGAAGGGATTTTGAATGTTTCCAACATGCAGAAATTATATTTATAAATTATGCATGCAGTATACATGTATACAATACGTGGATATGTCTGTGATAACTTACTACATGTATGCATTGAAGCATCACACTAGAGTTGAGGATGTAGCTGGGTGGGGCTTGGCATGCATGGAGCCTTGTGTTTGTACCCCACTGCCACACACACATGAAAAAACAGTCACGCTGTAGCCCGGAAGTCTGCACCCTTGTTATTTGTCAGTCCAAAATGTCCATTAGAAAGAGAATTAAACTGGAGATTTAAAAAAACCTTACCACAAAACTTAAAATATTTCAATGCAGAAAGCCCACAAAATCATTTTTACTCGATTGAAAAACAGTGACCAAATTTAACTCAAAGCACAACTTAAAAAACCCCTCACCCTTTACAGTTTCATTCAACGTATAATTTTTATGTCAAACTCAAGTTTAAATCACTGAACTTTAATTTTATTTCCTCTGAGTGCTTTCTCATCCACACCCAAATATTTTGCAGGAACTTTATTGATTTTTAAATCCTGAGACAGTTTGGTCTGCGTAGGACAGTCTTGTCTGCCAGCTCATAAATGGTCTGGAAAATCGCCTGAGTTGCTCACATTGTTTTGGAGAATTATGGATTCTGATTTTTTTTTTTTTTTTTTTTGGAGACTGCTACTGCCACATGGCCCATGGACTGGGAGCATCTGGCCGATCACGCTGGCTGGCGTGGGGGTCGGGGAGGGTGGGCCTGGCTGCGGGCGGTGGGGAAGAGTCCTCTGCACGTGCCGGGTGGCGGTGGAGCTGCAGGGCAGGCTCCAGTCGTTCCAGCCATTCCGTTCTAGGAGGCCGCTGAAGGCGGGGGTCAGGAGTCCAAGGTCAGCCCAGGCTGCATGGTGAGACCCTGCACCATGGGCAGCCTTGAAGCCCAAGGCCAGTGTTTTCATTTGGGCTTGGCGGATGTGCTAATGCATGCCTAGGCCATTTCTTTGCTTTCCTTTGAACATGCAGACTGCTTTTCTTTTAAAAAAATTATTTATATATTGTCAAAGTGATGTACCAAGGGGTTACAGTTTCATATGTAAGGCAGTGAGTACATTTCTCATCCAACTTGTTACCTCCTCCCTCATCCTCCCTCCTCCCCCACCCCTTTCCTACCCCCATGAGTTGTACAGTTGGTTTACAGCATGTACTTTTGTCAGTATTGCTGTTGCATGGGTTTGTCTTTTATACTTTGTCTCAAACTGCTTTTTAAGCTATACAACCTGAAGATCATTTAGTCTTATTGTTAAGGGACAGGGAAATTAAAGCTGAAAGGTTGATTCACCTCCCATGTTTATACTTTGATGAGGAAAGTTACTTTAATTAAGCTGTTTTTGACAAGCAGGAAGGGCAGTAATTGTTCTCATCATTTTTGCTAGTGTACTGAAAGATTTAAAATGATGCAGATATATGTCATGAAACATGAAATTTAACCTTTAGCTTCACACATACACACACACACACACACACACGCATGCACATGCTCTTGGGGCTTAAACTCAGGAACTGTGCTTTTAGCTTTTTTGCTGAAGGCTAGTGCTCTACCATTTGAGCCACAGCCCCGTTTTCCCCTGCTTCTCCTTTTTTTTTTTTTCTGATAGTTTATTGGCAATAAGAACCTCACAGACTTCCCTGCCAAGTCTGGCTTTGACCTCAGATCTCAGCCTCCTGAGTACCTAGGATTACAGGTGTGAAGCACAGGTGGCCAGCTTATTTTTTTTTTTAAGCTATACCTGATTTGCCCCTCCTCTTCCTCCTCTTCCTCCCTCTCTTGCTCCTCCTTTCTTCGGGGGTACTGGGGCTTGTGTAGTTCACGGCTAAGATCTGGCTTTCCTATGCTATAGCCAAGGCCCTGATCACCTGGAGCATGTCATCTCTGGGAACTCCGACCCTAACCAACAAACATACTGCACATACTCCTGGAGCCATAGTAATATTTAAAAGAATGTTTCAGGTTTTTGCTAGTTATTTGGAGATAGACTCTCAGGGACATTTCTGCCCAGGCTGGCTTTTGTACTGTGATCCTTCGGACCTCCGCCTCCTAGGTGGTAGGGTAGCATGGTAGGCATGGACCACTGGTGCCGGGCATCTCATTCTCGTCCTCAGCCTTAGCAGCTCTAACAACTTCATCCTTAATATCATTCAGATGTACAATTATTTGTAGTGGTTATGAAGTGAGATATTTTTAATGTCTTAGGATTTCATAGAAGAGCATTTGAAAATCCATTGAACGTCAGCCTGTTTTTGAAAATTGTTCTTTGAAAGCTGAATTTGGAATATGATAAAAATTCTTAATTGGTCCCGTAGACCGCTGAGCTGAAGATGTAATGAAGTGATATGTGCTAAGCACTTGGCCCAGTCATGGCCAGTCGACAGCGTGAGCTGTGTAGATGATGTGGAGTTGATGGAGATTGTAAGCCGCACCTGGTGCCCTTACTGAGGGGATTGCTGCTTTGTGCCCCACACTGTGTTCAGGTCATGCTCGTGTCAGGCACGGGGGCACAGAAAAGACAGCATCTTCCCTAAGCTTAAAAATAATGCAGTTTTCTCTGGGTGCCAGTGGCCTACAATGCTAACTACTCATGAGACTCAGATCAGGAGTAGACCATGACAGCTCATCCCCAAAATAGCCAACAAAAAGCCAGGCTGGAGGTACACCTCAAGTGGTAGAGGGCCAGCTGAGCAAGCAAGCTTGAGCGAACATGAGGTCCTGAATTCAAACCTGAAACTGGACAAAAAGTTTGCAATTTCCATTCATGGTAGCAGAAATAATTGCATGTGACTACCCTTTGTGGCTCACTTTGTTGTTAAATCTCAGAAAACTGCTTTTGCCATTAGAAGCCCAAGCTTATCTTATTTTTCTACTTAAAAACAAATCACCTCGCCATTGTTTTCCTTTGTTTCACTTCAAGAATGTTTTATTTGATAGTATTTTGCTTTCCTTATAACAAAGAATCTTGAGAAGTCTTAGTTTATAGTTTGTGGGGGAAAATTACCACCCTTTACAAGGCTTAATAAACTATTAGGCGTGTGTGTGTGTGTGTGTGTGTGTGTGTGTGTGTGTGTGTTGGTGCCAGTCCTGGGGCCTGGGCTCCGTCCTTGAGCTTTTGTGCTCAAGGCTAGTGCTCTCCCACTTGTGCCACAGCTCCGCTTCCGGCTTTGGGTTGTTGATTGGAGCTGAGAGTCCCACAGAAGTGTCACCACACAGCCCTCAGATCTCAACCTCCTGAGCAGCTCGGATTACAGGCTTTTTTTTGCTGGAATGATCTGTGATAGATAGCTCTATTAATGACGGGATTACAGGTTTTTGCTACAATGATCAGTGTTCTGTAGCTCTAATAATGACAGCTAACATTAAGAGGACACGCTGTGGCAGGACTACATCCAGGGGACCACATTTACTGACCTATTTCTCTTGTGCCAGCTTATCCCTGTTTTCCAGGTGAGGGCGCTGGGCATGGGCTTGGCGCTCCTAGGTAAGTCAGAAAGAGAATCCAGACGCGGTGGCTCCAGTCATGCTTTTCATCCTGACCTTACTCCCAGCAGAGCGGTACTCAGTAGGTTTTAAACAAACTGAATTCTAGCAGAATAATTACAGTGAATCCAAGGTGCAAAAGTCTTTTTTTTTCTTTTTGGCTGGGATCTGGGGCTGACTTGATGTGTAGGGCTCCTGGTCCCTTAATTACAAAAGTGAATCAAAAGAAGGCGATTACTGCATATTATAAACCTTAAAAAATGTACACATTTGTTAACCAAGCAGTCTATTTCTGAGGAATTCATCACACAGAAAATATTCATGACTATGTACAGAGAATCAACTTTAGCAATATTTAGAACAGCATCATTTAATGATAACTAAAATTGCATTTCATCTAAATATCTGGCAAATGATATTGATCAAAAATGTGATAGATACATACAGTGGAAATTACTTGTAAACATTAAAAACCCTGTTGTGAAACAGGGCTTATAGAATTTCTTTAATACGAAATCCCATTGTTGAGTAGTCTTGCAATGCGGCATGCTCCAGTATGATTTTGTGTAATCATAAATCATTATATATTTGACAAAGGGAAGAAGAACAAGCACTCTCTGCTATGGGGTAATGATGGAATAGGCTCCCTCCATTCACAGGCATGGGGAGAATGCCGCTGCCTTTTATATCTCCTGTCCTTTCAGAACGTTCTTGCTCCTTTCCTTTTTCCTTTATAGCATTTGGTGATGTATCAGCCAGCGACGAGAATGGTACAGATACTGACGTGCCTCTTGTTCACCTGGCTGGAGATTGCCAGCCGCTGCTGGCTTATCGTGGCACGGCAGGTCAGTTCATTTCATCCACTTTCACAGTTGGGCAAAGAGGCAGCATGGGAATGTATTAGAGCCAAGGGAAGAGTTGGGACCAATCATTCAGGCTAATTAGCTTCTCTCTCATTTTCAAAGCAAAATTTACAATAAAATATTTTTTTATGTGCCAGTACTAGAGCTTGAACTCAGGGCCTGGGTGCTGTCTTTTAGTTTTTCTGCTCGAGGCTAGTGCTCTACCATTTGAGCCACATTCTCACTGCCTGCTTTTTGGAGTAACAGGTCTCACCAACTTTCCTGCCCATATTGGCTTTGAAGCACAGTCGTCCGATTTCAGCCTGCCGAATAGCTAAGATTACAGACATGAGCTACCTGCACCTGGAAAATAACACATTTTTTTATTAATCTGTTGTTTTAGTTATAAAAGCATGTGTTCAGTGTAGATAAATTGAAATACACAGTGCGTTATAAGGAAGACAAAAAGATCATTATTTTATTATGATTGAAACTGATGAAAACTTGACATTTTCCTCCCTAACTAGAGATGAGAATCACTAAGAATATTAGATGAAAGGCGGAGAAGTAGAAGGAACCACATTTTATTTATTTATCCTCAGGGTTGACATTTTAACAATAGATCCAGGGCCTGCTCTGTCCTTCACTGCCTGAAAAGGGTGCTGTGTTTTGTTCTTAAGAGTGATGGTGTTTTCTTCTCTTCAGGCCTGCGGCTTGTTAAATAGGCACCTAGAAGCAGTGTGTAAACATTGGCTGAGCTTCTGAGCCCCCTGATGATGGAGACCAGTGCCGTTTTAATCATTGCACAGACCCTTAAGTGTGGGCTGAGATGTGCTACAGTGAGCTTGGCAGCTCACAGGGAGAAAGCTGTAGAATGAAGAACAGAACCTCTGGGTGCTGGGCTGTGGGCCTCTGAATATGCAAATGAATACCCAGCATCCTCGCCAGCTGCCATGTCCTTGGAGCCTAAGCAGTCTCAATGCAGCCTCCTTTTCTTTGTCAAGAGAGGTCTAGTTTTTCAAAGGGTATTCAGGTTGCAATAGGAGTCTAGGAATTCCGATGGACCATACAGGAATGCAACACACACAGGGTGTGAATAAGCCCACTGTGTAGACAGTGGAAAATCAAGTTTAAAAAATGTTGAGAATTTTCCATTATGGAGAATATTGGAGAGATGACTCTTTCCTGGACTGTGGAACTCAATTTGCAATCAAACTTGACTATTTTTTCCCTTTTTTTCCTTTTCTTTTTTCTTTTTATTGCAGTGTAGGGGATCAAATCTGGGGCCTGGAACATGCTAGAAGTACACTCCCACTGAGCCACACTCTAGCTCCACACCTTAACATTTTAAATAAGCCCCCCCTTTTTTTTATTAATGAACTTTACTTGAAAAGGAAAACAACAGCACAGAAGAAAACGTTCTTCTCTTTAAAGGCCACTGGGTTTGAGTACCAGGTTTCACATAAGGGCCTCTTTAGCTAAGAGAAGATGACTGAACATAGGCAGATGGAGGCTCATTTGCATCTAAGATGGCACTTTTATGGTTAGCCATGGTATTTGGTATATATTGCACCTAAATACAACTTCTGTCCTCCTATACTCTAGTTTCCGTGATACCATCAAAGAATGTCTGTATGAAAATGGTAGGTGTTTGGATGACTTTACACATGCCACAGTGAGCGATTAAAAAACACCAGTGCCTCGATACATAGTAGCTTATTTCTTCCTCATGTAATAGTTCAAGGAAAGTGTTTGGGGTTTGGCAACACTTAACTCCTATCTTCTGGGTATATCCTTTTATAGACTTGAATTACTCTGTTCCAGATAAAAAAAAGGAGGAAGGGAGGAAGGAAGGGAGAGAGGGAGGATGGGAGGAAGGGAAGGAGAAGGAGGGGGAGAAGGAGAGAAAGAATGAGAAGAAGGAAGAGGAGAAGAAGAGGAAGAAGGGGAAGCGGAGGAGGTGGAGGAAATGCAGTATACAACTTGTGGAGGAGGGGGGTCCGAAGGGAAAAATGGAGAAAACGAGGGAGAGGTGACACTATTCAAAGAGAAACATACTCATTACCTGACTTGTGTGACTGCAGCTCCTTAGTGCATCACCTTTGCAAGTAAGAAAAAGAAGAGCCGGAGCTGCACGGAGGCCTGAGTTCCAGCACTCCTAGTCCAGTCACACGCCCTTGGCAGATCTGGTCACATGGTCACAACGGACCCCTAAGGCTGCCTGAGGTGGTGCTAGGAATTAAAGTCCTAGTGTCCTGTTGCTCAGAACTAAGTTCCTGTTGGCCTGTTTCTTAGTTGGATAACACAGAAGCAGGGAATGTGTCACTCATGAAGTCAAGGAGACGGAGTGATAGAGATTTTAATAGAAACACAGAATATGAACCAGTTTCAAACGGACACATACTAAGCAGGACTGTAGGATGTCAGAGACTAGAAAGTCTCATTATTTTCAGGAGAGCATGCTCTACTACACTGGCTGAAGCTGGGAAAATAATTTGAAGAGAGGAAAATGTCACTGGATTTAGCAGTGTTGTCATGGGGTGACTTTGGGGAGAGCAAAGGGGTGCAGACAGGAGGTGAGCCATGTGGGTTTAGAGAAAATATGGTCATTAGGGAGTGAGGAGAGAGAGAGAATGAGAACTTGTGTGTTGATCGATAACAGCTGAGCCCTGGTGGCTCACACCGGTAATCCTAGCTGCTCAGGAGGCTGAGAGCTGAGGACCACAGTCAAAGCCAGCCAGGGCAGGGAAGTCTGTGAGACTCTCATCTCCAACTAACCACCAGAAAACTGGAAGTAGCGCTGTGGCCTTGCCTTGAGAAAAAAGAGCTCAGGGATGACATCCAGGCCCCAAGTTCAAGCCCCATGACTGACCAAAAAGAAAAAAAAAAGGTAGAGAGACCCAGAGCTCATTGCCTTTTGAAGGAGTTGTGCTGTGTGAGGGAGCAGGGCTATGAGGTATGACCTGGGAACAGCTGAGGAGTTAGAGAAAGCCATTGTACTATGGGAGCCTGGAGAGCTGTTGTGAGGTGACAGGGGTCGCGTGGACCAGAGGTGAGAAGGAGGACCAGGGCAGGGTATCCAGAGCATGGGCACGGACGGGGGCTGGCCTTTCACCCGAGGGGACTCCTCCCTTAGAACAGGAGGTAGGAGGATTGAAGAGAAGGAGCAGGAGGGCTAGCCACATCTCCATCATGCAGTACCACTCAGCACCTAAAAGGAAGATGAAAACTCCCCACACGTCACCACATCCAACGCCCGAGTAAACCCCCAGAAAACTCCATCAGGTGGGGGAGCAGTCCATTCCAACAGCTTGTGCAGCCTCGAACTTCATCTGTACATGAAACATGGTTGAAATGACAGACGAATGGAAGTGGAGAAGTCAGTGGTGGTTTCCTGGGCTCGGGGAGGGAGGCGGGAGGCGGGAGGTGGGCTCTGAAGGGTAACCCTAGGAGGGGTGCATGGGCGGCAGGCGTGGTCACCGCCTTGACTGTGTCCACCAACACACCCCGTGTGGTATTGTGCCCTGGGGTAGCGAAGTGAAGAGCAGTGCCTGGGACCTCTCTCAGGCATTTCTTTCTTTCTTTTTCTTCCTATTAAGTTAACCTTTACTTGGCTTAGGAATGACTCCAAAGTGAAAGAGTAATGATACCAAAAGGCGCCCGGGCATAAAAACAAAGGACAGATGAACTCTGGTAACCTGTGGCACAGCACCAGAGTTTATATGAACACACACAGCATGTGTACCTTGCAGCGCTATCTCTCTGTGGTACTGCTTACTGTGACATGGAAATTATAGTATCTCAAGCTTAATTCGTAAAATCCCATTGCCTTTTCGCTGACTTTCATCGATGTGCATTCTTAAAAGGGGTAATTTAATAGATTAGGGAGCCAAATGCTGGTGACTCATGCCTGTAATTCCAGCTATTCAAGAGGCTGAGAGTTGAGGGTTGAAGATAGAAGCCAGCCCAGGCTGGAAAGACATTCTTTTTTTTTTTTAATGTTAATATAAAGGTGATGTACAGAGAGGTTACAGTTACCCAAGTCAATTAATGAGTACATTTCTTTCTCTCTCTCTCTCTCTCTCTCTTTTTTTTTTTTTGCCAGTCCTGGGGCTTCAACTCAGGGCCTGAGTGCTTTCCCTGAGCTTCTTTTGCTCGAGGCTAGCACTCTACCACTTGAGCCATAGCACCACTTCCAGCTTTTTCTGTTTATGTGGTGTTGAGGAATCGAACCTAGGTTTTCATGCATGCTAGGCAAACACTCTACCACTAAGCCACATTCCCAGCCCCTGAGTACATTTCTTTTTGAACAGTGTCATCTCTTCATTCCTTTTCTCCCAGTTTTTCCCTCCCAATCCCCCACAGTTGTCTAGTTCATTTTCAACATAGTGTCTAGTGAGTATCACTGCTGCATTTGTTTACCCTTTGCCCCAGCATTTCTGTGCTTCCCCTACCCTCCCCAAATCAGATATATTTACATATAAGACAAAAGGTAGAGAAATAAAAAACAGAGGTAAAGGAGGGGAAAAAAGCAAAATAATAACAAAAACCATCTTGCTTCCATTTCTTGAATTTCATTTAAACATTATTTTGTATGATCATATGCACGTAGCTATTGAGCCTTTGTGAATATCCTCCTTTGGTTTCATAGTATGAATGTTTAGAGTCCTGTATTATCAAGTCCAAGTGTATTGTTTTGTTTCTTACCATCTGGTATGTTTACTTGTAGTTGTATAGTCACATTTTAGTTACCTCAATTGAGGGAAACCATGTAGCCTATGTTTCTCTGGGTCTGGCTTACTTCCCTTAATATAATTTTTTCCAAGGCAGGAAAGAAACTCATCTCCAGTGAACTACCAAAAGAGTCAGAAGTAGAGCTGTGGCTCAAGTAGTAGAGTGCTAGCCTTGGGTGAAAAAGCTAATGGACAGTTCCAGGCTCTGAGTTGAAGCACACAGATACACAGACACACACACGCACGTATGCACACACACAAAAGCAGATTGGTTTCACTTTTTCAGTGCATTGTAAGAGATAAGAGAGCTGGCTGGGTGTCAGAGGTTTCTCTGGGAACTAGGGAGTAGGAGACAGGAAATTACTGTGACAAAGAGGAAGAATAGGAAGGAGAGCTATACATAAGTGAGGTGGGATTTTTGGCGAGTATGGACAGCAAGGTTAAGGCTCCAGAGGAAGAGTCTACTGGGAAAGTGAGTAGAGCAGAGAGCCCTGGTCCAGAGATTTAAGAGTCGGTTGAATGGGAATGAGAGAAGCCTGTGTCTTTGGCGATTCTCCATGGTCTTTTCAAAGTCCGGACTTTGGGATCTGCGTATCTGATGAGTTTGGACTGTAAGCACTGAGGGGGACTAGTGCCTTTACCAGTCTCTGAGGAACAACATTAATAGCTCGCAATTTGGCTAAGTTTAAAACTATAAAGGAAGAGGATCTTGATGTTCACAAAGGTGGTGCTCACTGTTACTTTTTATTTGCTTTCTTGGGCTGTTGACCAAATCAGGGGGCAAGGAGAGAGACAGGAGGAAGAGGGGGAAAGCCAGATGGCCAAGCATTTCATGTTTTAAAAACGTTTTGCTGCTGGGTGCTGGTGGCTCACACCTGTCGCCCAGCTACTCAGGAGATCCTGGGATCTGAGGATTGTGGTACCAGTCTGGGCAGGAAAGGTTATGAGACTCTTATCTACAACTAACCACCAGAAAACTGGAAGTGGTGCTGTGGCTCAAGTAATAGAATGGACAGTGCTCAGGCCCCACCCTCAAGACCCCCATGTCTGACAAAACAACAACAAAAATAAGACAGAAATTTTGATTAAAGACTTACAAACATCTTGCTTCTATGTTTTTTTTGTTTACTATTTCTTCATATTTGTAAAGTCCCTACATGTAATGAAGGGCAAGGATTCTTTGAAGTTGGTTCAGTATTCAGTTTTAGAACTTGTGAAACTGTATAGTTCATCATAGAGCCTAAGGATGTCTTTGCTCATTTTTTTTTAACTCACCACACCATTAATAAAGAGGTAGCCAGTCTTCTTCCTGTGAGAGTGTGGCTTTAAGAAGTCTTCAGTGTGATTCTCTGTCTTCACGGTCCCAGGGTCCATTTCTATCCCGGGGGTTTTGTTTGCTGTTCAGGTGTTGCACATCTCAGGTGAATACTTTGGTGTTGTTTTGTAAGTGTGGCACTTTCTCCTTGTCACAGGAGGAAGCTCTCCTGAGACCCAGACTTAATGGACATGCAGCTGTCTGTTGGTTCCTTTGGCAGGTGCTGCCTCCCAGAGGCTGGCGCTGTCTCTCTCTCTCTCTCTCTCTGTCTCTCTCTGTCTGTCTCTCTGTCTCTCTGTCTCTGTTTCTGTCTCCCTCTGTCTTTGTCTCTGTCTCTCTGTCTCTGTCTCTCTCTGTCTCTGTCTCTCTCTGTCTCTGTCTCTCTGCCTCTGTTTCTCTCTCTCTCTCTCTCCCTCTCTCTCTCTCTCTCTCCCTCTCTCTCTCTCTCTCTCAGGGCCGTCTGTAGCTTGTCTCCCATGCAGATGGCCTGCAAGCAGCCATTGCCCACCAAGTCCCATGTCACCCCCTGCCCGGGAACAGCCCAGCTGCCACCTCCTTGTCCTCAGACTGTTGACAGAACCTTCACAGAAAGCCAGGTCTTTCCCTCAGGCCTTTGAACCCGTGAAGACTTCTAAAAGGTCAAAGCATGATGGGAGAATCATTAAGACCAAAGCCTAGAGGAGGATTTGAAGAATCAAGGGCACTATACATGTATATCCATATACGTAAATATATGGATATACATGTATATGTATATATGTACATATATATGCATATACATATATATATGATATACTTCACAAGTCACATGAGAGAGATGACTGGATTGTGGGTTTTCTTGATATATGTGAGTGCAAATCAGGCTTCTCAGATTTAATAATTCTGCACCTGACCAGGTTTACAAGACTTAAAACCTAGTCCTGAGGGCTATAGATGGTGTTTTGTATAGAAGTCTTGATTTCTCTGAGATTTCTTGAGGTGCCTTTTTGTTTAGCAAAAGGTAGGTTGAGCCTTAAGTCACTGCTATGTAGGAAAATGCTCAGGCACCACCAAACTATTTTAGTGCATTTTATTTCTATTTTCTTATATTATTTTTATGTGTTTTGCCATCCTGATTTTTTTTCTTGGGCAATACAGATGTGGTGAGTAAAATCTACTAACTGTAATTCTTCAAAGTCCACCAAAGAAGAGACTGTCTCGTGGTCACTTAAAGTTTTTTTTTATGGCATGTTATCTCTCTCTCTCTCTCTCTGTGTATATGTATATATATCTGCAATATGTGTTATATAATATATATTCATATGTTATAAGGGGTCAGTTTTTAACTGTTAGGTTAATGAAAAGACTTCATCAGAAAGAAACCAAAAAATATACAGAACATTAAGTCCACCCATCGCAAGGCTCCCCCAACTCCCCGCCTTAACTCATTTCTTGTATAATGCACTTTTGGATTTTTCGTGAAGAAAGGAAATAGCTTGGTGAGCCCATACACCAAAAATTTGGTTCTTAAAATTCCCTTAAGAATAAGAAATTTATTTCATTTTTTTTTAGCACTGTATCCAAACATTCCACTTTTCTTCCTCTATTTGACAGGTCATCTCACAAAGCTCAGGGTGGCCTCAAACACAAGATCTTCCTGCCTCAGCCTCCTGGGTGCTGGGGTTATAGGCATGGACCCCCATATCAGGTTTAAGATATTGAAATTCTTTTTCTTTTTTTTTTTTTTGGCCAGTCCTGGGCCTTGGACTCCCTGGCTTCCTTTTGCTCAAGGCTAGCACTCTGCCACTTGAGCCACTTCTGGCCGTTTTCTGTATATGTGGTGCTGGGGAATCGAACCCAGGGCCTCATGTATACGAGGCAAGCTCTCATGCCACTAGGCCATATCCCCAGCCGGAAATTCTTTTTCTTGAAGAGGCAGATGTTTTGTTGATATTTTCAGTGCTTCTTTGAACTTACCACTTTGATATCACTTGGGACTAGACAAAGCCCGGCCTGTTTTTCAAGCCTTGATACATTTGTAGACTCTGGTTCTGGAAAGCATGTCTGGAAAGCTCATGTCCCTAGATGTGCAGCTTGTGAGGGATGAAGCGGTTTTAGCTCCTTCTAAGTGGCAAATAGGCCTGGATAAACAAAAAGAAAAGTTGAATTGATTATATTAGAGGTAAGGACTTGAGATGTTAATTGGAATCACAGGAACTGGTAGTAATCTTTAGATTTTACATTCATGGTCCTTCAGGTATTTGGGGGGAGGAGGAGATAAAAGCCAAGGAAGGCTGGAACCTGGAGGGCGGTGCTGGCCAGTGCCTGCCACCCGGAACCCATTCCGGTGACGTTTTCTTAATGGGTACAATCAGGTTGCTGTGGCGCCACCGTGTGGCAGTTTCCGGGAGATGCTGGCTGCTCAGTGTTAAAATCAGCCATCCTCTGAGCAAACCCCACACGGATCAGAAAGAGAATGGGACATGTGAACTGGATGGAATGGAGTTTAAACACAGAAAATGAGTGACGCGACTGGGTGGAGGTCCATCGTGGCATCTTCCATTACTGCTCCCGCGGAGGATTGTCAAGTGGGGATCTGGGGTCCTAGCCACAAGTCAGCCTATGTGTTTTCCTATTTTCATTGCAGATTTTCGGTTCCCTTGTCTATGAAGTGGGTCAGTAGAACCACATCTCATAAATTTCATGTTGTGTTGCTATCACATAATACCCGAGACTCTGGGAGTGATAAAGAAGAAATAGCCTTTTCTGTATTGTGGTTTGGGGGCAGCAGCATCTGGTTGGTTTCTAGCCAGGACCTTGTGTGACATTAGAATATAACACAAGCAAACACATGTAGAAGGAGCCCTTGTGGGGTGGGCGGGGGAGGGGAGGGGTCAAGGGAGAGGACTGCCACGTTCACTTTGTAAAACAACGCCTTGAAGTGAACCTATCCTGTGGTACCTACCTCGCTCCTGTAAGACCTAGCTCCCATGAGACCTAAGAGGCCTCTCAGAGCTCTTCTTACTAACATTACATAAAGGTAGGTACCTTTTTTAGGGATAAGGCCCCCCCCCCACACACACACCAGACTGCTGGTGGGGAATGGTCTTGCTTCATATCTCTCACCCGTCCGCTCCCTCCTTCTCCTTCAGACTCACACTTACCTTCTCCCAGGCTGTGCCAGGTGGCCACCTTCTCTCCTGGCGTGGCATGCCAGGGTCCTGTCCCTGTCCTCCCACTCTGAGTGTGCTGGACCATTCATCATTTACTTAACCCCACTTTCAGTGGCTACTCAAAGCCACTGGGCATGTAGGTGCTTTGTGTGTGTGTGGTTGTTTTTTTCTTTTACTCCCCAGATGAAAATTGGAGATGATACTGACTTGGTGTCAGTTCTCCAGGAAGAAGAGTCAGCTGAGAAATGCAAATGCTACCGACTGGGAAGTTTAAAGATGTATAAAAATTAGTGTTTCTGATATATTAATGACTCTAGTGGTGTTAGCCAACATTTGTCATTGTCACATTCCATTGTCATTCAAGTGCTTCATCAGCGCATATTGTCAAGTCTAAATTAATGTTCTCATGTCTGCCTAGCCAGATAATTTCTCTTGTCTCTGGCAGTCCTGTCTTAGGCACCTTCATGAGACCTGGGCCTGGAGGCTGGCGGGGAAGTTCCCTCCTTGCTTTTAACTCCTGTCTGACTGCTCAGTGGAGAAGGTGGGGGGGGGGACTTGCTAGAGAGGGAATCATGTCATTTGAATGTGTTTCTTCTTTTCTCATGAGAACACAGGTAGAGCCATGCTGTGGTTGTGAATGTGGGCCATTGCAGAATTCCCCTGTTGCCACTGCAGCAGTATCAACAGGTGAGGCCTCTCCGTGGTGATTTGGCCGAAAGGGCTGCTCCATCATGAATGGATTCGTGGCTCAGAACACATTAGCCTCCTTCCCCTCTGCCTTCTTCTGTGTGAGGACACAGCAAATAGGCCCTCACCAGGCCAAACGCTGGGTCTTTGATCTTGGACTTCCCAGCTTCCAAAATTGTAAGGACTAAATCTTTGTTCTTTATCAATTACTCAGCCTCAGGTACTTTGTTATAGGTGTTCATACTGCCTAAGAAATGGTAACCATTGTAAAATACTGATGCTGTACCAAATTCAACTCCAAGATATTGCTTATGGTAATGAAGATCCCTGCTTGCCAGTGCCTTCAAAACAGAGTCACATACCTATGTTAGGTAACATATAATGTCATATACATGTTTACACACATGCATGCATGCATTGCCCTGAGTGTTCATTTTTTATTTAAAGATCCTTTCATATATGAAGGACCTCTGAAGTTACTCTGAGAGACAGTTAGTATTATGTGTGTCATTTTCCTTCAATGAAGGTCTCTGAAACAAATCTCAGATACCCAAAAAAGGCAAGGGATTAGATTGGACTGATACACTTGAATTCTAGCTTTTTGCTAAATGTGAGAGCTAAGTAACCCAAGTTTCTGTTTTTGCTTTGATTAACAGGAATCCTGGTGCACACAATTCCATTTTGGCTTTTCTCTATTTGGCTAATTTTGACTGCAGGAATGTATGTTAATAGCATAAGAAAAAAAGCGAAGTTGAAGCTAGTGGCTTACACTTACAATCCTAGCTACTCCGGAGCCTGAGATCTGAGGGTTGTGGTTTAAAGCCAGCCCCAGCATATAAATCCAGAACATGTTTATCTCCAATTAAACAGCTGAACCAAACCAAACCAAAACAGAAGGAGTTGTAGCTCAAGTGGTAGAGCATTTGCCTTGAGCAGAGTCAAGTAAGACCACAACATTCTGAGTTTAGGTCTTAGCACCCAGCACAAAAGAAAAGAAAAGGAAAGGAAAGGGATACATTGTACAGGCACCTAGGACGGGAGGGTAGCAGCCCTACACTGAGCTGTATAAAGGGGAAGTGAGGTAGTGATCTCTTTCGGGAAGCGAGGCAATGATCTCTTCAGGACCGGGGGTTGAGTGCAGGGCATCAGACATCCTAGGCAAGTATTTTACCACTTGGGCCACACTTCTACCTCGCACTAGCGTGTGTAAGGCTTTGGGTTTAATTCCAAGCACTGCAAAGCAAAACAGTCCTCTTCCAAATACTTTTATGCTGATTTTGCTGACTCTTCTACTTCTTTCTCCCTCCTGATAACTGTCTTTCAATAGTGTCTTTTCCTTTTTATCTTTGCTAGTTCTAGGATTTGAACTTTAATTCAGATAAAGAAATAATATATTGGGGTGAGTGTTTGTGTGTGTGTGTGTGTGTGTCCAACACAATATTTGGGACCTACAAATGCAAATATATTTAAATTTTAAATTCACATTTGTTTAGGCATCCTCTATTGTTATTTACTAAAACGGACTCTCCTAGTAGTAAATATTGGACTACCTCAGTGTCAGACAAGGTCGCTGCATGGCATAAATGACAAAAATCTCAAGACCGTCCACAGTGATAGTAGGACAGTATCTTTTTCGAGTTTAATTTTCTCTCGAGCTGATTAGTAACCCTGGAGCCAGGGCTGTCTTTGAGGGGGACAGGGAACACACCGGATGTCTGCTCTACTCTTTGGATGTGAGTCTGTGTGTACATTCCCTATTACGGTGCCTTTACTGGTCATGGTGCTCTCTGTGGATTCAGGTAATGGGAGATTAAATGCATTGAAGGGATTGGCTAGAAGAAAATGAACAAGACTTCATGCTTGAGAGGTGACCATTTGGAGAGTTGATTGCGTGGACCAAATGGTGACCTTCTTTCATCTCAGTCCACTGATTTCCCCATAAGCATGCTTGAGTTCTCTAAAAAGGAATGTTAAGGAGCCAAGTGAAATTGCTACTGTAAAATATGGGACACTAACCTTGGAGTTCATGTCTACTTAATGTTATGTGAGCTTTCAGAAGTAGTCAGTGGCTAAGTTACAGACCAGAAATGGAAAGGCAGAGTTCCCAGCCTTCAGCCTGTGTTTGGCATTCAGGCAGTCATGATACTGATTATGGCTTTGATTTTCCTCGCCTTATATACAGAACATTGGTATGATGTATTTTGTAAAGTGCTTAGATTTTTTGTTAGGACTTAATCCAAGTTGTAAGATTTTTTTTTTTTTATAGCTTGGATAACAACGTTCCCTTGATCCTATTACTTTTCAACAGATGGCGTGGACATTAATTCACTATCCTAGTAAAGGATTGGGGAGAGAAGTCACACAGTGCCCAACAGAGTCCTCTACCCAGACCTAGGGCCTTGCTATTTAGGAGCAGTGGAGGAGGAAGAGGAGCTGTGGCTTAAGTGGTAGAGCACCAACCTTGAGGAAGAAGCCAAGCAAGAATGTGAGGCCCTCAGTTAAAGCTCCAGTACTGGCATGTGTGTATAGAAGCAAGGGCTATGATCTACCTGATGGCATTTCTGAAGGAATAGTTTATGGTTACAGCTTAGACTTTTTGCTTATTTATTCATCAGCATCATGTATTAAGAAAAATTATAGTCTTTAGAGGTCATACACAATCATACATAGACAATGTCATGGAGGAGTAATAATTTGAAACATTTTTTGAAACTTTTTTTGAATAGATACAACATAGATCTGGGAAATATAGTTCCTCAAAAAGGTACATATAAGCTAGGTAGGGTAGCTCATGACTGTAATCCTGGCTACCCAGGAAGTTGAGATCTGGGGATCATGGTTCAAAGCCAGACTAGGCAAGGAAGTCCATGACACTCTTATCTCTGAAACTACCAAAAAACTGGAAATTGAACTGCGGCTCAAAGTGGAAGAACACTAGCCTTGAGCACAAAAGCTCAGGGACAGCGCCCAAGCCCTGAGTTCAAGCCCAAGACTGGCACAAAAAAGGGAGGGGGACTTACAAATCCATTATTTCATGAACTAAACTAGAAGTTTCCTTGCAGAGTACCTGTTAGGGACATTGAATTCATCTGGAAATTTCTGGATAGATGGTGATATGGAATTTCCACCAAGGCTGCATTTGTTCTTTCTCATTTCTCATCTCCCTAGTACCTCCTTGGTGTCTGCTGCACTTGTTTAGATGTAAGGCAGTTGTCAGAAATGGTTAGCATCACAGAGCCATAGGTGACATTTGAATACATCTTATCAAAGCATCAGGGTCTGGAAATGAATGTTATTTGGTAGGTTTCATAACTTCCCCCCAAAGTAAAATACTAAATCTCAGTAATTCTCTATTGGATCAAAGTTAATCAGCTCACTTTACAAACCTGCATTACACTGTGGAGGTTGTGGGCTCCTTTGGAGATGGTATTTAGAAGAGAAAAGCAGAGTTGGAAGAAATGACATCTTTACCATATCAAGTTTTGGCCTCTGAGTCTTTTTCATTTTTGTTCTTAATTTGAGATGAATAGGAAATAAATATCAATATTCTAGGCAATATGGAACTGAAGAACAGTGGGAAACGATGATTCCCAGGAGGTAGAATGGAGACATTCGTATGTGATTGTGTAAAGTCTGGTGTGTACTAGTTGTGACCTGGGCTGCAGGGACAGACGAGACGGTCCTAGTGGACAGAGTGTAAGAAATGCACGTCACTGGGCCCCTGTGCATCACACGTAGAAGGCAGGACGATGTTCCGGGGAAGCAGCACCCCCGGCCTGGCTGTAGCTTCTTTGCCAATGACAACCACATGGGTAAAGTGTCCGAGAGGGAACTGGTGAGCACACGTTGTGTGTTCAGCCCTGTGCTCGTCTTTTTCGATGTGTTGCCTAATGTCATGCCAGTGAGAAAGGAGGTGACGAATAGGAAGCTTGGAGAAGCAGACTTTGGATGAAGCGCTGGGCCTGGCTGCTTCCTCTCCCTGGGCTCCTGGTGATGCCTGGCAGGTGGAGAGGAAGCCGTGCTGCTGGACAGAACGTCCTCCAGTTCCCCTGCGAGCAGAGCATCGAGGGCAGGCCAGCGAGGAGCGGGGAGGAGTCCTGGCTTCTGCCAGGCTTTCTGTTTGCCCCAGGGTATGATAGGCTCTTTAGTTACATATTCTGTGAGTTCTTAGAATCACTTCCTGTGATTTCCATCCTCAGATTTTACAGACTACTTACAGGAAGCAAAGGATGGGAGATTAAGAATCCCTGTGGAGTTTACAAGGCCACTACGCCGTCAGGGATTGGAACTAGAAGTTGAAACTTGTGACGGGTGTCAAATAGCGTTGGGCTGGGAATCGAGGGTTTACTTTTCTGAGTTTAGAAATTGTGCTACTTTCCAGGATCAGGAGGTGGCTTTGAATGCATGTAGACGTAGTGAAATATTAGCAACAAAGGCAGAAAACAGGACTGAGAGGACTTAATGTGACTTGGAGGGGAGAGATGACTCCTGGTCCTGGGGGGGGGGGTCCTCAGAGAGGTGTGAAGGACGCAGGTATGGAGAGGGAAGAAGAGGAAGGGAGGAGGGGGTAACGAGTGCCTTCACAGCTGCTCCACATAGTCACAAAATGCCTCTGAGAAAAAATGGTTCTATTTATTTGCCTTTTCCTTCCATATATCTTGCCAGCAGCACTCATCAATATCTGTCATTTCCCAGGGGGCTTAGACATGTCTAGCAATTCATTCTACTG
This sequence comes from Perognathus longimembris pacificus, assembly GCF_023159225.1. Taxonomy (NCBI): domain Eukaryota; kingdom Metazoa; phylum Chordata; class Mammalia; order Rodentia; family Heteromyidae; genus Perognathus; species Perognathus longimembris. Next base: position 46,029,096 of record NC_063179.1, on the reverse strand, counting down.
AATTATATTTCAATACACGAATGGAGGGAGGCCAGATTGCAGATGTTAACTCCGACCTCTGCCCACCCCCACTTAGACACCGCCACCAACACCCAGCCCTGGGTGCCTGCAATTCACACACACATTCATTCCCAGCAACACCACTGGCTGGCAGTCTTGTTACCATGTTCTCAGTACAGCAGACTCTATTGAATACTGCTTTTTAAAGTTGTCACATTTGCCTTTGCTGAGGGCTCGCCATTATTTTATTTATTTTTTAAAGTAATAACTTTAAATAAATCCATACTAATGCCCCCTGGAGGAAGACTGACTTGGTGGTCGTGGGTGCGGTGGGAAATCACTGGCAGCCAGGCTGGCTTGTCACTGCAGAATTTGCTGGGTGTTGGTCCAAGCTGCAGTTCTGTACTTAACGATAATAGAAACATTACAGCAGGCTCTGTCACATACATGAACTAATGTGATCCCAGTACATGCCCTTATTATAACCGGACTGAGAAATAGCTGGGCGGATGAGAAAAAAATAAAAAAGGATAAAGCAGAAGGGAAGCCAAATAGATTTCTCTGTAACCATGACCTTGAATTGTTTTTGTTAAAAAGGAAAGAAAGAATGTGGGTTGGCAGTTTTGCCCTTTTCTCACAAAATGGCAAGAAAAACAAGATTGCTGTGTGGGATCAGAGTGTAAAACCACGGCAGCGGTGAGCCACCTTGCCAGGATAGCACAGGTTATTTTTGACTTAAAACTAAAGCCGTGATTGACAGCAGCTGCGGTACCTTGAGGCTCTGCTTCATCACCTCATTCTCTGTCCAGAGTCTTTGATGTTTGCCTGGTAGACACGCATGTTCTCTTACTTCCCCAAACTTCCCAGCTCCCTCAGTGAGGAACTGGGGCTTGTTTCAGTGATTCCTATCGGCATTTTTCCTGTACTGAGTAGGTATGGCCTGGCCGCAGAGAAAATGCTCCCTTCAGATGCCGGTTTCCCTTACAACTTCCTACTCAGAAGTTTTCCTTTTTCGTTCTCTTCTTTTTCCACTTCTCTCATGCTCCTGGGGACAGATCCCAGGGCCCTACTCCACCTATGCAAGCCTTCTACCCCTGGAACTCTGCCCCGGCTCCTCCTGTCACCAGGCTCCTGCCTTCCTGTGTAACAGAATGCTGCTGGTGATACTCTAGGAAGTGAAGTGGGGTATTTCTGATGGATTTGCATCTTGCAGCTGAACTAGGTAGTTAATTTGATGAAGACTTTGGTGCTTCTCTGGGCCCCGTGTCCCGTCCTCTCCTCCCCGCCACCCCCCCCCCCCCACACACACTTTATTAAGCTCATTTCCTGCTTCTGGCCAGAGGGCAGCTGAAGATCGATGGACAGTTGGCAGTGATGTCTTTAAGTACTCAGGGTTGCAGCTCCGAGTTGAACTTTGCTTGTGTGCATAAACACATTACGCTTTGTAAAAAGGTTAGAATAGCAAGCTCCATATAGCATTCAGCGAACTTCAGCACTCCAGTCACAGGTCTGCTGGTTTCTCAGATTCTACTTATTTATGCCACTGAGAAGAATGCATTAGGAGTACTGCAGATCCTGTCTAGGTGTCACCTTTCCTCTGCAGTGGGGACCAACACTTGGAAGGCAGGCATTCCTGGGAATGGGAAGGTGAAGGAGACCTGTGTGCATGTTGGAGGCCTGCTGAGGTTGCATGGGGCAGGCTGTCGTGACAGTGCAGGGCCTGCTGTGTAGGAGGAGACCATGGGCCAGTGAAGAAGAGCTTGTGGGTGATGGGGAGTCCTGCTCAGAACCCTGGTGGCTCAGTCATGGATTCAGCCCAGAGTCAGCCAGAGACTCACTCCTGCCTTCCCTTCCTTCCCTTCCTTCACTCCTAAAGTTTGGAGAGTTCTTAACAAAATTCACTTCCCCTGGCTTGTAAGAGATTTGAAGAGTTTAATTGATTAAGTATGGTTTTCAGCAAGAGGTTTGATGTAGGTTAGTGCCGATAGATTTGGTCCAGAAGGATCGCCTTAGTTTTTCCTCTGTGAAATGCTGAAGGTTTGGCTAAACAAAGAAGGAGCTTCATTCTCTTTTTGTGCTCGCACTCGAGTGAGGGCCTTGAGCTCTTGTTTGCTTTTGTTCACTCAAGGTTGGTGCTTTGCCACTTGAGCCATACCTCCACTTCTGGCTTTTTCTGATTCGTTGGAGATAGGCGTATCACAGTCTTTACTGCCCAGGCTGGCTTAGAACCTTGATCCTCAGATCTCAGTTTCCTGGATAGCTAGAATTGCAAGCCCAAGCGATCGGTGCCCCAGCTAGGATTTTCTTTTTATTTTGTGGCAAAACATATATAATACAGTTTATCATGTTTCAGTGTGCAATTCAGTGGCAATCATTCCATGCGCATCATTGTGCCGTCATCGCCACGCTCACCTCAGGAAGCACTGCGCCATCGTAGTGAGCAATGCGGTACTTGCTAAACAAGGACCTCGCGTGTGCCTTCTCTGAGGCCCAAGAAGTCACCGATATACTTTCTGTCTCAATAAATCGGACTATTCCAGCACTATCTGCCCTTTTTGTGACTGGATTATTCCATGTAGCATAAAATCTTCAAGGCTCATCCAGGTTTCAGCAGGTGTCAGAATTTAGTCCCCGTATATGTACATACCACATTTTGTTCTCATTCATCTGCTGGTGGACACTTGGTTCATTTTTGCCATTTGGCTATTGTGAGTACTACTGCTTTGAACATGGGTGTGCACATATTTATTCAAAGCCTAGCTTTTCCCACCTTTGAATATACCAAGAGAGATTCTAGCAGGCAATAGGGAATATACCATCGTGGGACCATTTTTCCTTCCAGGATAGTGGTGGTTGTGGGAGATTCAGTGGATGTTGAGGTAAGCAGCAAACGAGTAGCCCACACCTACAAACTTACATTCCTATAGGCTGAGAGGATGGGATATCCCAACAGAGCAGGAATATCAACATAACATACAGCCCAACTTACCTGCTCATGACACTGAGGTACCAACCTTCCTCAAACCCTTACCCACTATAGCTTCCTTCAGCTTCTTGTTGGTACCTGAGAAAGACATAAAACGTTTTTCATAGTGTTATGTATAACTGAGACCAAATGTCATCTTGAAACTGTGTTTCCTTTTTATTTAACGTCTTATTTTCACTTTGATGTCCTGCTTGTAGTTCAAGACAAATAACTCCAAATGTAAGAGTATAAAATAGATACAGTATTTCAGGTGATATAGAATTTTTTTCAATGGAAGCGTTCAAATCTGGTCAGGTACCATAATTTCTTTTAATCAAGTAGATCTCCAAAGGCTATAGTAAGTTCTTTACATGGCCATCCTGCTCAATTGACTGCTGACTTGGTATTTTCTTATTTCAGAGGGATAGTTCTACCTTTGAAGTGACTTTGGACGCATGCATCTCATGTCTGAAAGCATGCATTCATAAAATTCCTGCTTGTTTCTTGGAATTCAGGATGGAAACAGAGAAAAACATACTCCAGGAAAGATTATGGGTGGTCTAGATAGAATCCAGGCATAATCTCTGTTTAAGCTCTGTAATCTATTTATGTTAACACATCACCAAAGCCTGAGGGACTTAACAGTCCTCACTCTCTTAACTAGTCTCCATGGCCAACACAGTCACAATAACCTGTGTAAAAACTCTAAATGAGCTTGGTTCTGGTGGCTCACAACTGTCATCCTAGCTACTCAAAAGGTTGAGATCTGAGGGTCACAGTTCAAAGCCAGCCCAGGCAGGAAGTCCATGAGACTCTTAATATCCAGCAAACTACTGAGCAAAAGCCAGAAGTGGTGCTATGATCCAAGTGGTAGAGTCCTAGCCTTGAGCAAAAGAAGCTCAGGGACAAAGCCCAAGCCCTGAGTTCAAGACCTAGGACCTGCGTGTGCACACATCCTCTGAACAACTCACACCTCTGGGATGGAAACCCGTCAGTGTCTTGTATCAGTCTAGCCCGCTAATCCCAGCATTAAAATACATTTCTACTTATTGCCTCCAGATTTCTAGTTATATCACTAGAAAATATTTAACAAATGTCTTAATGATCATGGTAGGGTTTTAGAAACATGTATTCAAGAGCACAGAGCGGATCTAAATTCCAGTTGTAGCAAGCAGCTCAATTCAGTGATAAAGTAGAACAACCAGATTGTGGGGCAAGCTCACCTCTCATATGACAAACTGGAAATGGTATTATCCATTAATTTCCGCCCTGTGCAGCTGAATAGTGCTGTTGACAGATGCTAATTTTCTTAAATTGTAGGCAGCAAATGATGCATGAATATAACAGCAACCTGCTTTCTAGAGGCTCTTGGTAGTCGTCAGAAAGCGAATTTATATGAAGTTTGATGTAATCACGACTGGCTATAGCACTGTGTGAGTACCTTCTAATGACTGCCTTAAGTCCATCTGTTGTCCTCTTCTCCCATTAACACTAATGGGGATCTAGGCAGAAATAAAATATCCCATGTGTTGTATTAACAGACCCTCCAATTTGTAATGTTCCCATGATTCCTTAAGGCCTTCATAAGAATAACGACTTCCAGGATCTAACCCAGCCTAGGACCATAAACTGTGCTTACGCACTTAATGTATATTTATTATTTTTCCAGTGGTTTAACAAAATTTTATTTTCTTGCTCACTTTAGAACTTAATGTGTATTTTTAAAGCATACTTGATTATTAATTTGATAGTATATTTTCTAGTTTATATTTTGCAACAACTCTTTTACCTTACCTCTGCTTTATGGGTTAAGGAGCTGAGACCTAAAGAAGTTCATGACTGAGGTGGTGGAATCCATTTGGGGGTTGTAAAAATGGAACTCAGGTGTCTGACCCTAAAACCACTCACAGCTAGAATAGTTAAAATTAGGCTGAAAGAGTGTGAAGCAAGTGTATGGGCAAAGGCTGGATCAGTTTCTTTTGGGCTGGATCTGTTGTGTGAACAGAGAAATTAAAGACATAGCTTTGATTTTTTTTTTTGATGAATGCCAATTGGAGCATTTTCATGACCCATTAGTAGTCACGCACAATTAGGGTTAGAACTTAGGGTTAGGGTTAGTGTTGGGAGAAAGATAAGCTCTGTGGTCAAACTGAACCTGAATTTACAACTTACCAGGTGAGTTAAAGTTAGGATGAATGTACATTGGAGTATCTGTTTTACTACTGGATTTCGGGCATAACTAGGGTTAGGGTTAGAGTTAGGTGTATCCTTATGGTTAGGGTTTAGGGCTTGGGAAAGTGTAATGTTTTGGGTCAAACTGACAGTGTTTTTTAAAATGTATATATTATTTACTTTATTGTTACTATAAAGGTGATTTACAGATGGGTGACTATTACATGCCCGGTGCTGGGCTCCGTCCGGAGTCTGATCTCAGCCAGTGTCAGCCCAGTGTCTCAGCATCCTGGAAGACAAGGCTGGGAGGAAGGACCCCAGGAGCCAGCTCTCATGGTGTGGCGGCTCCTCGTGGCTCTTCGTTGCTCTGAATCCTTGCCAGCGTCCCTGGCTCCTTGTGATCTCACCCGGGACCTGTGGAATGTCCCTCCGTCAGTCGGGCCCTAGGAACTGTCATCTCAGGGGTGGAGGGAATGTATCCTGGCTAGTTGGCCATGCTGGAACATGAATCACACCTTAGATAAGAACTAGTAAAAGCAATATTATAATCATGTACAGAAATGAATTAAAAAGTGCAATCTAGCCCATATACTACCCACTAGTTTTTATCAAACCTTACCATTTCCTGCTACATTTCCAGGTATATGTACATTTTTATATTTAATTTAAAGCCACAAGTCAAACCTTAATTCTTCCTTTAATCATTTGACTGGAACTAGCAAATACTTTTAAAAATACTACACTATTATAGGCGTTATGGTGTGACTCATGATAGAATAGTTTCCTACCATGCACAAAGCCCTGGATTTGCTCTCTGATGCTGCAATAACAACAGCAACAACAACAACAGCACACTCACTGGTCTCACCCCCCCACAACAACAGCAACAACAACAGCACACTCACTGGTCTCACCCCCCCACAACAACAGCAACAACAACAGCACACTCACTGGTCTCACCCCCCCACAACAACAGCAACAACAACAGCACACTCACTGGTCTCACCCCCCCACAACAACAGCAACAACAACAGCACACTCACTGGTCTCACCCCCCCACACAACAGCAACATCACTGGTCTCACCCCCCCCACACACACTTTTTTTTTTTCTTCTAAGGATAATTTGTATTTTGCTACTCCTTTTTTTTTTTTTTAATGTGACCTGATATAAGACCCTGACTGCCAAGTTTTAATTTTTCACAGGGAAGGATCATGTGAATGGTGACAGTTCGTTGGCTAGTTCTGTCTCCTAGGGCAGGCGATTTTATGCATTACATCTCTTTTGATCCTATCTATCACCTCCGTTCAGGGAAGGGAAAGGGAATACCAAGACATGGAAGTTTTTTCTTTTTTTTCTTTATTGTCAGAGTGAATTACAGAGGAGTTACAGTTTTATATGTAAGGCAGTGAGTACATTTCCTGGTCAACTTGTTACTTCCTCCCTCATTTCCGCCCCCCGCCTCCCCCCTCCCCCTTTCCCTCTCCCCCCATGAGTTGTTCAGTTGGTTTACACCAAATGGTTTTGTAAGTATTGCTGTTGGAATCATTTGTGTTTTTATCCTTTGTCTCTCAATTTTGGTATTCCTTTTCCCTTCCCTAGTTCTAATACGTGTATATACAGTATCCAGGGTACTAAGATCAGGTGCAGTGAGAGTGGGAATAAAACCACAGGAAGGGAATATGAGAGAAACAAAAAAGAAAAAAGGGTAGGGTTTCACATGGCATGTTGAAAATAATTATAACAATGATATAACACTTGTTTCCATAACGTGGCGTTCATTTCACTTAGCATCATCTTATGTGTTCACACAGGCATAGCTATTGTGCTCTTGTGATCATCTGCTATGACTAATCTAAACATGTACTAATTATTCCCTATGAGGGACACCATAGAGCCCATGTTTCTTTGGGTCTGGCTCACTTCACTTAGTATGATTTTTTTCCAAGTCCTTCCATTTCCTAGTTGTTGGTTTTTTTTTTTAAAGAACTACTGTGCGTCCATGTTCATTGCTGCACAATTCACAATGGCTGAGTTATAGAAACCACTCAGATGCTCTACAGTAGATCAGTGGATCAAAAAGATGTGGTACTTATCCACAATGGAATTACGTCATGCCTACAGTATTACGTCATTTGCAGGGAAATGGATGGGTCTAGAACAAGTCATGTTAAGCTTAGAGAGCCTAACACAGCCTGTTTTCTCTCATATGTGGAAGCTACATCTAAAATACTGGGACATGATAAATTATTTAGGACTCTAGGAATTCACTGTCAGTGAGACCAAAGGATACTCTTAAGGGAGGAACACAGAGGTGCAATGCCTCTGTGTCTCTGATCATATAAAATAATATTTATCAAAATGAACTCCAGGAAATGGAGACAAGAAGTTCTTTGTTGTTTTTATTTTTCTTTTTGTCTTGTTTATTTGTCTTTGGTAGGGTTGGGACATAGAAATGGAAGAGAAAGGGGCGAACAGATGCAGCAGTGGTACTCACTAGACACTATGTTGAAAAGGAACTAGACAACTTATGGACTGGGACGGGGGGAAAAACTGGAAGAGAATGAGGGAAGGGGTGACCTTGTCTCAAAAGGAATGTATACATTACCTGACTTATGAGACAGTAACCCCTCTGTACATCACCTTTATAATAACAAGAAAAATACTGAATTTAAAAAACTACTGTGCAAATTGTCTATTCTGCCTGCCTAGTGAGAACTGTTTCAGATCCACGTTGCTCTGATTCCAAGCCTATGGTTTCAATTATTCTGTTCTCATCTTTCCAGATAGCATCATCCTATCTTAACATATCATCTGTACCTTCACCTGAGTACATGTGATGACTATTTTCATGTGTTAGTATTTTAGGCTTTGGGGTCAGCATTCTGGTTTTGTCCACTGTTAGCCCTTGCCTGGTTATAGAACTGTCTCCGCACTCAAGTGGAGGAACAGTCCCTGCTCTGTGGTTGGCTGGGATGTGGCAGGGCCTGGCGTATAAGACAACCATGGTGAATTTCAGCTTCTTTGCTACACTTGCAAATGAAATGTCAGAAAATGATCTATCTGCCAGTATTTTTTCCTGTTCAGACTTAATCAGATATCATTAAAATGGTACAGTTTATATTTATTTCAGTTAACAAACATTTATTAAATGTTTAGTAAATGCCAGGCCCCTTGCTAGATATTGGAGATGTAGAAATGAATAGACCTGTTTCTTCACATCAGGAGAAATTTAGTGTTACAGCCTTGTAATTGTATTCTAATAAAAACTAAAACCCACAAAAATAAAGACAAAACAACACCAAAAACTAATTAGTAGAATTCTTAGTGAACTAAAATGTTTGACCTTTAGATTTAAATTCTCCAGCTGATTTTACATCTATCTTCAGCCAAACATCTGGCAGAATGGAGGTGAGTCCAGGAAAGAGTCAAAGAACATCCTGGGCATCACATAGCTTTGGCATATCCTGCCATGTCCGGTCCCCAAAGTAGGCACAAAGGAAATACAAGGCAGAAGGCCTAGGTAGGATTCCCCTTCCCTCCCCACACAAATAGATGCGATCAGATTACTGAGTGATCTTATTGTTACCAAGTGATATTTCCAGATAGAGTTGTTTCAGTGTTAAACCATTCATTCATGCAATACTAATGCTGCTTTCCTAAACACAGACTGCAGCTTTCTTGCTTTTCTTCATTCATGTCCTGCTTCTGGGCCTAGAGGGGCAAGATTTCCCAAAGCCCCGCTTAGTCCAGCTTGTAGTTCACATTACAAAATGAGACAAGGGAAAAAATTAATATCCTAGATTTAAGGTAATGAATTATATTTAAGCTTTTAATGACAAAGTGTTCACATACTAATCAGTTGACAGTTACTATGTATATTTGCTTGAAAGAGCTCATAATCTAATATGTGTTGTTGGTGACCAGTGTGGTCCCATGTTTACAAGAAAATACAGGTTGTAGAAGGAAATCCTGCAGGAAAATCATGAGCTGTCTACAGTGATTTTCTCTGGTGTCACAATATGTGAATTCTTTCTTTGTATAGATACTCATTTTCTGGGGGGTGGGAATATGGCCTAGTGGTAGAGTGCTTGTCTAGTATATACTCATTTTCTACATTTGAATGAAAAGAAACAAAACCAACAAAAAATATCATTTTCATTTTTTTAACCAGTGTTATGGCTAAATAGCTAAAATTTCCTGAATACTTTACTTATAACAACCCTACATAGTGATTCTTTCATCATCATTTTAGAGATGGAACAGACAAGGCCAAGGGACATTGACTGACTGGCTTTCTCATTGTGCTCAGCCATAGGATAAGATTTCCCAAGCAGGTCTGGTTTTATTCCAGATCCTGTACTTTCACAGTATGAGGATGAAAGACCAATTTGAACGAAATGGAAAGTGCCTTTTCCCTCTGTAATTAAAATATAGCATTTAGAAAGCAGTTGTATTAAATAACAGTAGATTGCTTAGATTTCTTAACCTGGACAACTGCTGAGAGGTGCCCCTAGCTCCTACGTTTTGGGAATGCCGGAAATTAGCCTGAATAATGATGACAAGCTAGTGAATATATTGTGGTGGTTGATAACTTGTCAGATGAGCTCATTAGGTGCCTGCTTTGGGGAAGAGCAAGGAGAAGGTGTTATTTGCTGCTGGCCTCCAGCCACCCATGCTGCAATCGCTCAGGATTCTGGAGAGAAATAAGATGAGAATTCCCACACATATGACTCCCAAATGGGATTCTTTTCATGGTCCCTGTGGCTTTTTGGAAGGTCATACCCACTCATCCGCCATCATTTACAATAGCCAGTCATGGTGCTACTATTGGAATAAAGGAGATGAAAATCAGACGCAGTCAACTCTTTCATATAAATAGGACAGGTGCTTAAAAACTGTACTTGCTGAGAAGCAAGGCCTCCTTACTTGGATCTGCAAGGTAACTGAAGGCGGGATAGAAGCTGGACATCTCACCACCGCTTGGTACCTCTGTATTCTCTCCCCTGCAACACCACCTTGGAATCCAGGAAGGACAGAAATGATAGATAATTATGCATGCCGATCCCCCGTGTTGGGGAGTCCAAGGTGAACACTTTTTAAAAAAAATTTTTAATGAAACCAGACCATCACCTATCCCCCACCCTCCATTTTCTCTAACCACTAGGAAGGCGTAAGCCCCTGTCAACCAAAACTATTGGATTTGGGGATGTGGTACCAGTAAATGAGCAAACTTGGGGATCGGACCTAAGGTCAACACCTGCTCTAGACATGCATGTTGTCATATACCTGGAAGCTGAGTTCCTGAGCTCCATTACATGGTAGACATTCTCAGGAGTAGGATCTTGGCTTTGAGGCAATATCCTGTGCTGTCCTCATTTTACCTATCAGAACTAACAAACCTTTTCTTTAACATCCTTCTCATTATTTGTGTATTAGCATCGAGTTTGGGGCACCAAATTTTTTGTAACAAGTATTCTTGGCCACCCTAATTTTCCTTGAAGTTAAAACAACTATGATGATACTGATATTGTCCCCATACCTAGAAAGTAGCAGTGTGAATCGGTTCAGCTGTTTGACTTTAAAACGCCTATGTGTGTATATATTGAGTTCAAGGTTGATGGAAATTGTGCAGTGAACCTGGACTGACATTGATGTCCTGATTTATGCAAATGGCTTCCATTATGTATGCGGTGGGCACGGTTGGATGGCTACCTGCATTTCAGGAGAGAAGCTAAGGAAGGCACACCAGCCCCATTTCACCTTGAGAGAATTTACCGTTTCCTTTCTTGGTCACAATCTCTATTCTGTAGACTCTTCTTGTTTGTTCCTAGATCATTTTTCCATCATAGATTTTTTTTCAGAGAACATTTATAAATGCACACATTTATTTCAGTGACACAGTGACTTGGGTATCTGCATGCTCCTTGATGCATTCCAGGGGAACCGGCAGATGGAAAACCACCTCCTTCTACCCCGGGAGGCCCACGCACAGGAGACGAAGAGGTTTTCCTGGGTGTCCGTCAGTGGTTAAAATCCACCCGTGGATCTCCTAATTTAAACCACCCCCCAGTGTTATTAATCCGTGTCATTACTGAGTAGCAGCAGGGAAGGTAGACGGCTAGGAAGAGACCCGACATCGTCACGGGTCTGTTGTTGTTTGCATGCTGCTCACGTGGCCTTGTCTTCTCCCCCCCCTCCAGGGCGGTACCTTCTTCCGAATGCAGTGGCCGGACAGGCCTGGCCCGCCTCGGCGGAGACGTCCAACCTGGTGCGCATGCGCAGCCAGGCGCTGGGCCAGTCGGCGCCCTCGCTCACCGCCAGCCTGGTGAGTACCGGCCTGGGCCCCGGGAGACACCGCAGGACGCGCAGAGTCACCCGCACCGAGCACCGAGCGCAGCTGGCACCGTGAAATCCCTCGCTTGTCAGGGGGCTGATTCCTACCCGTACCCAGCAAGTTGGGAATAGTTCCGTGTAGCTTTTCCTCTGCCCTTCCCCTCAAGGAAATGAAAGCGTTTCTAGTATTTTTCTTTCTTTAAAGAAGAACTTCTTTATTTTGTCCAGATTCAATTAAATAAGTCTGCCCTCCTGTCTGTGTGTACAGATGTCCGTGTGTGGGTGTGTATACACACACGTATGTACGTGACTGTTTCATTTGTGTGAGAGTAGAGAGCATGCTGTTTGTCTATCATAGTCCTTCTGGTCACCTTTCTCAGCCCGAGTAAATATGGTATTCAATCCTGTTATCTACTCTGCCATCTCTATTTCTGTTTTATCAATGGACCCAGTCATATCGTTTATGTAGGCATAGGATATTGCCTCTATTGCCCGTTTCTTTAATCTCCTTTAGGTTGAGATGTTGCTGTCACCTTTTGTTGTTTTTTTTTGTGGCATCCACAGTTTGGCAGGTGATATATGTTTTTTAGCAGGATATTTCTCATATTATGTTTGCCTGCGATTTTTCCATGGTGAGACCCAGGTTTGTGTATTCCAGATCAGACTCAGGCTTTGCCTATGTGTCCTCAGGGCCTGGTGCTTGAAGGCTGCCGAAGTCCATCTGCGCCTCACTGTCATGCTCATTTCGGTTATCTAGTTAAGATGTCACTCCGTTTTTCCACTGTAGTAACAACTTTTTCTCTCACAGTCTATCTATAAACAATCTCTGGGGAGGAGGAGCAGTACTTATCAGGTTATGTAAACATGCTTCTCATCAAATATTTCCCCGAAATTTAGCAGCTGTTGGCGATGCCTCCTGCTAGGGTCATTCTTTTCTTTTCCATGATGATTAAAAATGATGAGGGCTAAGAGTTAGCTCAGTGGTGAAGCACTTCCTAGCATGTGGATCCTGAGCTTCCTAGCTCAGGATTGGATCCCCCTGTACCACCAAAATAAAAATAAAAATTAAAGTACGAAGTAAATATTTCCCAACACTGGTAATCTTCACGTTTAATAGCTGACGCATAACGTAAGCATTTGTAGAGTTGTTAGCAACATGGATTCCTTGCTCATTTCTTTACTCACCGCCCCCCCCCCCCCCCCATGAAGCCCATTCTTTTTAATGGTGATGCTTGCTGACCTTACGTTTCCACTTTAACCTTTGACTCAACTTAAAAAGTCTGTACAACTTACTTTTGCATTGGTGGTAGAGTTATATGACATGGAAATAGGTTTCTAAACATCTTTTATTGATGAAGATATAAATAATGTATGTCCCTGTGTATGGTGTCTTATAATTTTATTCGCTGGTAATAAATTAGGTTGGCTATTTGGGGATCGTAGAATAATGTTCAGAGATTTGATTTAGGGTGGGCTGTAGTCCTGCTTTTGCCAACTGTATAAACTTGGGCACATCATTTAGTTCCTCACATTTTATCACCTCTCTGCAACTTCAAGATGAAAAGAACTGTGATGTTAAACAATGTAAGAAGTCTACTTCAGCTCTGGAGCACTCAAATAATTATCTCTAGAAAAGTTGGTTGTAGGGTAATTTTTGACTTCAGAACTATTGTCCTTCAACAAAAGGCATCTTTTCCCACATGAAAAACAAAATGATAGTAGCATTTTCTTCCATTTTATCTCCCAGTCCAAAATGACTTGTTTCTCCTTGGCTAATTTTGTTAAAAGTTTGTTTTACTGTAAATGCTTACTTTGAAAGAGGAAAATACTTCAGAGTTCATGACTTTTTTTTCCAGAATGTTTTTCAGCCCCTGAAATACCATTCTTAACATTTACCTAGTAATATTGTATGTTTGCTGACTAGGAAATCATTCTAATTAAAACAAGCCACTCACACCAGTTCTGTATTTTATTATCTAGGGCTGGTGGCCACAAACCCAGACACAAAACTGACTCATGCATGTTGAGCATCCTAAGATTTGGGAATCAGAACCAATAATGAGAGCTATTAATAATAAAATTAGAAAAGTTTCCCCTAAAAGCCATCAGATGACATTCTTGGCAAAGAATCTGTTAAAATTTTAGCTGTTCTAGCTACAAGTTTTATGAAATCCTACATATGCCTGTTGTTATTATTGCATTGTGAATAACTTGGGCACAGAAGCTAAAATGAGCTGAGACATTTACTATTAGATTGTCAAGGTTTAGTGCCAAGCGGAGCCTCTTTCCTTCTTTTTCTCAGGGTTGTGTCCAGACTGCCATGCCCTGTGACTTATTTTGATATTTCACTCTGATATGCTAATGAATTTTATTGTTATTAGTACCTGTGGGACCACAAAGCTAAAGGGCATTAAAGTTGAATCTGTTTCACATCTCTGTTATGTTTGGATTGGATCACATCTGAATTGTCTCTGCTGATTATAGCTAACAAATTGAACAGAAATAATGCTGAAGAGGTGAAAATAAACATTTGAGTGTTTGTGTTTATTTGCCTAATGTCTAGACTTCAAGCTCCTTGAGGACAGAATTCCTACCTGATTTAGTTTTCTACTTCTACTTCTCATAGCAAAGTGCCTTGTGTGTAGGAGCCATTCAGAAACACAGTGTAGAAGGAACAAGTCATGGAAAAGTGACAGTCCTTCGGCTGTACAGAGAGAGTGAGGGTGAACCTCTGCCTGCTGCAATGGCCTAAGGAGAGTGAATGTCCATGTACACCTCCCTGGTATTGCTCAGTGTGCATTGTGCAGTTGGGATTGGGCTTAGTGTCCATGGAATAGGCCCATTCCCACCAAGTTCCACTCAAACATTAAAAATCGACAGTGTCAAAACTATGAAGAGGTATCATTGTCCACATCCAAGGAATTTTCATTAATTTCCTTTTAAGCGGTCACATAGACACGTTGGTTTAAATATTTTGTGGATTTGTTGAATAACTACATTGGAACAATGTGTTTGTTCACGTTTGAAGAGGTAGAAAAAGTAAGGAATCAGAGTGGCTGAGGTAACATATTCTAGCTCAGCAACATATATTTGAGAAACTGTCTCTACCTGAGAGGCATGAATATGTTAGTGATGTATAAATGAAGGCCTTGTGGTTTGGTAGGTGCGGGTTTCAGTAAATGTATGACCTGTAGTGATTTTAACGCCATAGGCAAACATGAAGGTACTGCTAACTACCTTCTCAAGGAGGAGATTAATTCCTAGCCCGAAGTATCTAGTTTTCCCTGGCAATGCTAAATGTAGTTGTGTTCCCTCTCCCAGACACTTTGGGCATTTCAGATAAATGGCAGGTTGCCAATTCATCCTAAGTAGCCTGGTGGCTGGCAGAATACATGCTCAGCCAGGGTCTGCCTGCTGGGACTCCAGCAGGAGTGCTGATGAAGTGTCAGCTGCGTACTTCCTATACATTCATCTGAAGAGGGAGAACTTGTTTTCCCATTTGCTTCCTTCATCTTTCTGTCCCTCCCCACACACTGGGGTAGTTTATCACGGAAGTCATGGTCGTCAGAGGCAGGGGGATTGGTGCAGATGCTGCCTTCTGGCAAGAAAGATGGAAATTTCAGAAGGCTTGCAAGACCACTTGTAACATTTCCTGGTAGGAGAATAAGATGATAAGCCTTGATGATGGGAGTTTTGTAAGCAGTGATTACCACTGTGGCATTTTGGGGCAATTGAGGGATGGCAGAAGCAAACGTTAGTTCCCCATTTTTTTCTCCAGTAGTGTGGTTGTGTGAATCCTTGTCTCATCGGTTTTCCTGTGAAAATCCCTTTGCTTGTGCCTTCTCACTGAAGTCGTCCCTGACCATCATCTCTTAGAAATTGTTTCCTGTATTGTGTCTCTGTATTTCGCTTCTTTCATTTTTCTCCAACGCTTTTGCCTTCAATACACTATCCTTTGTGTATTTTCTTTTATTTGTTGTCATCCTTCAATGTCCAGAGGCGTTGTAGGACCGCCCCACCCCCCGAGCCCAAAATATGTGCTTGCTCGATTCCCTTAGAGAAATGGTATATTATTTGCATGTCACCTACGCAGATCCTTGCATATCTCTATCATCTTAGATTGCTTATAATATCGAATGCAATGTAAATGCTGTACTAGTAATCATGACACTGTGTTGTTTCAGGAATAATGAAAAGAAAAAAGTTTGTATGTGTGCAATATGGACATATTTTCAAACTGCCTTTAAGTGTAGTTGGTTGTATCCATGGCTATAGAACCCATGGATAGGGAAAGCTGACTGTGTGTGTGTGTTCATAGAGGCAGAGACCCTTTTTTTCTGACTTTCTAGTTACTTCCTCAGTGCCTAGAATAGTATGTGGCACATAGTAGGTGTTCGTTGAACTCTGCTGTGTGCATAAACTAATATATCTCCTTTCTGTACCTTCTCTTTGCTGTAGAATTGATTCTTGTATATTTATTTTTGTTTTTAATCTGTGGTAATTTTTGTTTATATTATTGAGGCTGAGAGGCTGTTTTTCAAACCAGAAGGAAACCATGGAAACTGTATTCAGAAATTAGCCTGTGATTGCTCACTTGGAAAATGGGAATGAGATAGAAAACATAGTGTCTGAGAGCAGAGACTAGTCTACGGCCATACCACCCTGTACGCACCCAATCTCATCTGAGAGCAGAGACTGCCTGAGATCAACGCTGGATTCTGTTGTTTCTTAGCCTTACTTGGGACTCTGTGAGCTTTAGTTTTTGCATCTGTGAGGTGGGAAGCAATGGTTATCCTCTAAGGCTAAGGCTAGTGAAAGGACTCTCATGAGCCAGGTGCCAGTGGCTCACTCCTCTAATCCTTGCTACTCAGGAGGCTGAGATCTGAGGATGGTAGTTCAAAGCCAGCCTGGACGAAAAGTCCCCGTGAGACTTCTATCTCCAGTTAAGCACCAGAAAACCGGAAATGGTGCTGTTGGTCAAAGTGGTAAAGGGATAGTCTTGAGAAAAAGAGCTCAGGGATAGCCCCCAGACCCTGAGTTCAAGTCTCACCACCAATGCAAAAAAGAAAAGGCTCTTGTGTGAGACTTGTCCTATGCTTGTCGGGTAGGAAGAATGTTTCTTGGAGATTGTGAGCTGGTTTTAGCTGGATAATATTTTAGTGCATTTTCTTCCGATGATTTTCCTCTGTCCTGCCTTTGCATGATGGTAAACTAGCTCACTGTTTCTTTGCTATCCATATTTGTTCAAAGTTTATCAATAGAGGGCTGGGGATATGGCCTAGTGGCAAGAGTGCTTGCCTTGTATACATGAAGCCCTGGGTTCGATTCCCCAGCACCACATATATAGAAAACAGCCAGAACTGGCGCTGTGGCTCAAGCGGCAGAGTGCTAGCCTTGAGCAAAGAGAAGCCAGGGACAGTGCTCAGGCCCTGAGTTCAAGGCCCAGAATGGCAAAAAAAAAAAAAGTTCATCAATAGAACACACCTAAGAGATCTTAATGCAATATTTTTTGAATGGGCAAGATTCTTTCAAATAGTATTTTTCAACTTTTAAATATTAGGTTAAGTGGTATAATTTTCTGTTCCTTCAGTATGGTTGTCATTTGACATCATATCCATTTCCTTTAATGGAAAAATTATATTTCATGGTATATCATCAATATTAATACCAAACTATTTAAACAGTAATGTATTCAAAGAGTCTTGATGAATATTCATCTTTTGCATTTGCAAAAGTGCATTATGAAGAGTCAGGGAAAATTTGCTAAACATATGCAAAACTGTATTTTTTTCTCTTTTAATTCATTCAAAATGTGGAGACATAATGTCAGCATTTACTTAGGGTATAGACTTTATTTGCAGTATTTAATATTATATCAATAGCTCATTAGCCTTATAGCTTAAAAACAAAGCCTGATCTGAAGCCTAATTAGTTAACTCCAAGAGGAGTGTCTGCTAAATATTGATGTAGGAACAGCGTGAATGTTCTTGGATAAATTGTTTAACAAAAGTTCTGGAATATTTCTGTGACTTGGCATTGATCTTCAACCATCACGACTCAATTTAAAGACTGAATAATATTCCAGTGAGTGTGTGAGTTTATTAAAATTTATGACAGTTTCCTTCTTTATTTTATTTTTGTTTTCCTACTGCAAATAATAGTAGTGAATAGATTTCTAGTAAGTCCTTTTTCACCTCCAATTATTTATTGTTGTTTTGTTTTTTGTTGTTGTTGTTGCCAGTCCTGGGGCTTGGACTCAGAGCCTGAGTACTGTCCCTGGCTTCTTTTTGCTCAAGGCTAGCACTCTACCTCTTGAGCCACAGCACCCCTTCCGGCTTTTTCTATATATGTGGTGCTGAGGAATCAAACCCAGGGCTTCATGTATACAAGGCAAGCACTTTGTCACTAGGCCATATTCTCAGCCCCAATTATTTATTTGGGTAGATTCTTGTAGTGGAATTATTGGGGCACAAAAAGTATGCAAATATTTGAAGGTGCCATAGCTTTAGCTATGCTGTTTCTAGGAATGCTGTTCTGTTTATACTTGTCTTTATGTTCTTCCTACATCTTGGCCAGAGGCTATTATCTTCTTAAAAGATAGCCTCTCTCTTTTTTAATGAAATATACTCTTTTAAAATTATACTTTAATGAACTTGATAGTTCTGGTCTCACTGGATTCTTACAATAAAGCCAGAATATACAGCACATGTAAAATTAGTATTTGTGCTTCCTCTGGTACCATCTCCTTTCCATTCCCTATATCAGCCTGTCCTACCAACTGCTGGTAACCTGTATTGCTCGTGGGATACAGCTCCTGAGTGTGATTACAATGTGTGTAGCTGAAGGCATTCTTCTACAGTTGAAATTTTTTTTTTCCAATCTGGAAAGTAGTAATCTCAATGGTGAAATAGTGCCTTCAGCTGTGGACATTATAATCAGAGTCTCAGGAGTCCTTGTGTTCCAGGAGTAATACATCTCATAGTTATTACCCTCTGAGCTAGGTTCTGTTTATAGTGAAGGGATGAATTTTCATAACTCAGTGCTGAAATAGCAATAGGGAGCCCTGAGCAGATTATTATAGGTCAGGCCTAATCCAGGAAGATAAATCTCATTATGAACTCACCTGGGCATATCCACAGAGTAGCTGCTTTAACAGGAGTCAGTAAAGCAAAGATCAGCTTAAAAGTGAATCATAATCTCCTCACTATAATCCACCCAGTGCCTCAATGAAGAGATGCTATGAATGAGCATCCTTATGCTAAACAGCCCCGCTTACCTGGAGGGTGATTAGCAAAGGACATGGGACTAGCAGAGGGAATCTTTCTAGCAATGAATAAAGAAGTGTATATTTGAGGGAGAGAGTATTTTCTAGAATGAAATTCCACCAGAGCAGTCACTTAAGATGTCCCATGCATCAGTCTTCGGTTCATTTTCACAAAGATTAAGAAGTATTAATGACTTTGTGCAAGAGCCGTGCTTCCTGGGACAGAGGACTGGCAGAGCAGCTCGCTATGTGGGTGGTGCCTGAATGTTGGGGCCAGGTGCCTGCTCCCCATCAAGGGCAGGAAGTCAGTGGGGGGCGGGGGGCGGGGCCCAGACACTGGGAATGTAAAGAATACAAATGCATGCATGCCTTCTAGTCATTGCTTGCCATCACAGAAGGCAGCAAGTTTTAGTTCTGCCTTTGTAACAGCACTGCTGTGCATGTCTGTGTCTGTGTACATACACTTGTTGACACTTTGGTGTTATCATCTGTCTTCCCAAGCAGTTTTCTCTTTAGGAGCTGAACAGCTTTCCTCCCAGGCACAGAGATGATTCCGGTGGCCATGAATTGCCTGCCCATAATGCTCTTATTCCTCGTGTTTCTTTAGCACCAGGACCATACCTTGCATGTGTTAGTACTTAGGAAATGGTTGTTTATTAGTGAATGTTGAGGAGGCATTGGTTCAGAATTCCAGGGGTTTTCCGAGGTCCTGAGTGCGCTGTTTTCTGGAGCCCAAACTAACTGAATGCTCAGGCCAGCACATACTTTATTGACTTCTCTGTGTGAGATGACCGAGCTAAGAATATCAAAGCAGAGGGTGTCTCTTGGTATCTTTCAGGGGGACTAAGGACACAGCTTATTCCTTCTGGCGTCTTTGCCTTGTGGTGAACTATTTTTGTTTTTACTTATTTGCTTCATTATTTTATTGTATTATTTTATTTTATTTATTTATTGCCAGTCCTGGGCCTTGGACTCAGGGCCTGAGCACTGTCCCTGGCTTCTTTTTGCTCAAGGCTAGCACTCTGCCACTTGAGCCACAGCGCCACTTCTGGCCATTTTCTGTATATGTGGTGCTGAGGAATCGAACCCAGGGCTTCATGTATATGAGGCAAGCACTCTAAACTAGGCCATATTGTAGGCCTATTGTATTATTTTAAATCAATTTTATTGTGTTTAAATAGTTGTACAAAGTGGTTTCTGTTCAATGTGTCATTTTCTGAGTACAGTGCATCTTGATCGATGTCACCCCTTCCATCACTCTTCCCCATCTCTCCCACCCCTTCCATTCCCCAGATTACCTGGTTCCATTTTCACGGATGTGCATTGAATATCGTGGCTGTATTCACCACTCCTTTCTCCATTTTCCTGACTCCTTTCACCTCCCTGTTCCCAACCATACATGTTTCGGCTTCCTGTTATTTATTTTGTTAAGGTTTAAGTTGTTCAGAGGCGTTCCACCGTTGGGATTCTCCCCTGTGAATTCCATACTTTAGACAATATGGTTATGTGTGTGTGTATATGCATAAGACCTTGTATATGTTTTCATCATGTGTACAGTTGAGATCTGACTTCCACAGAGGAGGGAACCTATGTGCCCTTTGTCTCTCCAAGCCTGACTTACTTCATGTAACACAATTTTTTCCAGATCTATCCATTTCATTATTCCTCAAAATGACTTAGCAGTTCAAAAGAAACCCAGAAGCTCAAAATAGTTTGACAGTGGTGAGCAGAGAGAAGGTCGTAGGAGGGTACATTTCCTGTTTGGGGGATGACGATTTTGTCCACATCACAGCCTGCTTAGGAACGTCTGAGGTGTTCCAGTTCTGGGAGAACAGCATGCTTGCCTATTCTTGCACCTTCTTTCTCTAGGCGGACTTTCATGTTTGTGTACTCTAGCGTGGTACACTTCCTGATTTATTGGCACCTGAAGCACCAGTCTGGTGTTGGATTCTGAATCCAACGCCGTCCTGCTCCTTTTTTACTTAATTGACTATTAGTGGAGCCCCTGCTGAACAACTTTATAGAAATGATGTAACACGTGTTCTTGCTTTTAAAGAAATACAAGCCTGGTTGAAAGAAGACGTTTGAGAAATCATAGAGCAAGTAGAAGGTAACACCCGCTACTTGGCTGGAGAGGTTGCAAACCCAAGAACTGATGGAAGCAGAGGAATGTGGGCTGCAGGTTCTGTTAGCGCTGTGCCACCTGCATTGCGTAGGGTTCCGCTACCCCTGCTTTCAAGCGGACCTATGTATATAGTGGCAGGGGCTGAGAGTGGTAGAAAAGGGTGGAAAGCATAGGGGACAACTGTTTGTTTCTTCCATGATGTTTGTAGGATAGCCAGGAAGACCAAAAAGCACATGGAAGTTCAGAGGCTCCTGGATCATCAGTAGTAGAATGCCTTGTGATGTAATTAGAACCCTACAACAGCACCACTATCCATCTCTTATTAAGAAAGATGTCTTTATAAAGTGGTAGGATCCTTCAAGAACCAAGTCTTGGGTGTTTGTTTTTTTTTTTGTTCTTTTTCTTTCTTTTTTTTTTTTTTTTAACGGTTCCTGGGGCTTGAACTCAGGGCCTGAGCACTATCCCAGCTTTTGTGCTGAAGGGTAGTGTTCTACCACCTCAGTCACAGTGCTACTCCTGGCTTTTTTGGTAGTTAACAATAAGAATCTCACAGACTTTCTTGCCTGGGTTGGCTTTGAACTGTGATTCTCAGAGCTCAGCATCTTTAGTAGCTATATTACAGGCATGGGCCACTGGCACCAAGTCAAGTTTTTTCTTTTCTATTTAGAGACTCTCCAAGGTGGAAAGCATGGTATCATCGTGGATTTTTTGTCAAGAGAAAAGGAATTATGCATTTTTGCTAGAGCCAATGAGTACCTATTAGGAATTAGACTTTTCCTTTGTGGTCTTTGTGGTCTAGTACTGTCTTAATCTGATTTTATGTGAAGAATGGAGCAGGGGAGCAAAGTGTTTTATAGCTGTTTGTGACATACTAAATCCTTTCTTTTCTTGTTCAGGGCAAATCAGCGTACATTTTTAAACAACAACAATAAAAGTTAAATGTTGAGCGCTTATCAGTTCAAGGGTTTAACAAATAATGTGCAAAGGTAAAAATCTCTGACTCATTTTTGACAATTCTGACCTCCTAATAGGAGTGGTTTTCATTTCAAGCCTTTTACCTGAGAACCTTGACTTTTGTTCCTACTTACAACATTTTGTTTTGTTTTCTGTACCATTCTATCAGTGAATTACCACCAAAACCTGAATTGTTCTCTGGCTGGTATACATTGTAAACAGGCTAAGAATCAGAGATCTTACATTACTGTGTGCTCTAAATTCTGCATCCACTAAATAATAAATACCCAGCCTTTAATATATCACAGATATATATGGAAATAGGATTAGTTTGATCATTCTTTCTGCATAATTAGTGCCTCCTGCAACTCCCGTGTGTATGCACACACACACACACACACACACACACACACACGCTTTGGGGGCTTGCACTCAAGGCAGTGGCACTGTCCCTGAGCTTTTTGTTCAAGGCTAGTTCTTTACCACTTGAGCCACAGCTCTCCTTCCAGCTTTTTGGTGCTTAATTGGAGCTAAGAGTCTGATCGACTTTTCCTACCTATGCTGGCTTCTGTAGAGCTAGGATTACTGATGTGAGCCCTTGATGCCAAGCTTTAGAACTCTAACTCTGAAATAGCTCTTCATTGCATGAGACCAACTTACACTCTTGCCCAGCCCTTTGGCTTCATAGGTGCTCATATTCCCAGTCACATTCAGTGGTGAGTTTCAATGATAAATAATGTGAGCCAGTGATAATATTTTGTTTCTCCCTTTTACAAATCCTAGTTTTTTTAAGTCATCCATTAAACTTTAAGAAACTTTTGCTTTTCCTTCATTTACTGGGAAGCATCCATTCCATTGATAGGTTCAGTTCGCAGAAAGTTGATAGATTCTTACATTTAAATATGTCTAAAGTTGTGCAAAGTAACTCAGGCTGCCATTTCCCAGAACATATTAGACTCCTCTCTTAATGCCCTTCTCTGTTCTGGAAAGGAAACACTCTCTATACAGCTTTCTTCTGCTTGCTTGGCCAACATCTGTCTGTCATTTACTTCTCGCATTTATTTCTCTTCTTTATTACCCTCATCCCAACCTCCATGAACACCTCCCTGTGAATTGTGCCTACCTGAGCCACAGCGTTCATGATGCAGTTTATGTAGCACTGTAGGAGTCTTCTTACTGGTCTTCTCACCCCCTGGCCTCATTCTCAGATGTCTTGATATTTGATATTCTGGAGTTTAGAAAATGAGCTTAGATGCTGATGAATCTAGGATGTTTCCAGTGACTCTTAGAAATGATCCTTGATTAAACATGATGGGCTCCTGTATTAAGCTGTGCTCATACTGCCGCTACATCTTAATTGACTTTTTGAGAGCCTTGCTTTTGGAAATGAGTTCTGCGCTGGGGGGATTTTATTGGTGGACTAGAGTTTAAGTCACCTCTCTCCCTTGCCCAGAGAGATCCTGCATGGTACTGGCCCTTATCCAAATGGCGATCGGGTTTCAAAGCACTTGATTTAGAATTCAATTATTATAGGCAGTTTAGAGTTCTGTTTAAGAGCATCAGCTAAGGATCCTGGCTGCATGGGTTGAACTCTTGACTGTACTATTTTCTTCATGCCTAGGAGAACCTTTCTATCCTTTTTGAACAATGAGAGTATTAGTAGTACCTGTTGTATGGTTGTTGCTGGAATCAAGTGAGTCATAAATACAAAGACACCTTGGAACACCTAAGAGGAATGTTAACTGTTATCATCTTGAACTACTTGAGCTAATGTATTAACTTGTGAAATAGGGGAATTTAAATTTTATTAAGTTCGTATTTGTGGCTTGTAGTTTAAAGCATCAATGAAGATGCCCTGTAAAGACTGTCTCCTCTTGATAATTTTCAGATACCTCTAGGTATTCTATGTCTTCTGTGGGATAATTTATAAGGCATAAGGTTTTACTGAAATCAGAAGTCATTAAGAAAGATGATATTTTCAACGTGAAGTAAACTTTAAGAGATAATACCATTAAAAGACATCTTTCTCATTCCTCTTCCTTCTCCTCCTCTTCTACGTTTTTTTAAATTGTTTGTTATTTTGATAGAATGAAAGTTTTAGAGCCCAGGATAGCCTAGAACTTGCAGTTTTCATGCCTCAGTCTCCTGAGTGCTGGATGCAAGTGTGTGCATAAACACCTGGCCAACTTCATTCTTTTAATTCCTTTTGGGAAATGACAAATTGACAAAAATGACAAAAATGACTTCCCCAAATCCTGGTGTTCATGAATCTTTACATGTGTAAATAGTATGACTTGTGCAGAAGTCTTGCTTTCTTTTGAACTGGCATTTTGCATACCATTTCCCATACTGCCTGTGTATTTGGAGCTTTAAAATAGTAATATGCAAATATGACTGCAAATATTGCTAGTACTCCCAACTTTCCTTATCCTTGCCAAATTTTGCTGTGATTTGTTCAGGTGTAGCACAATGAGGGGTGCCTCTTGAGTTTTTAACATTTTTTGCTGGCTTACTCCATCACTAAAATGTTTCTGAATGTGACTCCCTAGCCTAATACGTGGATGTATTTTGAAACAGTCTTTTTATGCACATACTTGTGGAATCTCCACTAGAAAAACGCCAGAGTGTTTTCAGCAGGGACCCAGAAGTGGGGGGGGGGGGGCGGTTCAAGTGATAACCATTTAGTTCCCACACCATAGAAAAGGTGGGGGAGACCTGGGATGAGTGAGGGGGTGAGACGGTAAACTTGGAAGACTTTTTCTTTTTCCTCTCAATACTTGAATTTGAATTCAGGGCTTGCTAGGCAGGCATTCTCCTGCTTCCAGCCCTTTTTGTGCCCTTCCTTCCTTCCTTCCTTCCTTCCTTCCTTCCTTCCTTCCTTCCTTCCTTCCTTCCTTCCTTCCTTCCTTCCTTCCTCCCTCCCTCCTCCCTCTCTCCCTCCCTCCCTCTCTCCCTCCCTCCTTTTTTCTTTTCTTTTCTTTATTGTCAAAGTGTGATACAGAGGGGTTACAGATTCTTATGTAAGGCAGTGAGTACCTTTCTTATTCTACTTGTTACCTCCTCCCTCATTTCCCCCCTCCCCTCCTCCTTCCCTTCCTCCCTTTTTCTGTCAGTCATGGGGCTTGAATTTTGGACTGGACACTGTCCCGGAGCTCTTCAGCTCAAGGCTAGTGCTCTACCACTTAAGCCACAGTGCTGGTTTTCTGGTGATTAATTGGAGATAAGAGTCCCAGAGACTTTCTTGCCTGGCCTGGCTTTGAACCGTGATCCTCAGATCTCAGCCTCCTGAGAAGTTAAGATTACAGGCATGAGCGATTAGCTCCTGGTCAATCCTAATTTTGAATTCCTATAGTAGCTAACATAAGAGTCACATATTGCCTCCCCCATCCATTGATAAGGGGTCTCTGGAACTTTCTATAGAGGCTGATTCAAAGCATGATACTTACTTGCAAGGTTTAGGAGACTTGGCTTTTTGTCAATCTGTAAGGAAATATTTTAGCCATCGTCTCTGTTGCTTGTTAGTTGAGCTTTAGCCTGAATATCAACCTGGGACATGTTCTAAAATCAAAATCAACAAAAAAGATTGAAAAGTAAAAACTAAATTTCTGATTCCCCATCCCCCCAACTTTAGTAGAGTATATTGTGGTTCCTAAACCCCAATTTATAGAATTTAGATAAATGATAAGGACTATCTTCTATACTGACTGGAGCACAACTTTATTGATTAAGGAAGTTCTCAATATTAAATGAAGTTGCCCCTCTTTATTTGAAAAGGTTTTATTTTATTTTTAAGTGAAAAGAATAGCAGATTTTCTTTATACATGTCATTAGCTGCCACTAAATTTATACAAGTGTGGATAATTATTTTGAGAACTGTCTCAAAGCTAATTATGCTAATTATACTGTAACACACCAATAATTGCATGTATTCAAACATCATACCATTGCTTTTTGTGTTTTCTTCTCCAGATGTAAGACATTCATTTGTTGCTTGAAAAACTGCAGAATTGTAGCTAAGATAACAATTAATTGCCAGTAAATAAAATTGGTTCTTTAGAAATATACTCTAATTGGTTAGCCGTGTAAAAGAAAGTAACAAATGTTAGCATGTGAGGCATATAAATTAGGACCATTGCTTATGAAATCCTTAGTTTGGGGCTTTTCATTTAAATAAACCTTCATACTGCAATTAATATTATCCTTTGCTTTATGACCCTCAAAAAATATATTTCCTTTCAGCATTTCTTGGAGTTCTAATTTAGCTTTCTTATACATGTTAGACGATTTGCAATTTAGATTTTAATTTGAGTTCCATTCTTTAAAATGCCAATTTTCCTTGCATTTCATTTTTATTTAAAGCATGATTCTCTCAGTATTCATGGAAGCTAGCCATAAACAAACTACTAGAAAAATCAAGCTATTAAGTGAGCTGAGAACATAAAACATGTTAATAGAAATTTCACATAAGTAAAGTAAGAATTTGAGAGCCTTGCCTCAGAATTGGGGCTCTTTGGGAAAGCAACTTTATAGGACATACTGTTCTTAATCTACCTCCAGTTACAGTTTCTCTCTCTCTCCTTCCTTCCTTCCTTCCTTCCTTCCTTCCTTCCTTCCTTCCTTCCTTCCTTCCTTCCTCCCTCCCTCCCTCCCTCCCTCCCTCCCTCCCTCCCTCCCTCCCTCCCTCCCTCCCTCCCTCTCTCTCTCTTTCTTTCTTTCTAAAAATTTCTTTTGTCAGTACTGGGGTTGTAACTCAGGGTTTGGGTGTTATCCCTTAGCATTTTTGCTCAAGACTGGTGTGCTACCACTTGAGCCCCACCCCCTCTTCTGCCTTTTTTACTGGATAATTGGAGACAAAAGTCTCATAGACTTTCCTGCCTGGGTTGGTTTCAAATGTTGACTTCAAATTGAGATCCTCAGATCTCAACCTCTTGAGTAGCTAGGATAATAAGGAGGAGCCACTGATACCCAGCTTATTACAGTTCTTAATAGTATTTCTATTATTGACTTTAACTCTTTAGCACTTTTCTGCATATATGAAAGGCTAAATCAAGCTCAGTCTGATGATTTGGGGCCATATCTGCAAGAAGATGGTGATCTGATCTCAGTAATGTTTAGAGTGTTGAGTTTGGGGCTTTTTTTTTTTTCTATTGAGAGTATCACCATGTTTGTCTTCTAATGTGAGTGCGTACGGATTGCTTTCTTTTCATTTCTGCTTTGACTCCACAAATCAGGCTAATACTTCCAAGTGACCGGGATTCTGTAGGATGTGCAGTCCACCTTTCTCAATTAACTGCACTTAGAAGACCAGACATTTCTTCATGCCTTCTATTCCTTGCTACCTGTAAAGCCATTTCTGAAATTTCTGGCACATTCCACCTTCTGCCTACTTTTTTATTTTGTTGTTTTTTAAACTACATTTGTAGTTTGGTGTCTTTGGGGCTGGGGTCATCCTTAGCATTCAGGCCCTTTGTCTTGTTTTATTTTAGTAGCTGTCTACTTGAAGATATAACTGATATTGGAAAGGACTGGCATGTTTGACATGAGAGACTTAGAACTGAATCTTAGGCATGACATTTCTTGGTTCTGTGATTTGGAGAGTTGTCGCTTAACCCATAAGTCCTGGTGTTTTCATTAGTAAATAAGACTGGCGAATCTTGACATTGTTGTAACAATTAAAGACTGTAATTTGTATTGAAAAACACTGCCAAATGTAGTGTCCTTTTTGGGTTTCTCTACATACATGATTTGGTTTGTGAGCATTTTATTCTGTAATTGGCTTGCCTTCTTGATTACTGTAATCCCATTACAAGTCTTAATAACCAGTCAATAACATTCCCTATGTCATTGTAGTTCCCGAAGTGTGTTGGTGCCTTTTGGCACATTTATCTTCCATGTAAATATGCCTGTGGAATTCTGCAAGCTGATTGAGATTTTGATTAAAATTACATTAAATCTGTGGGTCAATTTGGGGAAATTGACATTTTTATGATGTTGAGGTTTACTATTCTAGAACATGGTATATTGCTCTATTAACTTAGGAGTTTTAAAATGTTTTTCAATAAGGTTTTCTTTTTATTTTTTTAGCAAAATGAATCTGTATACCCTTTGTTAGGTTTAGTCGTGGGAACTTTAAATAATATCCTTGAAAATGAAACATCTGGCTGGGTGTCAGTGGCTCACACCTGCAATCCTAGCTACTGAGATCTGAAGATTGTGATTCAAATCCAGCCTAGGCAGCAAAGTCTGTGAGACTCATAGCTTCATTAAACTATCAAAAAAGCCAGAAGTGGAGCTGTGGCTCAAGTGGTAGAATGCTAGCCTGAGCAAAAGAAGGTCAGGCACCATGCCCAGGCCCTGACTTCAAGCCCCAGGACCAGCACAAAATAAAACAATGACAACAACAACAACAAAACCCTAAGCATCTCTTATTGTTTGTAGAAGTATTGGAGGGATCCAATCAGCTTTTAGATATTACTTTTTTAAATTAATTAAGCTTGACAATTTTATTGGTTCTTAACCATAGATTTGGAGAGGGTGTGAATAATGATGATCTGCAAAATATAACAGCTTTCCGTTACACTTCTGCAGTCTTCATAGCTTTTGTGTATTTTTTGTTATCTTTACTAATTAGGGAGATGGGAGAGACTTTGCTTTTTCTTTCTCATAAAGAGAATAGTTTCAACATTTTAAACATCAGAAATTCTATGAGTTTAAAATAATTTTTTAAGCTCTGTGTCAGGTGTAGAAAATCTTTTCTCTGGCTTGCTTTGATTTTTTTAAAAAATAGCAAATTCTAGGTGTCCCCCCCCACCCCTTTGGCCAGTTCTGGGGACTGAACTCAGGGCCTGGGTAGTGTTGTTGAGCTTTTTTCTCTGAAGACGATCATTTTACCATTTGAACCACAAATCCACATCTGCCTTTTGATGAGAGATTGAAGAGTTTCATGGGCTTTCCTGTCGGAGCTGGCTTTGAACTTTGATTCTAAGATAAAGGTGTCCTGAGTAGCTAAGATTAGAAATGTGAGCCACAGATACCCCATTCAACTGTTTGTTTCAGGGCAGGGAATATGGCTTAGTGGCAAGATTGCTTGCCTCATATATATGAAGTCCTGGATTCGATTCCCCAGCACCACGTATAGAGAAAATGGCCAGAAGTGGCGCTGTGGCTCAAGTGGTAGAGTGCTAGCCTTGAGCAAAAAGAAGCCAGGGACAGTGCTCAGGCCCCAAGTTCAAGCCCCAGGACTGGCTATATATATATATATATATATATATATATATATATATATATATATATATAATGTTTGTTTCATAAAACAGACCCCAAATCACCCATATGTTGATAGTAATTAGTCTTTTTTGTTTTTTAACTACAGAGGGGAAAAACTAGGAGAGAATGAGGGAAGGAGTAAGATTGTTCAAAAAGAAATGTACTCATTACTTGACTAACTTAACTGTAATCCCTCTGTATGTCATTTTTTTTTTTTTTTTGCCAGTCCTGGGGCTTGAACTCAGGGCCTGAGCACTGTCCCTGGCTTCTTTTTGCTCAAGGCTAGCACTCTGCCACTTGAGCCACAGCGCCACTTCTGGCCATTTTCTGTATATGTGGTGCTGGGGAATCGAATCCAGGGCCTCATGTATACAAGACAAGCACTCTTGCCACTAGGCCATACCTCCAGCCCTCTGTATGTTATTTTTATAATAACAATAAGTAAAAAGAAGTACAGAAATTACAACATTGTTATGACAAATTAAACTATTTCTGCATTACTAATAACTCTATTTAGCATTTTTAGCTTTGTAAATAAGTGGTATTAGCTTGTAATTTTTCTTTGTTGTACTGTCTTTCTTTGGTTTTTAGCATTAAGGAATTTTGGCTGAATGAAAGGAATTTTGGCTGAATGAAATAAATTAGGAGCCAGGGCCAGTGGCTCACGACTGTAATCCTTGTTACTCAGGAGGCTGAGATCTGAGGATCGTGGTTCAAAGCCAGCCCAGGCAGGAAAGTCCTTGAGACTCTCATCCCCAATCAATCATCAGAAAACGGGAAGTGGTGCTGTGGCTCAAAGTGGTAGAGTGCTAGCCTGAGCACAAAAGAGTTCAAGGACAGGGCCCGGGCCAAGAGTTCAAGCCCCATGCCTGAGAATAAAAAAGAAAAGAAAAGATTAGGAATGCCTATCAACCAAGCATTTGTTGCATAAATTGTAATTTCTCAGTGGCACACCTCAGTGCATATTTATTTCTGGATTTTAGTGTGCAAGTTGGCTGAGATGGCTGTGGTTGGTTTGGGCGGTGGACCTGCAGAGCTCATTTGGCTCACATGCCCATTACAGGTCAAAGTCATGTCTGCCTCTCTCTGTCTTACTCCTTCTGTCTTACCTAGGCGGGGGCAGGGGGTGGGGTGGGTAGCACCTGTCTAGAGTAGATACTCACAGAAGGAGAGAAGAAAAAGATTCATTCTTAAGGACTACGCTTGAACTGACACAATACCTCCGCCTTCTGCACACTACTAGCCAAAGCTGGTCCTGCAGTTAAGTTAGTATCACTGAGGTAGGGAAGTTCACTCCTCCTAAGATAGGAAGTGAGAGGGCAGAAGTATTTATAAATGTTGATTTCATTTACCGCAGGAGGAAGTTCCCCCTTTCCCTCAAGTCTGGAAGAGTTTGTGTAAAAATAGACGTGTATATTTTTCTTGACTCTGAACCCTGCTTATAAAGCCATTGAGACTTGATATTTGTTTTGGAAAGAACGTTTGACTAATCCAATATTTTTATATTGGGAGTAATACAATTTTAATTTCTTCTTGAGTCAGTTTGATATTTTGTGATTCTTGTGGAAATGTAATTATTAATTTAGTTTTCAAAGCTAATCTGTCCTGAGCAGTATATCCAGACTTGAGTCCCTCTCCATTCTGAATGGTGTGTAGTGGTATCTTTTCTTTCTCATTTTTTTCCCCTTGATTAGTTTTGTGTGGGGTTTCTCTGTTCACTTTGAATGCTGAATTCCATGTCATGCTTAGGGCTTTTTTGGTTCTTCCTCAAACAGTATTATCTCATATTTCCTTCTGATATCTGTATGGGTTACTTGATAACATTTAGACCTTGGCTAGAACAGACCTAGACCTTTGTCTAGAACTTACTTTTTATTTTTTTCTCTTTATTGTCAAAGTGAAGTACAGAGCGGTTACAGTTTCATATGTAAGGCAGTGAATACATTTCTTGTTCAACTTGTTACCTCCTCCCTCATTTTTCCTCCGCCTCCCCTCCCCTAGAACTTACTTTTACTAAGAAGTTAAAAGACAGTTCTACCTTTTATTCTTTCTTTAGATACCCACCTAGTTATTCCAAGATGAGTGAGTATTCAACAACTTCTCTGTTTCTCCCTAATCTATAATACTACTATTAGCCTATACAAAATCCCGAGTATATTAAAGGTCCTTCTCTTGACTCTGTTCTGTTCCCTTGATTTGATTGTCTTCCTATATTTAGATCAAGTAATCTAATTCTTGTAGTTTCCTGTTACGTTTGCCATCTAGAAGACCTGGTAGGGGAGGCTCATAACTCTCTTGTAGTTGAATTTATTTCCAGTTACATTTAAAAGACTTTCCCTCATCTTAACGTTTCTCTCTCTCTGGAAATAACATCCTCATTTTCTTTGAAACACAGTCAAGGAAAAACTATCCCTGGTGAAAATACTAAACAGCAGCAACTTTTATAAAGCTAGAGTCCTTCTAGGCTGGCTGTCAGTGGGCAAAGAACTGTTTCTTCTCTGTCAGAGTTGGGGGTTCACTTCCTAGACCATGTCCCAAGCAGCCCTGGGGGGTGGGGGTGGGGGTCACTGATTGCTCCTGTCTCTGGTCTAAGAAACTGGAGCAGGTGGTTTCCAAAGGTTGGGATCTGCTCCCCACCCACCCCCCAGACTAGAGTTAGGAGTGACAGGCCAGTTTGTCCTCTGTGCGGAGAGGTTTGCCTCTCCTGCTCATCTGAAGGCCCCCAGTTTGCTCTGGTAGACGTGACTGCCTGTCCCTTGAGCCTGGGAATTCATAAATGCTACCAACTGCTACCACCGCCCTAGAGATGGTCTCTAGTATGGAACACTTTTCTTACTGACAGAGGCATCCCAGCCAACAATAGGATGAGAGTGGAAAGGAATGACAGTATTCCCAGACTGCTTCCTTCCTGACTTAATCAGAATGGCTCCTGCCTCCAGCACCGATGAGAAAGATGTGCTCAAGGGGGAGGGGCGCTGACAGGGAACCAGGAGTAATTCCCCTCATCCATCACCCTGACAAGGCTGGATCCCTCCTTCTGTAGGGGCAGGGAGGAGCTTGGGCAGAGCTGAATGGTCCCCACAAATCTACATTTGATGAGAAATTAACCGGATGTAGCTGGAGTTGCTGGTGTCAACAGTTCAATGGAAAGCTTGAGGATTGTCACACACTTTCATCGGAATAATGACCATCATCTTTGCCTTGTCCGTGCTGGAAGCCTTTCATCAAAAGGAAAGGCTGGCAATCTCCTGCCAGAGTAAATAAAATCATATTTTTGATCAGGTGGAACTTAATTGAGTTTCCCATTTTAGGACCTTAGATCTGGTTCATCAGGTGGGAAAATCACAATTAGAGCATCTCTTCATCTTGTGTATGTTGTGGGTGGTGGGGGTGGGGTGGTGGTGGTGGTGGGTGGTGGGTGGTGGGTGGTTCTGGGGCTTATACTCAGGCTGTGGGTGCTGTCCCTGAGCTTTTTTATGCCCAGGGCTAGGGCTCTACCACTTGAGTCACAGCTTCACTTCTGGCTTTTTGGCAGTTTATTAGAGATAAGAGTCTTACAGACTTTCCTGCCTGACTGGATTTGAATCGCAATCTTCAAGTCTCAGCCTCCTGAATAGCTAGGATTAAAAGCATGAGCCACTAGCATCACCTCATTTTTTGTATTAAAAAAATATAGTTGCTTTCTATTATAAGATGTCAAATTCTAGTTGAAAGTTTGAAAACTTTACAGCAGTAAGGAGGAAAATCATGCATAATATACAACCATTTTTATCCCCTTTTCTCTGAACCTAGGTGTCCTTGGTCTTCTTGTATATCTGGTAGGTTATGATAGCAAATGTGCAGTTTGATTACTTACATCTCTTGTTTTCCGGAAGATGCCAGTCTTGGTGTGAGTTTCATATCTCCTTGATTTTCTTGCCTGTGTTTTTAATTCTTCCCTGTGGCTTTCTCTCTAACCTCATTTTCTTCTGCTGTAGTTCATAACTCCGGGACCCCAAGAGCTTCCAGAGGTGTTAACCTTCTGTCCCTGCTGACATGTCTCACCATGTTACCCCTTCTCTTTGTCTTTTCTTCATTTAAAAAAAATCTTTTATTTATTTAATCCCTTCCTTCTCTGTCTCCTACTCCCTCTTTCTGCACTCCAGTCTCACCTCACAGGGTAACTTACACATCATTCCGCTCAGGTACTGTGCGGGTCACTCCTTGCCCTCTCCTCAAACCAGGTGGGGCTTGGTTTCTGAAAGAATCTGACCCTCAGGCTGTCTTATTCCCCAAACTTAGAGGCCTTCACTTCCACGCCCACGTCGGCGCTTTGCTGTCAGCGGTGTTGATATCAAAGCCCATATCCCTAGATATCTCTAGATGGCAGCATCTACCTCCCTCTGCCTTGAGGCGACACTAGAAAAGAACAGTTGACTGTCGCCCCAAGGATGCTGTGCAGTGTGTAGCCAGCTCTTTGCCACACAAATCTCTCTTGCCCTTTCTTCTGTTTCCAGGTGAGTTTTAAACTCAGCAGACAGTCACCAAGTGCACTAGCTAGTCTATCTTCGCCCTGGCTTTCCTGCTGCGCTCCTGAATTTGCCAAGTCAAACTGGGGAACCTCATTATTCAGCCCTGGAGAAATTTGGTTGTGAAGATCTTTGCTTTTAAAATGCAGCCTGAGTTCTTGGCTAGTAATTCCATAAAGGACTGCCCATGCATATTTGCTGCTGAAATGTGCAGTAGGAGAACCCATTCTTGTATCTTTATGTTCAGTGCCAGTTGGGTGGGCCTGTGTGTGTGTGTGTGTGTGTGTGTGTGTGTATGTGTGTGTGTGTGTATGTGCGTGTGTGCGCACATGCGTGCACTCCTTTGGTTTTGGTTTTGATCACTCCACTGAACATTGATATGGAATATGCAGCCCAAATAAAAAAAATTATGTTGTTTTCTGGTTCTGAA
This sequence comes from Perognathus longimembris pacificus, assembly GCF_023159225.1. Classification (NCBI taxonomy): domain Eukaryota; kingdom Metazoa; phylum Chordata; class Mammalia; order Rodentia; family Heteromyidae; genus Perognathus; species Perognathus longimembris. The sequence continues at coordinate 45,995,076 of NC_063179.1, read as the reverse complement.
GGCTTTAATGGTAATGATAATGTAAAGTTGGAATCAAGGGCAGAAGTGTTGAGGGTTTATTTTCTTGGGGGTTTTTTTTTGTTGTTGTTGTTTTGTCTTAGGGCCCTGGGCACTGTCCCTGAGCTCTTTTTGCTCAAGATTAGTGCTTTATCATTTTGAGCCACACTGCCATTTCCAGTGTTGAGTTTTTGGAAGGATGTGTTATGCTAGAATGCTTGGTTGTATGTATGTATGTATGTATGTATGTTTGCATGTCTGTCTGTCTGTCTGTCTGTCTGTATGTATGTATCAAACTCAGGGCCTTGAGCATGCGAGACAAGCTGTGACCCCTGAGAGACACCCAGCCCTGTGATATCTAATCTAAGCTATGTATCTTTGTATCTGCCTGTCTGTGCATCACTATCTTTTAACCCACAAGTTCCCCTGTGAAGCTTCAGACCCCTGAAGCCTGGCAGGGTCAGGACTTTGTGTTTCCCATTCCTGTGAGGTCGGCTTTGCTTGGGGAAGATGCTTTTGATCTCCACCGTCACGGGGTCTTCCTTGCCCTACCTTCTTTTTTTTTTTTGCTTCACACGGCAGCACAAATATTTATCTCAGAATATGTAAGCACATACCCTCTCTGCCTTCATTTCCGTGTTCCCGTAGAATTGTGCTCAGTTGATGTAAACAGAATCTGGAGCAGCGGGTGTCTGCGTGATGCCCAGCCATGCCACCACTGTCCTGGGTCACCCTCGTCCCTGCGACTGTGGACTCGAAACCCAGGCAAAAGAGATGAGCCAGGCTCTGCATTCGAAGAAGCAGAGTGTGTGAGAGTTCTTTCTTTCTTTCTTTCTTTTTTTTTTTTTTTTCCAGTCCTGGGCCTTGGACTCAGGGCCTGAGCACTGTCCCTGGCTTCTCTTTGCTCAAGGCTAGCAATCTGCCACCTGAGCCACAGCGCCACTTCTGACCATTTTCTGTATATGTGGTTCTGGAGAATCGAACCCAGGGCTTCATGTATATGAGATAAGCACTCTTGCCTCTAGGCCATTACTAAAGGATATTTTTTTTAAAAAAACGAGACCCAGCATTTCTCCTAGGATTAGAAGAGATCTTTCATAACTACAGACTCAACACACTGTACTTTTGTGCCAGCATATCTATATCCCTGTCACCCCCGGGGAGTTTGTTATTGGCACCTTTCTCAGAGATGTATAGATGATAGCTTTGGTCTCGGAGAGAAAGGTGTGCAGTTTGTCTGGAATAGAATTTACATAGACCTGGCTGCTAATGCATTTCTACAATGATCACATTCATGAAGACTTTTGCCACACGCTATTCCCCTCATAAGCCGCAGGGAAGCTTCAGTGGCTGCCCAGGACATGGGGACAAATTCGTGATGGTCGGCTTAGGATTGGTGGCAGATGAGCAGGACAGAGTTGTAAGTACTCACTGTGTCCTATTTGGAGGACAATTTTCCTGGGAGGGGGCAAGAGGCTCAATCATTTTGTTGATAGGATTGCTGCTGATTTGCACTTTAACAATAACGATAGTCATAATACAGGGATGTACAAAAAAGAAACAACTGCATCACTACTTCTGTTGACATTTCTTATAAAAAGTAATATAAATGCAGTCTTAGGAAATTCTAGGACTCCCCCATGGTATAAGATAAAAAGTAATTTACTGCTCCCCTTCATCCCACTTTATAAAGGTTACCATTGCTATTTGTTTCTTATGAGTTGTTCCAGAAACAGATCACTCGAAGACATACATTCCTAACTGTTTTCTTGTGCCAGTCTTGGAGCTTGAACTTAGGGTCTGGGCACTGTCCTCGAGCTGCACTGTGCAAGGCTAGCACTCTACCACTTCTGGTGTTTGGGCGCTTTACTGGATGTAAGCGTCTCATGGGTTCCCTGCCTGTACTATCTTTGAACTGCTATCCTCAGACCCCAGCCTGCTAGGTAGCTAGGATTAAGGTGTGTGAGCCACTGGTGCCTGGCACCCCTATTACTTTTATAAGCCTTTCTTTGCTTGCTTTTTCAGCTTGATTGAAGATGTCTTATAGTAGCACATATAACTTGGCCTTGTCCTTTCTAATGGGAGCACAATGTGTTATCACATGGGAACACAATCCCATGAATTACCTGACCAATCCCTAGGGGTAGACTTTCAAACAGCAGCTGTCAAGTTGTGTGGCCATGACCTGTAGGACATCTGGTGTCAGATTGTGTGGGCACCATTATTTTTGGTCAGAGTGATTTGTGGTTGTTGGTAAGGTATGTCTCTTCCCAGGGTTTACTCAGGATGAGTTCACATGCGTTGGTTGTATTAAATCAAGGGAGCTGTCGTAACACATAGACGAAGCCCGAGGGGGGAGGGGAGGAGGGACGAGCAGGAAGCATTCATTGTACAGTAAGTGTTACTGGGTCAGAACTTGAGGACTGGGATATATTTGCCCCCATTCCATAGTCCAGCCCCACTCTACTGCAAAGGAGGCTAAGAAATGTGTTCTGTTGAGACACAGAGGACATGGATTTGATGCGCATGTGCATGGCCAGTTAACGTGGCCGAAGACATACCTGAGAGTTCCACAAAGACACGGGTTGCAACCCACCATGGGGCATAGGGGCTGCCTGACTCCTCTTCTCACGTGTCTGATGTTGATTTTAGAAGGAGTGCTCTCCGCTATGCTTATAGTTCCTCCAGCCCTTTTCCTCGACAACTGTAACATTCTTTGGTAGGGCATCAACCCTGCACAACAAACTTAATCCAGCTGTGTGGCTGAACTTGAGAAGGGTGGGGTTTTGCCGAATGCCCTGGAAGACTGCCCTGGAAGCAGCAGTTAGGATGGAGGCTGTGCTCGCTTGGCAAGGGGACCATCGCGCTTGATTTTCCTGTCTGTAACTATTTGCAGGAATGGACACTGGGGCCTTTCCAGGCGGTGGCTTTCTAGCAGAAAGGAGGGCCAAGTATACATAGGAATTGGGCAGGGGCCCTAGGACTGTGCTAGGCAACAGAGGCTCAGTTTGGCCTCCGAGTCTGCCACCCGGGCTCTCTCACAGTTGGTCTCTGAGTGCTGGAGAGAGAGAGCGAGTGATTGAGAGGAGAAAGAGAGAGAGAGAGAGGGAAGAGAGGAATGAGAGGAGAGAGAGGAGTGAGAGGAGTGAGGAGAGAGAGAGAGAGAGAGTGAGAGAGAGAGAGAGAGAGGTCAGTAACACTGGGCAGTCCCTGGCTCTGCTGCGGAGGAATCCCCGCCTGGCTATGACAAGGGACGAATCGTGGGCAGCCACAGGCAGCATGGCCAGTAGAGATTTAGTGAAGATTACAGTTCATCTGGCATCAGCCCACCATTGGTTTTTGTGTTTCTCCCCCAGTGACCCCGTGGTAGAGGAGGCATGAAGAATAAAATAGCCAAGTATATTTTGGGTGCCTGGCGCGCTTTTAACATGACACGAAAGCACTTAAGAGACTAGCTCCTCTGAGCATGGTAGAACTTGAAAGAGGTGATCCAGAAGATGCTGGGAACTAGGTCCTCTGTCCCTCCACTGCCCCCCTTCAAGGCTCTTTGGCTGTGTTTACTCAAATCAGCTGGATGCCTTTCTGAGCTGTGCAAAGCTGGACAGTATTTCTGATGTCTTGATAGGACATTTAATACATCTGGACAGGTTAACATCTGTCATCTTAAACACTTTAGTAGTTGGTCATGTCAAGAACTACAATCTGGTGAACATCTTGATTTTGCCATCTGTTCAGTCCTTGTGTAATCATATGTAAAGGGGAAACGGGCACAGAAAAAGGAATTTTTAAAAGCTGTTTCTCTTAAATGATGAAGACACTGCCCATCCTTTAAATAATGATTCCTGTCACATTTTTGGATGCTTTTCTCAGAAAAGAAAAGGAAAAAAGACTGAAAAGATAGCTACAAATGCAACAGGAACTGACAGAGGACCTGGTAGCTTTGAAAAATGGGTGCTGCAGTTTTGTACTTTGGCTATAATTTATCAAAACATCTCAGAGTGCTGCATGGCAAAGTTCTCGGAGTACCCTAATTTTACCAATGAGGCAGTTGGCGACTAGCTGTAAATGACTTCTTCTGCCATGGGAAATCTGTGTTTGGGTCAGGAAACGGGCCCATAAACAACATAATGAAAGACTGATGTGGCTGGTTGGATAATGGTGTGATCTTATGCATTAGAACCAAATAACTGAGACTGCTGGGCTACACCCAGCCAGGAAGTGTGCCAGAGAAAGAATCAATGGAGAATGAATGTTGTACTACGGAATTACTCCTAGTGGTTCAGGAATTTAGGACTTGAGCAGGGCCAAAATGACCAGACCTTGAGGCTAGGGATAGGAGAAGCTAAGCTTGCATCACATACCCCCTGCCTGTGTTTGCTTACCGAGGTGGTTATCTTGCAAAGGCACAGGAAGCATTTGTTGTGGTCAAGTCTTTGCTCTGAGTTTCCTAAATAGTCAGAAGAAATGTCAACATCATAATGTATAAAGCAAAAAAGAAAAGAAAGAGCAGAAATGTTTGCCCTGTAGGAAGTGAGTCAGACCTGTGAGCCTGGGGGCTGTGCGCTGGATGGAAAGGGAACTCCTGCGAGATGGAGATAGAGGGCAGTGCACTGCTCTGAAGGGCAGTTTCCCTGCTCCGCCCTTGGAGTGCAAGAGGCCCTGTCACTGTGGGGCATTATCTATGGTTGAGGGAGCTGCTGCCCGTGACCATGCTTGGCTGTCTCCCCTCCCTCCTCCTCCCCTTCTCCTCCTCCTCTTTCTCCTCCTCCTCCTCCCCTGGCTCCCTCTCTCCAGGCCCTGCCTTCCCAGGTCTCTCCTACCTTGGAGTTCCCACCTCTCCTGTTCTGAAGAGGAGTGTTATTTATTTAGTTCAGGGCAAGAACCAGGAAAGAGAGTGCGGTCTTTCACTTGTCCTTCTTGTCTTAGTGACAAACATCTTCCTGCAGAAAGGACAAATCAGAAAGTTTCCTCCGGCCCCTGTTTCTGAATAAAATACCTCTGAGCCTTGAGCAGCACTAGGGATTTTTGCTCACAAATTATCTAAGTAACAGAAGCGGGAGATTAGCACCCAAATGTCAGGTTTATAAAACTGCTCCTGGGGGGAGGAGAATGTCGTTTACTAGTAGAATTTTTGCCTGATGTGCATAGGCCCTAGGATGAACCCTAGTACTACCAAAGGGGGGGGGGGCGGGGAGAAAAAGTAAAGAAGGAAGATAAGAAAGAGAAGACAAAAAGAAGAAGAAACCCTCTTGCTAGGTGAATAGCATTGAGCCGATAATTTCATCCATGGGGGAAAATTTTCCTCTCTGACAGCTTGAGAGAGGAAACAGTGTCTGTGGCAAGCACTGTGTAGTTGTGGAGGAAGGCATGTTAGGTACAGAGCCAGTAGCCTGGAGGACAGATGAAATAAGCACTGGATGCCACACTTACATGGCTCCTAGAGCTGAGTGTGTTATTGGAAGGACATGGTAAACACTAGACAGTCTGACATGGCCTTCATTTGTCCTCTTTGTCCATCACCATGGAAAGTGAGCCGGGAGAAGGTGAACGGTCCTATCTTCCTAGTAGCCCCAGGCCAGTGGGCTTGGAAGAGAGCTCTCCAGGGTCAGTTTTCCAGGAATACAACATGATACTTCCCTACCTCCTTTCCCTATCTCATCCTTTCCTCTTCAAGTTTCTGAGAAGGAGGATTCTTAAGATCTTTCTCAGAGTTTTATCAAGTTACCTGGCCTGGTAACAGGTTATGGAGTTATAACACCTGTTCATAATTGTTACAAGCATCATTGCCATTGGAAAAAAAAGCTAAGAGTTGATTCCTGTGTCTTAGTGCTGGTGACCACTTCTAGGCTTTGTCCTCTTGGGGCTACAGGAAGGAGGCCAGGCTCCTATCAGGGCCCTTTAGAATAGGACCCTGCCTTGAGCCTTAGATGGGACAGACTCATCAGATTCTCTCGAAATGTCTTCACTGATACTCATCTCTTCTAATTTAGGTATTCATGATTTGAATTTAAAAGCTGGCAAAATGAAGTATCCTGATGCAAGTGGTACTTTGGCCACTAGGTGGCACATGCGTGAATCTCCTTTTCAGTGAATAGAAGTGAAAATGTTGATTGAACAACAATGCATCCCTAACCCATGTGAGAGAAAGATGTGCTCAGAGGGCAAGGTGTTTCACTAAGTCAAGGTGACTCACGAGTTAGCAGGGGAGGGGGGGAACAGACAGAGTCTACGAAACTAATTTATCTCGTAAGAAAATTACTAGGAAGAACTTTAATAGGCAGGCTGGAATTAAAATCCTTCATGTTGTTTACAGATTATTTTTTCTATAATAGTTGTCTTCAGATCACTGCTCAAAGTACAAGAAGGCTGTTAATCTTGAAACCATTTTGAGGTTTAGAGAAATAATGTATGGGAGAAATTTTGGTTAGTATATTGGAATTATGTTCAAAAAATGGTACATGACTGGAGAAATTCTTGAAGTAATTAAAAATAATTAATAGGACTATCAAGCATAACTTTTTTTGAAGGAATAGATTTTATGTTGCTGGAACTAGTTGTGAATAACTCATTGAGTTTGAAATTAAACACCACAGGTAAATGAATAAGGCCTTTTGAGTATGTATTGGGTTTTTTTTTTTACATTAAAAAATGGTCATACTGATAGGAATATGGTCTAATGGTGCTCGCCTCGTGTACATGAAGCCCTGGGTTCAATTCCTCAGCACCACGTTTATATATAGAAAAGGCCAGAAGTGGCGCTGTGGCTCAAGTGGCAGAGTGCTAGCCTTGGGCAAAAAGAAGCCAGGGACAGTGCTCAGGCCCTGAGTTTAAGCCCCAGGACTGGCAAAAAAAAAAAAAAAAAAAAAATCTAATAAACTTTGCATGAAAAAGAAAAAAAAAAGAGAAACGGTCAAGTGATCTTCTTTAGATGTTAAAGAAGCAATATCTTAATTTCTTATTGCAAGTACCCTAGTAACATTAGTAACATATTTCTTAAAACATGTATTCCAGAAGGCACATAAAGATTTTTTTAAAAAAAATCTTCCTTTCTAGTAAACTATTAGTTTTCCATTCTATTTTTCTCCTAGAGAAATCTGTTTTTCCTAATAGCTTAGGATAAAGATTCTCTGCATATTGCTTTACACAGTAGAATCCGATTTGATCTATTAGTTGTGGCTGCAGGTCATAAAAGAGTCAAAATATCCACATCCCTTTATATTCAGTTTTCTTTGGAGGACAGGTGAAGAATACAATTACCAGCTTCCCACAGAGGTCTTTGTCTGCTGTCTCAGAGGAGAGCTGTGACAGGTTTTCAAGGTTGTCAGGTGAGTTATGAAATTATCACCAGAGTTTGGATGGCCTTGGAGAAACCTCAAGAAGGAAAAGATGAGGGATCTCGTTTGCTTTTAGTCATTGAGCCATGTAGTGTGTTTAGTAAGACCAGGAGAGACGAGCCTGATCCGGTTCAATGACCTTCAGTCACACAGGACGGGAGTGCTCTTTCGTCCCACGTCCCATGAAATACAGTCTTTGGCTAAAAGAGATTAAAACCGCATTCCTTTATGGCCACGGGTGTTAATGCCTCGTCTCCCTTCTGCTTCTCTTCAGCCAATTCTTTGTTCCTCTCCCTTTTTCTCAAGTTTTGTCACTTATGTCTGGGAAATAACAGAAAGATAGTTGTGAGGGCCTATTGAAGTGGGTGAAAGTGTAATACATAGAAGGAAATAACACTGCTGGTTTGGGAGGAGGAGAAAGGGGAGGATTTGTGGTTCTGGTTCCACACACCATCAAGTCCAGGACAGCTTGGAGAGAGTGGCCACTTGTAATGGACAGACCCAGCATTCTGTGGCTTGCTGGTATTACAGGGTACGACTGTCCGTGGGTTCTAACCATCATTCTCTTCCATGTGCTTCCCTTGGCAACCTGGGCCCCACTCCGCCTGCCCCACTGAGCATTCCTCCTTCCTTAGTGCTTCCCCATACTGCAGTCTCCTGGAGATTCCTGCTTTCTAGGTCTACCCCTAAGGTGGTCATTCAGTTGGCCTGGGCGTGATCGTCCTAATTTTTGGAATTCATGAAGGAACCTCCAGTGAGTCTAATGTGCAAGTAAAATTGAGAACCACTCTTGTGGACTCAAGTTACCTCCTGTTCCAAATGCTCCCTTGCTCTCTGTCCACCCTGGGTTCTTCCCTCCTTCAGTACCTCAGCAGCACTGGTGTCTTGCTGGAATGTCCTGTGTCACCTCGTATCTCTTATTTTCTGTTGTTGTTGTTGTTGATTCCTAGGTCCTAGCACTGTGCAGCTGAGGCTCATTTATCTCCTGGGTCTCATGTGTATCATAATGCTTGACTCATAGGAGATGCTTAGTGGTTTGACTTTGACTGGGAGGAATAATTTTAAAAAATCATACGAGATTTAAACGAATCGATTTTTTGCCTTTTTTGACTCAGAAATTTTCATTGCTCAGGTAGATATTTCCACTTTACTGGGTGAACATAGATTTCCTAATCTCCTGTCTTTTCTTAAAGCACTGATAAGTATATGAAATTAAAGAGGAATCTGTTCTGTTGAGTGGTATTAGCTTGAATCACAAAAGTCAGCTTTAGATAAGGGGACCAAAGAGGGCTAAGCTTCAATTCAATAAAGCTCAAGGAAGAGGGAGGGAACTGTGGTCGATTTCTAGCAGTAATTCCCATCACTTTACTTAGAGAATATTAATTTATCTAATTGATGATAATCTGGTCAATTTATTATAGCATTAAAAATGCAAATCAGTTACCATATCAAAATATTCACTGGCATGCTTGAGCCTTTCAAATTTTATTTTATTTTATTAGGTGATAATGGGTAGCATAATTGTTAATGTTTGATTCTGGCAAAATACAATTAGTTTCTGTGAAACACATTGTGCATTAATGATATCATTAAGATTAATGAATATAAATGAATGAGCTGGGGATTTCAAACAGAACATAGTGACTTTGTATCAGTGTATAAAACTTGAGATAGATTTCCTTGATTTTTAAGGATAATATGCTAGAACTCCTATTGAATTGTTTGATAGACTATGAAGAAAATACATCTAAATGAGTTAAATAAGTTACCAAAAGAATCAAAATATTTTTTAAACATTTGAAAAGACCTTTATAAATTGGTGTTGGCTAAGAAAGCCATTCTTCTATTCTATTTTAAGGAGAATTTTGATAGAAATTTCCAGATCCTGTATTCGTAAGAGTACATATGATTTTGTTATATTAAGAAATGATAATAATTCATTTCTCATTAAAATGAGATATGATTTTGTGTCATCCTTGTACATGCCTTGTGTTCACATATATGTATATATGTATATATATATATATATACACATATCCTTAATGATTTTTAAATTTTACTAGGAAAACTAGTTGTTTACTTTTCTCTAGCTAAGACATGGAAAAAGGCAAAAAAAAAAGGGATATATATTGATTTGAGTCTTAAGAAAAACCTATGCACTATGTATATAACATGACCTTCAAATCATAGTGGGTTGTTTTGTTGTTTTACTTTTTAAAGCGTACCCAAATTGGGACATGAACTCAGGGTCTGGGCTCTGCCCATTAGCCCACAGCCTGGTTTTTAGGTGGTCACCATCTTTTCTTCTTGGGCTGGGTTTAAACCTAGATCTTCAAATTTCAGCCCACTAAGTAGCTAAGATTACAGGTGTGAGCTTCCTGAACCCAGCTAGTCCTGATTTTTGAGTACAGACACATGAGTGTGTGTGTGTGTGTGTGTGTGTGTGTGTGTGTGTGTGTGTGTGTGTGTGTGTGTGTGTATGGGTCTAGGGCTTGAACCCAGGGCCTGAGCGCTGTTCCTGGGAGTTTCTGCACAAGGTTATTACTACCCACTTGAGCCACAGCTCCACTTCTGGATTTTTTTGGTGTGTAATTGAAGAGAAGAGAATTGCAGACTTTCCTATCTGGGCTGACTTTGAGCCCTGATCCTCAGATCTCAGCCTCCTTAGTAGCTAGAATTACAGGCCTGAGCCAGCAGCGCCCAACTGATAAGTGTGTGTTTCCTAGGCTTAAAAAAAAAGGTTGGCCACTAACAATGAGAACCAGAACAGACTTCAGTGTTCTGTGTGTACTTGGGTTTTCTAAGTCTTCTTGCTCAGTTAGACTTATAAAAATAGTGTCCGTAAGTGGTGCTTAATGGGACCTTTCCTACTGCCTATCCTTGGTCAGTTCACCTGCTCCATGCATGTGCATGGGAATTTTACTTGTCTGTGGGTCTACCTGAGAGTCTTGCAGGACAGATCTTGCCCTTCCCTTGCTGTTCCAGTCTCAGTGGATGGAAGAGGAGCTGGCTCCGATGGTATATTTTTGGAGTATGGCTGCTGTCTGGACACCAGGCCCAGACCCAAGAAACCTGAATTCTCTTGTTAGCTCTGCCTTTTTACCGTTTTCATGACCTTGGGCTCTTCTTTTAACCTCTTTGTCTCACTTTCTTATTGGTAAATTGAAACCGTCTCTCCCCTTTCTACTTCACTAGAAGCTGATGAGGATTAATGAGGGAGAATCTGGAGCCCATTTTGTGTTTCTCAGAAGAGTACATTTAGGTGATGCTAGAAGACAGAGTTAATATCTCAGAGAAGTGGGACACACATTGCTTTCTGGGCTATATGATAGAGTCTAAGGAATACTTATTTTTCTCTCAGCCATACGAAAGTTGGCAGGTGCAGTGCCATGTCTGAAGTGAGGGCATGTGAATGGGGGTTGATGGAAAGTCAAAGCAAATATAGGAATGAAAGGGATGACAAACAGGATTCAGAGTGTGTTCTTGCCTGAATGAAAATCTGATCATTATTATTTTTAATCGTGTGTGTGTGTGTGTGTGTGTGTGTGTACGTCTTGTAACTCTAGTTACTCACTGTTTGTGTAAGAGTCACCAGAGTGTGTGGTTGTACGTGCATAATTCAAACAGGATCAGAAGGAGACTCCCAGGCAGAATTTCAGAATTAATTGAATCTGATGTTTCCAGATGGATTAAGACTGAAGACAGGATCTCAAACAGGGCTGCAGCCAGGTGGCTTGCGAAAGGCCGTACAGATCTGTGTGGCCATATGTGTCCATATAAAAGCTTGGAGGCAAAATGGAAAGCTCGATTCCTTTGTGCAGGGAATCCCATCCTAATTTTATTTAGTATCGTTGGTGGTGGTCTATTGGGTAGTAAATTTTGAAATCACCAGCTAGGGATTTTTCTTCCTATAAAATTTGCCATATTGTTTTTCACTTTGTGCTTATGTTTTTCAAGAAGTTTAGTGAGTGGACAGCACACATAGCCTAGAATGTACCTTCTTGTCAGTCTTAAGATTTTAAAAAAAGACTTAAAAAAAGATTTAAATATATGTATATATATATATATATATATTTATCCTGAAAGTATTTTGGTAATCTCTGATTTAGCACTGTCCTATTTATAAAGGAACTTAGTTCAAAAGTTAAAAATGTTATTGCCCTTTAATCTATCTATCTATCTATCTATCTATCTATCTATCTATCTATCTATCTATCTGTTTATCTATCTATCTGTTTGTTCCTCTGTTTTGTTACTTTGGTAATAATGTTAGGACCATTTCTGTTTTAGAAGCTCATAAAATAGCTTCAGTAGTATTGTACACACATATATGTGTATGCACACACACACACACGCACACACACATCAACATTCTGATGCCTTGAAAGCTTCTGCAGTTGGTAGGCCTTCTCCACTGGCTGTACTTCACTCCTGACTTTCCATCTTTATTCATTAATGTGAAATACAGAGTTTTCCTAAATAGCATTAGCTCATGGTCCCAGTATTAGCTATGTATCATTTAGAGATGTAAGGACATAATTGAAAAAAAAATATTGGTGCTATTTCCAATTGTCAGATCTTCATAAATGCTCTCATATGAAAAAAAATGAAGTTGTATTATCCAGTTTTATTAGAAGTGCTATATTTTGTTGGATTCGTGTGTTCACAAAGTAGGGAATATTTTTCCTGCTGTGATTGATGTTAGGGCATTTACGAGGATAGTCTGCTATATTTCATATGTATATGAGGGTGTCATTGTTAAAATGTTCAAAAGAAAATTATGTATGTGATTTATATTTTATTATTTCCTCCTAGGATGTAATTTTTTCAATACCATGATTCCTGTCATACTGTCAGTAGTGATTTGATGGCTAATATGCCAGAAATAATTAGATAAGAAAAAGTGATACAGACGTCAAGGCAATATAGCTTGCTTGTGAGAAGCCTTAAGCGAGATCCCTCGTGTTGTGTTACGTAGGAGAGCTCACCCCGAGTGCCAGGAGGAAGCCTTGGCTGGCAGTGGGATGGGGACGTGGCATGAACACAGGAAGCGTGGGCCGCAGCATATTTCAGAGGCATATGCTTGCTACTGACCCCACCTGCAATTTTTGTAAGTGAAACATATTTTGGAAAAATGCTACTCTGGGTAAATTCAGATTTCCTTGTTCTGTCAGTGGGAAGGTGTTAGGTCCTCCTCGCATTCCTTCTGAGTGGGAAGAATGATGATGTCTCTCCCTGGAAGGCAGCCTGCCCTGTTTCTCTCTCCTTCCTGGCCACTTCCAAATACTCTGTGAGTAGAAGAGCATACAATGGCTAGAAGTGTTTCTCTTTCATTTTTTTAAAACTTAACTTTCCTTTCCCTCCCTCCCTCCCTCCCTCCCTCCCTCCCTCCCTTCCTCCCTCCCTCCCTCCCTCCCTCCCTCCCTCCCTCCCTCCCTCTCCCTCCCTCCCTCCCTCCCTTCTTTCCTTCCTTCCTTTCTGCCTCCCTCCCTCCCTTCTTTCCTTCCTTTCTGCCTCCCTTCCTGCCTCCCTCCCCTCCCCTCCTCTCCCCCTTCTCCATCCTCTCCCCTCCCCTCTCTTGCTCCAGTCCTGGGGCTTGAACTCAGGTCCTAGGTGTTTTCCCTTAGCTTTTTTTGCTCAAGGCTTGACATACTACCTCTTGAACCAAAGCTTCACTTCCAGCCTTTTCCTGACTAATTGAAGGTGAGAATTTCATACTTTCCTGCCTGTGCTGACTTTGAACCATGATCCTCAGATCTCAGCCTCCCGAGTAGCTAGGATTACAGATGTGAAACCACAGTGCTCAGCTTACGTCTATTTCTTTGTTGACCTTAGCGATTAGATCACTAACATTTCAAGTTAATATTCTTAAGTAGAGCAAAGATCTTTTGTCGTTTAAATGTTCGCTCCTGAATGGATATCTCCTGGTACTTTCATAGCCAGGAACCCATTTCCAAGTGTCTTTTTACTTTTGAGCATGATGATACTGATAATTAATATCTAGTTCAGCTATGTGCTCTGTTTATAAATAGTAAATATTCCTGAAGAGTCAAACCATTAGGCAATAATACTGTACTGTTACCATATGAATATTAGGCAGTAATAAGTGTGAGTGTCAGCCTTAGCCAAGTGCTTCACCTGCGCTCATCTCAGAGTTGACATGACGGCTGTGCTTGAGGCCCAGAGCTTCAGCTCCTCATATTCCCCAGCTCTGCTCTCCCACAGGGAGAGAAGGGACAAGTGATGGAGGGGCCGGCTGGGCCCTTCCACCCTGAGCATGTTTCTGGGAAGGACCAAGAAGTCTGGAAGCCAGGAAGTGCTTGGAAGGCCAGTGGGAGCAGGTTAGGGAGATGGTGTTGGCCTGGGGGGGGGGAGGCGTGGCTGTGGGCCATTGGAGAGGACCAGGCCTCCTAGCCAGGGGTGAAGCTCCTCTCCCCTTGAGGGGAATGGTACCCCATCCTCACCCTGCAGCAGGCCCCCTGGTGGGCAAAGGGAAGAGGAGGGGAGGGCAGGGACTTGCTCCGGGCTGGCTGGGCAGGGTGCTTGTAAGTAGGCCCAGGAGATGCAGCTTCCAGAAAATGAAGGGAGACGTCAGGGCTGGGATTTTCCCCTTGGCTTTTCCCAGCACTGCTCAGCACAGCGTCAACAGCCTTGCCTTTCCTCACTTTGCCCAAAGGGAAAGGGATGGAAGGAGCTGCTTTGTGTGGTAAATTCCTGAAAAGGTTTCCGTCTGGAATGCGGAGAGCTGCCAGCGCCCCCACGGGCGACAAGGATGCGTTGTCATGCCTGGCGCGGCAGCTTGAAAGGGCGCCTTATCTATGCCGTTCACATGATCGGAAGCACATATGGGTCCTGTTCCAGTGTAACTCAGAAGGATGCCAGGAGACTCCGGGATTGTTCAAACTCTGCACCGAGGCCGAGTCCTCACTCTCTAACCTGTCTCTTTAGGAACCACTGACAGCTGTATGGTGTGCGGTCTTTCCTTTGGGGCTAAAGAGCCTCATGCCTTTCGTGCTTCCCTTTCACTTGGAAAGCATTTGTCCTGGAAGGCAGAAGGGCTGAGTGGTTAGGAATGCAGACTCTGGCTGTGTCAGAGTCCAGGGGCCAAGTCCAGCTTGTTTGGGGCTGTGCAATCCAAGGAAGTCCCTTGCTGTCTCCAAAAGTCAGCTTCCTCCTTGATAAAAGTAGGATAATAATGTTGCCAGGTTTGTAGGTTTGAGAAGGCTCAAGGTGTTTAGAACAGTGAGTGATCAGTAAGTACCCGCCATTATTGCCAATATCTAGAAGTGAAACATGGTGGGCACAAAGTAGAAACATTGAAAGGGAAGTTGCCACTTGGTGTTCTTTGCTTCCTCCTGGACACAGGGATGTGGTGCAACCACAGTTATGGAGGCCGGGTGCCTTCCCCTGAGTGAGCTGCTTCTCCTCTGTCTGCTCTTTTCCTCAACCTTTGCAGTGCATTCATTGGCTACTGGTTGCTAGGAGTAAGAAAAGTAGTCAGTGATTGAATGGAGGGATTTATCCACCGCGACGTTCCTTGGGAATGAAGAGATAGAAACCCATGAACCCTTCAAGTCACTGACAGGTTATGGGGGTCAGAGCATTTTGTAGTTATCTGTCCTTATCAGGAAAACGGCATTCACTGCTGCACTTACACATGAACACACTGATGGAATGTTCTGGAAATCACCTTGCTAGCATGCTGTGAGCTGAGCGGGGCGGGTGGGCAGGACATCCCAGTGGGCCTCACGCCCAGCCCTGCCTCAGGTATAAGGTGGAGGGGAAACCATCCTCTCCACCAGAATGCTTGTCCTCAAGCATTAGCTCCCTTGTTCCTGGATAGATACTCCGAAGCAAAGACTGAGTGCTGCTACTGCAAGGGTGGATTAGGCCAGACGGGGGCAGAGCTGTGAAGATTAGTTCTGGAATCATTACACATCCTTGTGTTGCAAAACAAAAACAAAAAAAAAACAACCCAGAAGTAGAGCTATGGCTCAAGTGGTAGAGCACCAGCTTTGAGCATAAAAGCTTATGAATAGTGACCAGGCCCTGAGTTTAAGGCTAATAAGACTGGCACAGAAACAAAGCAAAGCAAAGCAAAACAAACAAATACAATAATCCTAACTTTGACCTTTATTATTACAATGACCATGGATTTGGAGTTTCATGAAAGCAGTCACTTATGCCTATAATACAGGGCTATGTGATGTTTCTATTCAAGCTTTTAATAATCGAATACTACCAAGCCCCTTTAGATGTACAATTAATGACAAAACTTACCAGATTTTACTATTTGCATACACATGTAAAAGCAATACACATTAAGGTTAGTAATTTGTGAATTGACTCTCAATATGGTGAACATATCCCATGAAGGTATAAAATCGTAGGGAAAAAAAAAGAATGAGTTTATTAGTGGAAATTAGTCTAGATCCCAATTATTACCTGTGAGGAATGTGTCCTCGTTTGGAGTTTTTATTGCATTTTAACACATGGCTCATCTTGAGGAGAAAATACATAGCAAAGGGTAAATGTAGCAATTTCCTTTTTACTATTTCCTCTGCTAAGCCATTATTACTTGATGTTATTTTTCAGCTGCCTTTCATTTTTTTTTTTTGTCCCAAATGTTTTTGCCTCGGGCTGGTTTTATTTCTTTAAAATGTATGTGTATCACTTCTCAAACTGATACATTTTGACAGGTAATCGATATATATATTTTTTCATACTAGATTTGAGAGAGTGATGGTTTCTAATCTTTATCTTAGGCGTCGTTAGTGGTGGGATACTAGCCCAGATTTTATCTCCAAATATTTCTTTGTTAAAATCGTACTTGCTTCGTCCTCGGCCAGGTTGTTTTTTTGTCACTCCCCCATGCCAGGCAGTTCTAGCTTCAAGGTGCCTGCCATGCAGAGTCCGCTGATTTGAGATGCATATCGGCTTGACTTTGTGACAGTGTGTCCTGGAAATGTCTTCTGATAGCAATTCAAACTGGTTTATGACATTGGTCACAGGAAAGGTACTCCTGGGCTTTCTGTCCTTTTACTTTTCTTTCTCCCTGATGATCTTTATTTCAAGGAGAAAAGTATTTTCCCTTCTCTCTCTCTCTGGTGGTAACTGGGTGCCCTCCACCAGACCCTGCTTTTTCTGGAAGGAGCTGCACAATGAATACGATATTCTCCAGAGGGGGAAACAAATAAATAAATAAGAATACCATGATTAATTTTTGCTTTTCAAAGTGGAGCTTTTTAGTTCAAGGTTGTTTCTTCTTCTTCTTCTTTTTTTTTTCTTTTCTTTTCAGAAACCCCTTTCTTCTGCCTCTATGGACAGCGGTAATGGTTCTGAACTTGGATATATATACTGACCTGTGCCATTGCTTTGTCTAAGAGGGCTCTTCACATTCAGACAACTTTTTGTCCTTCTCTCTCAGTGGGCAACTTGAGGCAAAAGGGGCAGCGCTTGTCGTTCCCTTGCTTCCCACTGAAGAGTAAGGTCTTCCCTTTGCAGGAAAAGACCAAAATGCAATTAGGCCTAGGTAGAATGGGAGCTGTTTCCCACCAGCTGTGCAGATCCCAACAGAAGGCAAGTCTATCTCAGTCCATCTCCTGTCCCCTCCCCTCTTTCCTTCCCTTTCTCTTTGCTCTCCCCTCTCTCTCCTCCCTCTCTTCCCTCTTTCGGTTCTTAAATTTAAGTAACAGTGAAAAATGGAGGTGTGGCTCAAGTGGTATACTGCTAGATAAGATATATATATATACATATATACATATATATGTATATATATATATGGCTTGTGTCGGTACAAGGATTTGAGTGATGACTAGTTCTGTGCATTGTTCATTCATTCTTTCTTTTAGAGAGAGCATTTCTACTCCACAGATAATTTTGAGCTAAACACTCTCTGGAGCTTTCTGCCTTGAGTGGTATTGAAGAGACACGCCTCAGCACGAAGACCCTGGGTGGCAGCTTGTCCTACGGCGCCCTTTGAATGTCTGGAGATGATGCAAGGACTGTCCAGGAACACCAAATGCAATCCATTTTCCTCAGTGGTTAGACTCATAAATCCCTGAGCTGTTTTTAATGACATAATCTATTCAATTGATAGCAAGTGTAACAATGTGTTCACAACCAAAGAGAGGGGGGGGGTGATAATTGACTAGCAGATAAATGGGCAAAGATCCACTAGACACATTGTCCCCTCCCTTGTATTAAAAAAAATCTCTAAATATCTTGATTAGATAAAGTACCGGAATTGCTGATTTAAAAAAATTGTACCATTCTTCCTGCATACCTTCTTTCAAGAACGGGAATTTGCCTCTTGTATAGATAGAGTGAAGGAGGAGGGAGTTTTCAGATAAACCCACAGTTTTTGTACCGATCTCCCAGGACCAAACCATTCTCTCAAGTTAAATATCGTAGAACGGATACCAAGGGGGAATAATTTATGATAAATTGGTCCTATGGCATATTGTTGCTCCCGTGCCTTGCCAGTAATGAAAACTTAATATTCATCTCTTGGTTGCTTTGAATTGAAAGAAGATGAGGATGAGCGGAGTAAATAAGCTGAAACAAACTGTGAAATTGCACATGATGGCGATCTCATTTCCTTAGCTGCCTGTAGATTAGACACCGGTTGGTGGCCCTGGGGGGATGACCCTTCTCCCAGGATGCCCCCCTCTTTTATTTGTGTTTATTTGTACAGCCTGGGCGGCCGGGAGTCTCGGAACTAAGTTGCCCTTGGGAGGGGAGTGGAAGGCAACTGCTGTCTGCCCCGGGCCCGGAGTTGGCTGGCCAGGGGTTTAGGGAGAGAAGGAGGCTGGGCGCTCTGGCTTGGGGGGGGGGGGGGGCTCGGAGTCGGGGTTCGGGTTTGGGGTGGGGGTATGGGTGCGCCCCTCCGAGCGCCCCGTGCGCTTCCCCCCCCCCCCCCCGGCTCCCGCGTGCAGCCCCTGCCCCTCGGCGGGTCTGGAACCTCCCTTCCCCTCCCCTGCCCTCCCCTCCCCTCCCCTGCCCTCCCCTCCCCTCCCCTGCCCTCCCCTCCCCTCCCCTCCCCTCCCCTGCCTTCCCCTCCCCTCCCCTGCCCTCCCCTGCCTTCCCCTCCCCTCCCCTCCCCTCCCCTCCCCTTCTCTGCCTTCCCCGCCTCTCTACTCCCCTCCCCTCCCCTGCCTTCTCCTCCCCTCCCCTGCCCTCCCCTCCCATCCCCTGCCTTCCCCTCCCCTCCCCTCCCCTTCTCTGCCTTCCCCTCCTCTCTACTCCTCTCCCCTCCCCTCCCCTCCCCTGCCTTCCCCTCCCCTCCCCTGCCCTCCCCAGCCCTGCCCTCCCCTCCCCTCCTCTGCCCTCCCCTCCCCTCCCCTCCCCTCCCCTGCCTTCCCCTCCCCTCCCCTGCCCTCCCCTGCCCTCCCCCTCCTCTCCCCTCCTCTGCCCTCCCCTCCCCGCCCCTCCCCTCCCCTGCCCTCCCCTGCCCTGCCCTCCCCTGTCCTCCCCTGCCCTGCCCTCCCCTCCCCTCCCCTGCCCTCCCCTCCCCTCCCCTGTCCTCCCCTGCCCTGCCCTCCCCTCCCCTCCCCTGCCCTCCCCTCCCCTCCCCTGCCCTCCCCTGCCCTGCCCTCCCCTCCCCTCCCCTCCCCTGCCCTCCCCTCCCCTGCCCTGCCCTCCCCTCCCCTCCTCTGCCCTCCCCTCCCCGCCCCTCCCCTCCCCTGCCCTCCCCTGCCCTGCCCTCCCCTGTCCTCCCCTGCCCTGCCCTCCCCTCCCCTCCCCTGCCCTCCCCTCCCCTCCCCTGCCCTCCCCTGCCCTGCCCTCCCCTCCCCTCCCCTGCCCTGCCCTCCCCTCCCCTCCCCTGTCCTCCCCTGCCCTGCCCTCCCCTCCTCTCCTCTCCCCTCCCCTCCCCTGCCCTCCCCTCCCCTCCCCTCCCCTGCCCTGCCCTCCCCTCCCCTGCCCTCCCCTCCCCTCCCCTGCCCTGCCCTCCCCTCCTCTCCGAGGCGCTCCGGCCCGCCCTCCCGCGCCCCCCGCCCCTCCGCTGCCGCCCGCCCGCCCGCCGGGCCCGGGCACCTGTCCGTCCAGCGCCGGCGGGGCTCGCCGGGCGGCACCAGCTGACTGCGGGCTCCAATCAGCTCCCGCCCGCCGGGCGTGATGTAAGGGCTCCCGGCCGCGGGCTCCGGCGCCCGCCCGCCCGCCCGCCCGCCCGCCCGCGCGGCGTGCTGGCCCGGAGGACGCGGCGGGGAGATGGACGAGCCCAGCCTCCTGAGACGCCGCGGGCTCCAGGTAGGCGACCCCTCCCGGGAGGCCGCCCCGCGGGGCCCCGCGCGCCCCGGCCCGCCCCGGCCCGCCCCGGCCCGCCGCCCCGGGACCCACCCCGGGCCCCAGGTGTGCCGCCCGCGCCCCGCGCCCCGCGCCCCGCGCCCCGCGCCCCGCGCCCCGCGCCCCGCGCCCCGCGCCCCGCGCCCCGCGCCCCGCGCCCCGCGCCCCGCGCCCCGCCGCCCGGGGCCGCCCGTCGGGGACCGCGGGGGGGGGGACTCTCCGCTGCACCCCGGCTGCGCCTCCCCTGCCCCTTCTTCTCCTCCCCTCTGCCGCCGGCCCGGGACGGCTGGTGGACCAGTGTCCCCGAAGTCTGTGCGGAGCGAAAACCCCGTCCAGTCCCGGGGGCCCGGAGCCCGCCCTCCGGCCCCGTCCCGAGCCTCTGCCCCCGGGCCGCGGTCCCCCTGTCCCCCGGCCGCGCCGCCGGTCGGCGGTGAAGTCGCCTCCACCCGAGACCCGAAAGTTTTGGCCGGCCACGCAGTCCCAGCTCCGGGAGGAGGCTTGCGGGAGGGAGCCGAGGTGGGCAGGAGCTGCCCGCCCGCCTGCTGCTTGCTTTCCAGCGCCCAACTTTCTTTAATTAAACTACTCTGACGTGAGCGTGCAAATGTGTGCCAAGCTAAAAACTTGGCAAATTGGAAAATTTGCAATAAAAACACAAACATCTGCTTGGCGGTTGGTAAGTTTAAGGAAGCCAAAACATAAGTATGTTTAAAATGAGTATGTTTAACTGGGGATGATTTTTCTTTCCTATGTAAAAAAGTGATATTTTCCTTGGGAAAAGGATCCAAACATTAGCTGTCTTTGAACTCTGGTTCGTAATTTTTGAAATTAAAACATCCGTGTTTGAGAATACAGAATACATGAGACATTGAGAAATGTGTCAGGAGTCATAACTGGACTGTGTGCCTATTAGAACTAATAGTATTTATACTCTAATATCACAATATTATACTTAAACTAAAGGAAGATTTGTAGGTGAACAAAAGAGGGGTTCGAGGGGCTGGGGTTCAATGCCATCTATTGTTCCAAGCCTAAGTAAACAGCCTCCCTCCCACTCAACTCTCTAGTGGTCATTGTTTTTGAATATACAGTGTGGTTAGTCACTGCCCTTGCTTCCTCTCCTTTGTTTTGGTCATCTCTATAAAGTTCTGGTAATGCACAGCGGTTTGTGTGCATTCCTGTCCGCTGTGGAATCACTGCTTCAAGATGGAAATGCTCTTTGTTAAACAGATGACAAACTCTATTAAACTAGCCATTTGTAGTTGCAATACATTGATAGCAATTCAAGTAAGACTTCTCCCTTTTCTTTAACTCGTTTTCGGATGCTTTTTAATTGTGCTGTTGAGAAGAAATTCCTTTTTTTATAAACATCTTCATTTCTAGAATTTGCAACTTCATAAGCTGTGTGGTTTTGAAGGGTGGTGGAGTTCATGGACCTTTTAATTTTATAGAGAAAGGGATTGTTATTTAGGTTTTTACAAATAATAGCACTATTGTCTATCTAAAAGATGGGTAATGAAACAAAGAGACTATAACTTGTTAGCACCATATTAGAGTGCTAGATCTTTGCTATACTGATGTGTTCTGATACACCTGCCAGTGATTTTTTTTGTGATGAGTGAGGGGAAAAAAAGTCCTCAGACTGTGTGTGAAAAATGAAAATATACAAGTGCCTAAAAGTTCTACTACTTCATAATTGCAGCTGTGCTCTGGCTTAAACAAAGCCTATTTTGCTTTTACACCCATTGTATCAAACACTTTAAAGAAAAATGACATCACACATGAAGAGGAGCTATTTAAAGAAATTCCAATGTAAGGAAACTACAAAGTAAAGAAGGTGTTCACTTGCGTGACAACAGATGTCACCATAGACTTCCTAAGCGAGACGCCACCTAGTGAAATTAAGAAGGCAGTTAATTTACAAATGGAGCAGGGAGGATTATTTGAACATGCTTGTGAGGTTCCTCGGAAGCAGGAGAGCTTGTGACCCCTAAGTGTGTGTTCCTCACTCGGACCCTGAGTGGCTAGGTAATTCTGAGTCAGTTGTGTGTTTCTCTGTGTCTGTTTACTCTTCTTGAAAACACATTCTCCTGTATGACTTTTGGGTTTATTAAGTAAGGAGTTGGGTTTGTAGTAAATTCTCAATAAATATTATATTATTAAAAAACAAAGGGTGGTTCCTATTCTTTTTAACATTCGGTATCATTGCTAATGAAGTCATCTTCTTGCTTTGTGTTGTTTGATTTTTGTCTAAGTTAGAACAATTACCAGGGAAGCTAGTAAGCGTTGTTTACAAGGATCATTGTGACAGTCAAATATATAGGATTTTTAATGAGTCCATGCAATGAATACATGTGCAATGTGTGGAATGAAACAGCTCTTTAACTTAAAGCCTACTGTCAAAAATCTGAAGCACACAGTATTCTAATTTTCTAAAATCTAATTTTACAAAAAATGCTGTGTGGTTTATATAAAATCTGGCAGTATGTGTTTGGGACCTATTTTAAAATTTTAGTACCTCTAGCTCTTTCAAACAGGCATATATGTATGGTTGTGTCTTTAAAATGTAGCCTTTCAAAAATTACTTCAGTCAGAATGTTTAGTTTTCCTTAGATTGTGACTACCTCATAAAAGGGCAGTGCAATTGAGCTGTCCATCCTCTGTTACTGCACGTTTCCATGGACTGTATTAATATTTCCAATACGACAGAGAGTCCTTCAATCATAGTCTTTGAAATGAGCCTGGGAGGAAGAGGCTCAATGGTGTCCACCATTAGAACCTGTGGAAGTTCTCAGATTGCATCTCAAAACACGGGAGTTGCTGATGGATGGATGGGCTTAGGCAGACCTTGGATTTGGGGCAATTTGAATTTCTAGACAGGTCTAATTCGTCAAAAGATAACTGGCTCCTTTCAGGCTTAATATCCCTCATATTTGGATCATATTTTTAAACTGTCAGGGAAATTAATTGTCTTAGTGATTTCCATTATATGTTTCCTTTTTATTTGCTTTAATGAAAGTGCCCCTATACCTAAAGTGATAGATTCCAGTGTAAGAGAAAGAACAGTGGTGGGCGGGCATCACTGAGGCTGGGAAGAGTCACTAGAATAGAGCAGGTAAGATAAGAGTCCTTTCCCACCACCCTCTCCTGCTCTGCGCTTCCTGCTATCTTCTCCCGACCAAACAACCAACCTCCTCAGTTATAGCTTACCATTCCTGTCCTCTCCCAAAGTATTCTGTGCAGCTACGGTGTGGAAACAGTTTCTTCCCTAAATTCTGTGTGTGATACAGTGAATAAGACTACTACATGTCATGTATACCTTTGGGTTTTGGATGATGTTTGAGTTTTGTAGGTTTCTCTTTCTCCTGATCTTACATTCCTAGCCTTATTGAAACACAACAACAGAGAGCTAATATTCTCATCTTTGCCTAAGCTCTAATTTGTTGGTCTGGAATTTATGTTTAAAAAGCAAAGAAGTGGCCAGGCACCTGGTGGCTCACACCTGTAATCCTAGCTGCTCAGGAGGCTGAGACCTGAGAATCATGGTTCAGAGCCAGCCAGGGCCTGAAAGTCTATGAGACTCATCTCCCATTACCACCCAAAACAAAACAGAACAAAACCAAAAACCTACAACAGGCTGGAAGTAGAGCTCTGCATCCAGTGGTAGAGCAGTAGCTCAGGCCCTAAGTTCAAGCTCCAGGACCATTAAAAAAAAAAATCAAACTGGGTATCAAAATGAAATGAATTAGGAGAAAAGCAGGCAATTAAGAAATGGTGGCTGATAGATAAGCTGTTAAGTCAAAGTCTACCTGATAATGAAATGGGATCGCAAAAGAATGAGAAAGTAAGGTAGGTACCTTAAATAAAGACCAAAGAATGGGAAAGAAATCTTTGGTGCCCACTTGAAACAGAACTCTCCTTCTCTCCGTTGAAAGCCATCTCCTTCCCCTTCCCCTCCCCTCCCCATCTCCCCTTCCCCTCACCCCTCCCTCCCCTTCCCTTCCTTTTTCTTGTCATTACCTCCTCCTTCTTTCCTCATCTTCTCCTCCCCTCTTCTTCCCCTCCCCTCTTCTTCCCCTCCCCTCCTCTTCCCCTCCCCTCCTCTTCCCCTCCCCTCCTCTTCCCCTCCCCTCCACTTCCCCTCCTCTCCTCTTCCCCTCCCCTCCTCTTCCCCTCCCCTCCACTTCCCCTCCTCTCCTCCCCTCCCTTCTTCCCCTCCCCTCCACTCCTCTTCCCCTTCCCTTTCATCCCTCCCCCTCCTCTCCCTTCCTCCTTTCCCCTCCCCTCCCTTCCCCTTCCATTATCCCTCCCTTTCCTTTTCCTTCCCTCCTCTCCCCTTTCCTACTTCGTCCCTTCCCCTTCCCCTCCCACTTTCTCCCTTCTCTCATCCCCTCCTCTCCTCTCTTTTCCTTCTGTGGGGGAGGGGACAGTCCTGGGGCTTGAACTCAGGACGTAGGTGCTAACCCTAAGCTTTTTTGCTCAAGGCTAATGCTTTACCATTTGAACCACAAATCCACTTTTGACTTTTGGGTGGTTAATTGGAGATAAGAGTCTTATGGGCTTTTTTTTGCCTGGGCTGGCTTCAAACCTTGGTCTTTAGCCTCCTGTAGCTAGGATTATAGGTATGAGCCATGGGTGGCATCTGGATATGTGTGTGTTTGTGTATGTACATGTATATATGTGTATATAAAAATATACACACATACATATATACACACATATATACATACACACATACATATATACATACATACATATATATACATATTTATGTATATATATACATATATTTAGTTTCCTAGTAAATTTTCCTTTCACCTTTACCATGTTTGTGTCTTGTGTGAATTCTTCTATTGCTGGATGTAAGAACCTGAGATCTATTTGGCTGCTTTTAATTTCTTGGTAATGTATTTGTTACATTAATGTAGCTGGGAAATTAAGATTGCCTTTTTCTGGCTTGGATTTGCCAATACATAACAAAACCACTTCTGCTGTGTGCTTGAACATGCATCATCAAAGCCATGGAATCCCAGTGTTGCTTTTCTGCTTCTGTTTATGGATGTGTTTGCACTTTGCCTAAAACTCAGTAGTGGATCATCATATGAAAACATTGCTCTGTTCCTCTCCTTTAGGAGAAACCTTTAGAATAAGGTTATTCCTTAGGATAATATTAATCTGATTTGTGATATTTTTGTTCTTTATCAATCACGGAAAGAAAACATTGAGTCTTCTTGAGATGGGAAAATCAAAATGGCCCATGGTAAATGGACTCCTGGGAAGTATGCATTTTTAACATTGGAAAAACTGGAGGTCTGGGCTGGGAAAGTGGCTTAGTGGTAGAGTGCTTGCCTAGCATGCACAAAGCCCTGGATTTGATTCCTCAGCCCTACATAAACAAAAAAAGCCAAAAGTGGCCCTGTGGCTCAAGAGGTAGAATGCTAGCCTAGATCAAAAGAAGCCAGGGATAGTGCTCAGGCCCAGGGTCCAAGGCCCAGGACTGGCAAAAAAAAAAAAGGAAGGAAGGAAGGAAGAAAATGTGGGTTTGTCAATGCAATAATAGTTTTCCAAGGTTCCCTGGTTTTTAGCTTTGATTTTTTTTCATCTCTTGCCCCTGTTTTGATTTCATTCTACCATAAGCATACATCTAGAGTCTTAGCCTTCCCTCTTTTATACCTAGAGCAATTGTGTGATATTGGTGAGACCTCACTAATCCATTTTGCTTCTCAGCCGAGGGCTGTGGCTATCTTCTGCTTTAAAACCACCATCTGACTTCCCCTCACCCACTCTGAGACAGACCGAAAACGCTCACTGTCCCCTCTAATTTACCCTCCGTACATCTTTCTAGTCTCATTTTACATTTTTTGCCTTTGAAAACTCCATCATACTGTGGGATTTCCAAGTTTCTTGCATCCTTTTTCTATTATTGTTATTTTTTTGGTGGTGGTGGTTTGGACTGGGTTTTCATTCAGGGCCTCACACTTGCAAGGCAGGTGCTCTACCATTTGAGCCACACCTCTAGCTCTTTTTGCTTTCCTATTTTTCAGATAGGGTCTGGTGATCTTTTTAGCCTGGGGATGGCCTTGAACCACAATCTTCCTATGCAACTAGGATTACAGATACACACTTGCATTCCTAAATGCATACTGCATTCCTGGGGCCTTGCTAACTTTTTGCCTGGGCTGGTCTTGAACCATAATCTTTAAAATCTCTACCTCCTGAGTTGCTGGGAATTCAGGTGTGTACCTTTACACTGGGGCTACCCTTATTTTTGCATCAGTTCTTCCTGCTTATAGTATATTTTAATCAGTTTATAGAATTTTAAATAAAATTTTAATGAAATTTTTACTGTACACCAGTATCCTATACTGATGGTATCTTATATAGTCAATCATTTAAAAATGATTGTCTTTATTATGTTTTATAATTCTTAGTTTTCTCTGTGTGTGTATGTATACTGGGGCTTGAACTCAGGGCCTGAGCACTGTCTCTGGCTTCTTTTTGCTCAAGGCTAATAGTCTACTACTTGAGCCACAGCGCCACTTCCAGCTGAGAATTGAACCCAGGGCTTCATGCATGCTAGGCAAGCACTCTACCACTAGGCCATATTCCCAGCCCCTTGTTTTGTTTTTTAAATGCAGCTCCCTGCCACTACATACAGTTAAAAATGATGACAATATAGTCTCTCTCTCTCTCTCTCTCACTCTCTCTCTCACTCTCTCTCTTTTCTCGTCTCTCTTGATCCTCAAGGGAAAAGTTAGTTCCTCCATTGTCCACGGTAGTACCTGAAGTGCATGGTTCTTGTTTGACTCACTAATGCAGGATGCCTGAGTGGCAGGTGCCGGAAGCAGTGTCAGCTTTGAATTGCTCTGCTCTACAGATCCTGTGCAAGCTTGGCGCGGAGAAGTGTGTGAGGAATAGCCCAGGAGACCTCTCACCATTCATCTCCCCCATTCCTTGGGTCCGCCTGCCAGCGGGCTGAGTACCAGAATGCGTCCCGCCAGCCCCGTCCATCATCCCAGCTCCCCGGGAGACCCCTTTGCAGAATTACACCCTCACATTATGCCCTTGGCTTTTATGGGGAGCCGATAAAAAGAACGACTGGGAACACATCTTTGTGTTTTGTGTAAAACCTCCCTTGAAGACCCACCCATGAGACTGGACTGTCTCTTGTGTGCGGTCCCGTGATGGGTTCGCTTCAAGTTCAGCTGAAGGCCCCTCCCTCCCGTGGTAAGCTGGGTCGCATCTGTCATTTCAAGGGAGACAGCTGCGAGGCTGGGCTCACTTCCTTGCTGTGCCATTGCCACTCACGACTGAATTTAGAGTACCATCCCAAGAACTTTCTAGATCAAAGTAGCCATTACTTTACCCTTTCTCCTTTGGCGTCTTCTTTTAAGAGTTCTGTGGTTTATTTATTGTACCTTTTTAAAGGATGCCTTAAAGGAGACAAAACTTAACATTTTGATAACATTGAATTTAAGACAATGAAATTACATAAAAGAATGGTAGAAGACAAAAGGAGACAAATAGCCCTGCTAATCCATAAACAGGGTAAAATACAAAAGTGGGGAAATTACATGATGTTACGGAAATGACTGTGCACTCAGCAGCCAATCACTTTTTTGTTGACACTAGAATCTAACAAGCTTGAGGCTTGAGTTTCTGAGAAACTTGTGTTTCACATAAATGATGGAAAACTAGAGCTTTCTTTTTCAAGTACCTAAAGAAATCCTGTACTTTTCTTGGGAGCCACCAAAAGCATGACAATGGGCAGATAACTTATTATATACCCATGTGAAAGCACACCACTGCCATTAAAATCATGCTGTGGACAAATGATGACCATAATATTGTCATGTGAGCCACAAGGGCAGATCGCTTTGTATGACGCGTGGACAGTTCTTTAGGAAGTGGGTTAGGGAAGCTCTTTTATTTTTCCTCCATTGTTTAAGAAAAGCCTTTCCAGTACTCAGTCCATTGGATGACGAGTTCTTACAAAGGCTTTTTATCTGGGTATTTTGGAATTGAGAGAGTGGAGTCAGCTGTCACGTGATACAGATTTCAAGACCTGGGGGCAGTGGTTTGCTGCACTTTGCTATTGGCTCCTCCTCCTCCTCATCTTCCCTCCTCTCCTTCCCTCCTCTTCCTCTCCTCCTTTTCCTTCTTCACTTGAGACAAAGTCTTACTATAGATTTCCGGCTGGCCTGGAGCTCTAGGTGCTTTTGCCTCTGCCTTCTGACTGCTGGAGTTACAGGTGTATGCTACCCATGCTCAGCCCTGGCCGCCCTTTGGCTCCACCTGGAGAGCTAGCTCCCTGTGGCCTAGTCAAAATCCACATACATTAGTATCTCACAGGAGTGTCCAAACGGAGTTGAGACCCACTAATCCCTGGGGACTGTGGTGTCCTAGTAACTTCCAAGTTGGGTAACATCCGACTCTGTACCTCCAAATGTAAGACTCTAGCCTCCTTTCTTCCAGTGCAGTATGGAGACTTTATTTTTCTCTTTTAATGGAGAGGTGGGCAGGTGCTCATTGTATTGTGTATTTTATTTTTGAGTTCCCAAATGATAGTGATATGAAAGCTCAACCGTTTACCAACTTGCTTGGAAGGGGGCAGTGCTAACAGCAGAGACAGCCCTAGATCATGACTCCCATGGGACCCAGGGCACTGGTGGTGTCTGGGGAAATTTCACACGTTTAGAATTGTTGCTCCGTTCTCCTTGGTCACCATGAGAAGTCCACTTCCAGGGCATGGCATGACGATCACTTCTGCCCTGGAAGCATCCTCCTAATGCCAGAGATATGGAACCCTCTCATTGATTTCCCTTAAAGAATGTATATATGACAGTCCTCAGAACATTCGATATTTTACTTAAGTTGTAAATGTGCCTGCTTTCGATTCAGGAAGTCAGACACATCTCTCTTTTGTCCTTTCATAAATGCTTGATAATGACGATGATGATGATAGCATACCTTGCACAGTTTTGTGTCAGTTGAC
Organism: Perognathus longimembris pacificus; assembly: GCF_023159225.1. Lineage (NCBI taxonomy): Eukaryota > Metazoa > Chordata > Mammalia > Rodentia > Heteromyidae > Perognathus > Perognathus longimembris. The sequence goes on along the minus strand of NC_063179.1, from coordinate 45,966,468 downwards.
GGTGTTGTATCGTACACACACACACACACACACACACACACACACTTTTGTGTTTTTCTCCCACGCTCAACAGTGTATAGAATATGGACTGGGTCTGAGGTGCTCAAGAGCCATAGATTGCCAGAGACGGGTGGAGCCTGGATCCAGGCTCTGCAGCCATTGCCTTTAACGAAAGAAATTTCCCCTTGGACTCAGGACCTGAATATTGTGTCTTAGCTTTTTCACTCAAGGCTACCGATGGAGCCACAGTTCTGCTTCCAGCTTTTTGTTGGTCACATGGAGAGAGAAGAGTTCGGTGGATTTTCCTGCCTAGGCTAGCCTTGAACCACAGTCCTCCGATCTCAGCCTCTTGACACATAAGCGTCCCAACATATCATCAGCTTCAATAACCAACCTACATTATAAATAGAAAGACTACACATTTTCTCTTCCACACTCATAGATGCCTCTTAGAATGGGTTTTAAGAATCACATCGTAATGTGTAGTATAATGCTTATTTTGTAGGAATCATTTAAATTACATAGTATATGGAGTAGTTTTATGGCCTTGAAAATGATGTGTCCAGTATTGAAAAAAATATATATATATATTTCTTTTTCCCCAAATTGCTTCCAACTTTGACAATTCGCCTCTAAGTCTCATTCCAATACAATTTGAAAAGGCAGAATGAAACCTCTCAAAGTAGAGGCTGTAATGGAAAAGCAATTCATTCTTAAATGAAGATGATGAGCTTGGTACCATATTGCTAGAAACCCTGAGTGAATTTAAACACAAGTGAGATTACATCAAATTCAAGCCAAGAATTTTCTTCCATTTGAATATAAGGTCTGTAAGTGAATATGAGGGTCCAACCAAGACACATGATGGCAGGTGTAGTTTGATCACTTCTGTGACACAGTCACCAGTTTATGTTTGTACGTGTGTACCCAAAGCCATTCAGTCTTTCTTGGTAATAATGACAAAATTCCTGATTTTTGTTATTGTCAATCTGAGAATACTAGCTTTATTTATATATTCATCATTCATTCATTTATTTTGCCAGTCCTGGGGCTTGAACTCTGTCCCTGAGCCTCTTTGTGCTCAAAGATAGCACTCTACCACTTGAGCCACAGTGCCACTTCCTGCTTTTCTGAATAGTTTACTGGAGATAAGAGTATCATAGACATTCCTGCCTGGGAATTATTTTATGTAATTTCTATTATCTTATCCTTAATGGTGAGCTAGTAACAGTTTTATAATTCGATAACCTGTTCTCTCAATTTTAACAGTAGAGTGAAAGTAAAGGTTGAATAATACTACTGATTTGATTATTTATACCTTCTCATTAAAACCTTCTTCCAAATATAAATGGTGCATATGAATGGAGTTTGGTAGTGGTGGGATCCATCTTCCTGGCTTGCAGAGAGTTATATCTTGACTTATAGTAGAATCGCATGCCTTTTATTTACTGAGGGTGTTTGTGAGCACCTTGCCCGCACATCTGTCTAATCTAATGACCACCCAAAGAATCACCTGTAACAATCATCACACCGCAGATAAGAACTGCATCACGGCAGTGGCCCTGGGCTCAAATGGTAGAGTGCGAGCCTTGAGCTGAATAGCTCAGGCCCAGATCTGAAGCCCCACAACCAGCAAACAACAAGAACTGCAACATGCACACTTTAAGGGAGAATGCATACATTCAGACCACAGCACTGACTGTGGCCCAAGGAGTGAAAGAAGTTTCTTCCTGTATTTATTACATGTACTTCTTTATTCATTTTCAACCCCTTAAACTCAGTTCTTTTCCTAGTTCCTGAATGCCTACTGTGAGTCACACCTTGCACCTTGCACGCTGTCCCCTTGACTTCCCAGAATGCAGCATTCACTGTCGTTGTCGTTACTAAAAGGAAATAAGAAAGACTACAGAGGGAAGCAAGAGAAGAAACTTAAGGGCTGCCCTTGAAAAGGCACAATGTATGAAATACTTGTATTTTGTGTACACTTGCTCCTCTGGGCATTCAGAAAGGATGTCTCTGAGGCAGGGGATTCAGAGCCGGCCTGAGCGGCTAGCGTGGACCTACCAAAGGGTTTTGATCCCACAGCCACAAAATGTGCTCCGCGGCCATTCACAAGCCACAGAATGCTCTTTGCAGCCTTCCAGCTTCTCCGTGCAGGATGCATGGGGATGGATCACAGAGGGTCTGACGTGCGCCTTGTGTCACTGTGAATCCACTATACCTACTGGCAAGGACATCTAAAATGCTTTAGTTTTCAATACACAGAAAGCACCAAACTTAGCCTCTGCATTGTACTTGAAAAATGTTTTGCCACATTGGCTCCCAGTCTTCTGATTTGTGTGTGCGTGTGCGTGTGAGTTCCTCCCACTTTTATGAATATTGTATTGCACTGTCCTGTTTTGTTTCCACGTATGCGTTCACGGGCCACACCGACTGCTACCACGCTTAGGCTTCTATTTAGAATTTGTTCCATTGCAAAGTGTGTCTTCAACATCCTGGCTTTGAGATGACTTTGATGTGTATCAGCTGGAATGGGTTTTGAGCTCCTTAGATATTAACTTGGGAACGGCACTTTCTCTTGAAGCTAATTGACTGATTTGGAATGGAGGCAAGATGAGAATCTATACATTTGACCAATTTCACAGAGCTTACCTTGCAACCTATTGAAATGCAAATGCAAGCCATGCTTCCAGACGCCCCAAGAAGTCACACATTCAGTTCTTTGTTTTCTTCTGAAAAACAAATAAGCATTCAAAATTCATGCACATTCTATTATTCATGTGCTTTATATTTAGGTTCTGCTTGTGTGTCTAGATAAATCTTATCACCATTATTTAAAATTTCATGAATGAAACTTTACATCTCTAATACCACACTGTCTGAGACAACTTTAACCAATCAAAATAATTTGAAATGTAGCACTTAAATGAGTCCTTTGTGTGTGTTTCAGGATGTGCATTTACATATACCCCTATGTCATAGTCTTATCAATTCTGTCTATATTTAATCTCCTCTCTGGAGAATGGGTGAAAATTCTAGACAATTGTACTTTATTTTACCTAGGAAACTGATTGGTTCCTAGGTGATGCTCGAAAGGCTTCTGTGAGAAAGGGAGCATTGATGTCAAAGCATTTTGTCTTTGTGTGATGGCTGTCACATTAGTGGTCCTGAAGGGAGCTGCTCTTCTCCATGCTGCCCATTCACCTGTGCCTTAAGGTCATGCATCACTTTTGATTTGTCAAGTATCTTGGAGAGAATATTGTGTGTCAGCAAGACATGTCCTGTCAGTTGATGTGCTCGGTAAGTTAGCCCTCTGGGAGCAGTCAATGCCTTCAAGATCCATGTTCCTCCTGGTTGTGGTCACTTCCCCATTAGAAGGGAGGATCGGGCTGGGGATATAGCCTAGTGGCAAGAGTGCCTGCCTCGGATACACGAGGCCCTAGGTTCAATTCCCCAGCACCACATATACAGAAAACGGCCAGAAGTGGCGCTGTGGCTCAAGTGGCAGAGTGCTAGCCTTGAGCGGGAAGAAGCCAGGGACAGTGCTTAGGCCCTGAGTCCAAGGCCCAGGACTGGCCAAAAAAAAAAAAAAAAAGAAGGGAGGATCATGTTCTTACCTGATCCAGGACTCCTCTCTCCTAGTGTCCCTCCTAGTGTAGCTTGGGATCTGATCCTAGCCCTTTTCTCTTTTCTCTTCTTTTTTTTTTTTTTTTTTTTTTTTTTGCCAGTCGCGGGCCTTGGACTTTGCCAGTCCTGTGCCTTGGACTCAGGGCCTGCGTACTGTCCTTGGCTTCTTTTTTGCTCAAGGTTAGCACTCTACCACTTGAGCCACAGCACCATTTTCTATATATGTGGTGCTGGGGAATCTAATCTAGGGCTTCATGTGTAAGAGGCAAGCACTCTTGCCACTAGGCCATATTCCTAGCCCTGCCCTTCTCCCTTCCCTTCCCTTTCCCCTTCCCCTTCCCCTTCCCTTCTTTTTGTGCAAGTCCTCAGGCTTGAACACAGGGCCTAGACACTGTCCCTCAGCTTCTTTATTCAAGGCTAGCACTCTGCCACTTGAGCCATAGCACCATTTTCTATATATGTGGTGCTGGGGAATCGAATCTAGGGCTTCATGTGTACAAGGCAAGCACTCTTGCCACTATGCCATATTCCCAGCTTCCCTTCCCTTCCATTCCCTTCCCTTCCCTTCCCTTCCCTTCCCTTCCCTTCCCTTCCCTTCCCTTCCCTTCCCTTCCCTTCCCTTCCCTTCCCTTCCCTTCCCTTCCCTTCCCCTTCCCCTTCCCCTTCCCCTTCCCCTTCCCCTTCCCTTTCCCCTTCTCCTTCCCCTTCCCTTCTTATTGTGCAAGTCCTCAGGCTTGAACACAGGGCCTAGACACTGTCCCTCAGCTTCTTTATTCAAGACTAGCACTCTGCCACTTTGAGCCACAGAGCCAGCTTTCTGGAGGCTAATTGGAGATAAAAGTCTCACAGATTTTACTGCCCTTGGCTTTGAATCTTGACCCTGAGATACTAGTCTTTTCAGTAGCTAGGATTACCAACATGAGCCATTGTTGCCTGGCTGGTCCTAGCATTTTCTGATAAAGCCTTCAATATATGCTAAGGCTGACACTACCATGTGAAGCTTGAAATAATGAACATAGACTAAAGGAAGTTCTTTGTGTCTCTGTAGGGGAACGTTGGGGGTGGTTCACTAAACATTCTGTCACATTCTAGAAGTCACATCAAATAGGACTTGATCTGCTCTTTTTGTACCTTGGAAAGCTTCCATCATCGCTAGGAAGGACCTGTCGTACATGGGGATTTTGACGTAGCAGGGTATGTCAGCGCGTGGGCTTGGGGCACAAAGGACTATAGGAATCCCTGTGGTTTGGAGCCCCATGCTTACTTTTATGAGTTATCTCAGTTTTCAGTTCCCTCTTCAGCTGGCTGAAATGGCTATTCTGGGGTGAGTGGCTGTAGCCCTGGCTACATCATTTCCTGCCTCCTTGTGGTAGGAAAGTGTCTTTCATTGTGATAGTCCTTCCTGCCATTGTCAGATGGTTTCCTTAAGTTGCTCTAAACTGAATCTGGTGTGAAGTCTGGCATTCTTCTCTAACAGCTGGTTCCAGTCAGTCCTGACTCTGTGTGTGTGTGTGAGAGAGAGAGAGAGTTTATTCATTGGGCGGTGTGGATGTAGTCTTCCTCTGAGCTGGGATGTCAAGGATGCACTTGCAAATGGCATCCTCTGCCCCAGAGAAAACATTTGTTGAAGCTGCCAAGTGTGGGCGCTGTTGTAAGTGCGCTCCCTGTGCTCTCGGGTCGTTTGGACAGCAGCCCTTGGGGGAGTGCTGCTGTCCGTCACGTTCCGAGGAGAAAAGTGGCACGCGACCTGACCTTTCATTGATTTGTAGAACTAGTAAGTGACACTGACTGACTGTAAACCTAAGGTGTCTGGATTCAGATTGAGGTTTGCCTTTCTGAGCTAAGGCAAGATAGCCAGCCCAACTGACAAGTTCATAGAATTCATATTCCTAGAAGTGTGTCCGTAGGTGCTGTGGCTTGGGTGTGCTTTGTCCCGCAGGGTCACTGGCGTCAGGAGCTTGGTTCCAGTGTGGGCGCTGTTGGAACCATCCAGAGGGAGGGCCTCCTGGGCGGTCCTTCATGCTGTGGAGGGTGGGTCCTTGGTCCCTCCTGGGATCTTGGTTGTTCTTGTGAGAAGATTTGTATCCAAGGCTGCTGTGTCTGACCCTGCCTCCTCGTTCCTGCTGCTTCTTGCCTGCGCGTGAGCTCTTTCTTCCTCAGGTACCCAGCCCGCTGGGATGGCGCCCTCTGCCCCAGGCTCGCTGAAGGCTGATGGTAGAGCGAAGCTCCCATGGTTTGTGTAGTCAGTAAAGAGTCACGGGGTGAGCCACTTCACCAGCGATCAGCCAGGCTCAATGATTATACTTTTTAGCCTAAATGGTTTGACAGTGATAAATAGCTGGAATGGCAAGTCAGCAGAAAGTCTTTTATCACTTCTGGTCTAGATAATTGATCTCATCTGGCAGGTAATAGATGCCGTTGTCGGAGAATTAGGATGAGGAACTGGAAAAAAGAATTTCTCCTTTTCCTTCCTTTCGCCCCAGTTTTCCGCTTCTCTCCAGGACGTTTTGCTTGTGAAATGTTCTCAGGGTCCTGGTCTCTGGGCTCACAACGTGGGATCCCTTCCACTAAGTGCTGGGTGCCTTCCCCCCGAGCCGTGGCGGAGCGAGGCAGCTCAGGCGGCTGTGGAATGAGAACGCGGTGACCCACTGTGCAGGAAGCAGCCTTCCAGCCACCAGCCCGCCCTCCCGCTCAGCCCTGCAGCTGAGGGCTGCGCTTCCCAGGAGTTCCGAAACCTGTTGGACTCGCTGAGAAAATTACACTGCCCTAAGTCACGGCTAACCTGGGCGTGTCCTTGTTATAGATGCTTCTGGTGGTTTGGGGCATCCTGGGATTGTGAAGAAGGCATCACGAGGTGGACTGAGGCGTCCTGGTCCGCAGGTAGACTCTGGCGCCTGTTTTGTTAGAGTTGATATAAATTTCAGTGATTCCTGTTTTGCCCAAAATGCTCCCTTCTGCTTCACACCCCCGTGGGAGGCGGAGGGGGACTGCTGTGACCCGAATCTGTGTCAAGTCTTGGCCCAGGAAATACTTTTGCTCTCCATGGTGGGAGGGTGGTGACCGACCCTTTGGCTGGCTGGTTCACCTCCCTAATCTAATCTAACTTCCCTTCTCCTGCCAACTTCCCTGTGACCTCTCTGCCCCTCCCCTTCCCGCCTTCCTTTCCCTCTCTGCTCCTCTCCTTTCCCTTCTCTTCCCTTCCTCTCCTCCTCCTCTCTCTTTTTCCCTTTTCTCTCATCTTTTTTTGTTCCCTCCTCCCATCTCATATCCTATTCTGTATTGCTGTCTGCTTCCATTTCCTTCGCCTCTCACTTTTTTCTTTTCTTTCCTGGCATTCATTTGAACATTTTCTTTTTTTCACAGGGAAGCTTCTGGGCCTTGTGCAGGTCCTGGCACTTGGCTCGCATAATTACTCGCCTTCTCGTCTCTCCATCTTTACCCTATTCTGTCCATTTCTGAAGATAAAGCAAACTGTCTTTCCCCCTTTAATACTGCAATACCTGGTCAGCTCTGGGGTAAATGATCAGGCAGTGCTTGTTATTTTCAAGGGCTAGTGTTACAGGTGACTTTAACTTTCTGTGTTTTTGAGGCATTCTGTTAGGATTCTATGTTATAGATTACTTTTATACTCAGCATAGAAAGTTTAGAAAGCAATATAATGTGATGAAAGCTATGTGTGGAATGCAGGAGACCCTCAAGGTCTGCTCAGATGTTAATGTGGTCCTTGGCAAAGGCATATTACCTCACAGGCATGAGGCAATTATTGATAGTGGTTCCATCAGCCGGAGTAAAGATGATAAATTCTAGATTCTTGTCTCGGCACATCCCAACTCTCTGAAGAATTCCAGGTGAAGAATTTGCCTGATTTGTCTTTTATTGCCTCTCTTATTGCCAAGGGTCTCGTTTACAGCTTTTCTGCACAGAATAACAACAACAATCTAATGACACCACCAAAACAATGCTCTTTTCCTTCACCTGCTACAGTCTGAGATGCCTTAGGATTTGAGAATTGAAAACTTTTAAGTCCAGGAGAGAAACTTTAATCTAGCTTAATTACTTCATCTTTCACCTAAGAATACTGGATAACACAGAAGTAAAGTAACTGAGATATTATCAAAATAAGTCAATGTCAGAATCCAGTCATTTTCATTTCACACATTCTTTCATGTGGTCACTCAGTCTCTCTGTACAAAGCCAATGCTTGAGTTGTTTTTTTGTTTTTTGTTTTTGTTTGTTTTTTTATGTGGTCCCATGAAATGATTGCTTTGTAATGAGACTGGTCCCAGCCCAAGAGAAATGATCCCATATCAGGAAGATCATCGTATCCTAAAGTACATCTTTCGATTTCACTTGGTAAATTGCAAAAGCCTGCGAATACCAACTCATTGGCCACCACTCATTTTCTAGAACTTGACTTCATATGTATTTCTGAATTATTGATGGGAAATGGAAATGTCCTCAGCACTGGGCACAAAGGATACACGTGTCCTGAGACAACTGGGTAGGGTAGGGCCTGTGGCCAAACTGGGAAGCATGCACCAAAGGTATTCAAGATACACTTTTATTTGGAAAATTCAAGAGGCATCTCTCTTTATCTCAACTGTCTCTCTTTTTTTATCTTGATATGTGGATTTATCTCTATCTTTATCTAAAAGGTGCATAACCAACCATTGAACCTTGTGTTTGTGATAGCTTTCCAATTTAGGCCCTCAAAAAAGGTTTTTGGAAAGGATACTGGCATTGAACCCAGGAGCTAGTACATGCTGCACATGCACTGCACCACAAAGCTAGGACCTCACCCTCCCTGACATTTTCCTCTTCTTTTTTCTTCCCCAGAGATAGCATTCTAGATCTTTAAAAAATTGCATATCAGTAGGAAGTATTTTCTCCTTGAATGGACAGCAAGTTTCTCCTGTCTGTGCATGACAGATGTTAATCCCAGTCTTTATTACTTAAAATGGGCTTGAGTCATTCTAAAAACAAGTGGGATTTCAGCACAATATTCTGTCTTATCAGAATAAACAAAAATATTTCGTGTATATTTAAAAATCATCATCTTATTCTGTCATTCATCCATTTGTCTGTCTTTCTTTCTGTCTCTTTCTCCCTCCCTCTCTCTTTCTTTTTCTGCCTACCAACCTATCTTATCTACTGATCTCTACGTGTCTCTGGGTCTCTTTATCTGTCTCCTTTAATGTATCTTTTAGATCCATCTATACAAAGGCTCAGCCAAGAGACAAAAAGAAGTGGCAAGTGGTTTAATAGGAGGAGGAGCAGAAACAGCCGTTTTCATGGACTGGGCTGCCAGGCAATTTGAGTCAACACCCTTAGTTACCGATTTTTGTTACAGGAAATTTAATATCCAGAGCAAGAGCCAGGAGGATGGCAAGCAGCCTCCTATGCATTCTCTCCCGGGCTGGCTGTGGCTCTTCCAGGACAGTTTAATTTGTGTGAGATACGGTTCCAGCCTGCTGTCTCTTTCATTCCTTGGGAAATGACTCTTTGGAGTCACCATTTCCTTAATGTTTTAAAAACCTGTGCTACATGGCTAAATCCCTTTTATTTTTTATTAGCGCCACATATCACTGGATTATTATGGTATATGCTGCGTCCCTTTGTGCATCAGGGTTTCCTGTGTGTAGATTTCCCCCTGAAGATAAGCAGTAGTTAATTGTGGAGTAACTCTTTTTAAGAACAGTTTCTAGCTATCTATACTTTTTCATCTGACTGCTTTCAGACCTGCTTAGCAGTGCCTAATTTCATGTGGTATTTGTTTTAGAGATAGATTCTGGAGGTTTTCTCACTTTGATCCTCTTATGCAACTCAGGGAAGTTTCTGACAGTGGTTATGTCTCCATTATTTTCAGTGAATAGTAATTCCCATTATAAAACCTGGTTTTGAACTCAATGGATAAAATATTTTGAAACTACATTGTAACTTTCTATATTGTAATGGATGTCCATGAAATGCTACATACTACAAATATTGACTGTAAGCCTCCAAACACCCTGACTGGATATTATCCCATTTTATGGAAGAGAAACTAAGAGTCAGTTTAACCAGCTCATTACTTTGACATCACAGGGTATGTCTGCAATCACTTGGATTTCACAATTCATTACTATTACTTATACCCTTGTCTGGTCCTCACAGCACAGTGATTTTGGAGTAGAGCTTAGATTATAATTACCACCCCCCCCACACACCAGATGAGTACCCTGGTAAATTTTTGCATAGAGAATATAATTGTAGTGCTAGTTTGTAAAGTTCAGTGGTGTCTATTAAGAATAAAAGTTGTGCCAGGCACTGGTGAATCGTGGCTGTAGTTGTAGCTACTCAGGAGGTTGAGATTGAAGAATAGTGATTCAAAGTTGCCGGGCTAGATTTACCTCCCCTGGTGCGGGGATGCTAAGCTTACTCCCTTATCAGTGCTCCCCTTTTCACCCTCTCCCCTGGGCACCTGACCAGCAGGCGGCCAAGGTGGAGCGAGGGACACGGGCTAGCCTAAGGTGCACGTGGCCGAACGAGATCCCCTTTTTCCTCCCTCCTTACCCACCAAGGAAGCCAGGCGCAGACGGATCTCGGAGACGCTTCGGAGAGCAATCCGGTTTATTCGGGAGGGACTCACAGTAATATAGTAGTGATGACGAGGATTGAGCATGAGCTGGCGATAGGCTGGCGAGCTTGTCCATCCAAGAGCAGCTCCCAAGGACCTCCCTCATGGGCTAACGTCACTTCCCATAGTACCGCCCTGTGTGCTCGCTGGCGCAAGGTGGGGGATGGTCTCAAAGCTACCCTTTCTGGTTCCAGACCCAGAAGGAGATAGGTGTGGCTCACTTCCACACTGCCCCAGGGCTGGGGGAAGGGCGGCGTCTCGGGCGTGCTCTCCAATGCCCATCCCCTGAAGGTCAAGGGTGAATGAACCCCAACACAAAGTCAGGGTGAGAACGTTTGTGAAATTCTTATGTCCAATGAATCAGCAAAATGCTGGAAGTGAGTTGTGGCACAGGTGGTAGAGCACCAGTCTTGAGTGAAAAAGCCAAACAAGCATGAGAGTCTGAGTTCCAGCCACATGAGTGCGCGCGTGCACGCGCGCACACACACACACACACACATTGCAAAGATATGTCAGAAATCAGAGGGTACCCTTGTAAATTATAAATGATCTTCCTCTCTAAATAGCATTATTTGGGGTGAGTGAAGAGAGTAAACAGAAAATGTGTGTGAAAATAGCATCTACCCATCTAAAAATGGAAAACAAGCATGGATGTTATACTCTTTCTTCTCTCCCTCTCTCCCTGATCCTGGGAGGACTTGAACTCAGGGCCTGGGCACTGTCCCTGAGCCTCTTGGTGCTCAAGGCTAGCGCTCTACCACTTGCGTCACAGCACCACTTCTGGCTTTTTCTGAGTAGTGTATTGGAGATGAGAGTCTCATGCGCTTTTCTGCCTGGGCGGGCTTTGAACCACGATCCTCAGATTTTAGTCTCTCAAGTAGCTAGGATTACAGGAGTGAGCCACTGGTGTCTGGCTGAGATAGTCTTCTTAATAATGTAATAGTAGTTTGGACTCCCTGCTGCCTACCGTAGTTGGACAGGGGAGAGGCTGTGGCCTGTACTTGTCTCCAAAAGCAAAAACCATCCACTCCTTCATCATATTGCTGGGTCTTCCCCCCCCTCCCAATAAGAACAAATGTTTATTCCCTTATTGGAAAACTCAATAATTACAAATCAACAACAAAGACGCAAAGCACAAAAATGATAATGTGAAACTCCTGCTGACAGTAAAAACCAGCAGACATCATGAGATGAAAAGTGTGAGTTTTTATCAAGGTGTGATACGGAAGGGCTGCCATCAGTTAAGGAATGACTGTATTTCCTTTTGTGGACAATGTCACTCCTCCCTTTGCTTCTCATTTCCCCTCTCCCATCCTTATGCACAAGTTACACAGGCCATTTTCCACATGATGTATACGAATAGCACGATTGCATTTGGTCACCCTTCCCTTCCTTTCTTCACCTCTCCTGAACTCCCCGCAAAAGAAAAAAAAGAGCAAAACCAAACATCACCAATACAACCAACAACAAAATCACAGCAACAGCAACAACAAAAAGCATTTCCATTTCCTGGAGTTCATTTTGATAAATGTGAAGAGAAGTTTTGTTGTCTCTTTTATAGCATGCCCTGCAGTAGCCGATGTGCACGTGTGGGGTGTGTGTGTGTGTGTGTGTGTGTGTGTGTGTGAATTTTCCCTTTCTAGACAGTAAGATTCCCAATAGTTAGGACTTTGTTCTCACTATTTTTCTGTCTGAGTTTCACACGTTTGGCATTTACTCATTTAGCGATGGGTTTGTGCTCATTCTCTTCACTTGAGTTCAGCAAGCAAAGCCGGAGCTGAAGATTGTGGGGGGGGGGCATTTGGGAGAGGGGCATTCTGAAGAAGCAGGAATGAAGGAGGCAGTGAGACAGGAAAAAAGGGAGAGAGGGATGAAGGGGAGCGGATCCAGGGCACTGCAGTGGACGGCAGGGAGGCCTCTCCACTCCCTGCGCCCTCCTGAGACACACTGGAGGAGACTTGAGAGACTGTGCTAAAGAAGCCAAAGACCTTATCCATCTCTGACTCTTGTCCCCTCCCAGAGGGTGGCCGCTCACGCCTTTGGAGAATGCCTGGCGCAGAAGTGGACAATGAATATTGCATATATATACGCGCGTGCGTGTGTGTGTGTGTGTGTGTGTGTGTGTGTGTGTATACCATATATATTACAGACAGGCCACTGTCAGCGGAGTCCCTGTGGTAGCTGCAGCTGATCTCCCAGGAGAGCCAGGGAAGGGCCTGTCTTGTCTTCACCCGGTGCAGAGGGGACCACGGCCCTGGCACAAGGGTGGCCGGGGTGGGAAAGGAAGTTCACCTTCCCTGGAACTCAGGGGAATCATACCTACATTTGTAGGGTAGTTCTTGGAAGTCTTACATTGTTTTATTTTGTATTTTGCCATTTCCACTTGAACAAAAGGCAAAGGCATGGAGAGATGTGGATCTCAGCTCTGCAAAGGTATTCTCTGCCCTCGCCTGTGTCAGTCAATGTCAGCTCTGCCCAGAGGAAACAATTAGCATTCCTGTGGGTTGCTCGGACCAGGAAGATAGGCGCTGACTGACCGATGGCCTTCTTGATTTTGAATCTGCTTGTGTTTTTATCTGATTTTGATTTGAAGGTTGTCATGTTCACAAAGCCTTCAGACTTGTGTAAGGGCAGGAGGATCCTTTGGTTGTGATTTTTAAAAATTTTATTTTACTAAACTGGCATGGCCTTTTGTTTTAAGTATTGCCCTAGGTAAGAGCTGTGGTTACCATATGCGTGACCGGCTATGCAAGGTGTTTTGCTCAAAAACAAAAAAACTTATGAGATGCTGAAAAGTAGAGAATGCTATAACAGTCATGTGTATACCTAAGGTATAAGTTTAAGAAATATTTACATTTTGTTCTTTTTTAATTTGGGTATTGTTATTAATGAAATTAATTGGACATAGCAACAGAAAAAAGATTCAAAGCATAGGAGTGTTTTCAAAAATGCACTACCTTAATAGATATTACCAATTGATTTCTCAAAGTTCTTGAGCCAATGTATATTCTACCAGCAGATTGCTGTTTTATTCTAATCTGTGTGATGTAAAGATTTTATTATTTTACTTTGAATTATACTGAGTAGTCTTATGAGCCAGGTTCTGGTGGCTCAGGCTTGTAAGCCCAGCTGCTCAGGAGGCTGGGATCTGAGGATCTTGGCTCGAAGCCAGCCCAGGCGGGAAAGTCTAAGAGACACGTGTCTCTATTTAACCACCAAAAAGCTGGAAATGGGCCTGTGCTTCAAGTGGCGGAACACCAACCTTGAGTGAAAAAGCTAAGGGACCATGCTACCTAAGCCCTGAGTTCAAGCCCCGGTGCTGGCGTGTGTGGACATGCACGCTCATGCACTTGTGTGTGCCCACACATACACACACACACACACGCACGCAATACAATCATCTTTATCTTGCCACTTACTTTTGCCAGACTTAAAGGAAACTGGACAAGGCTATTGAGGTGTGAGTTAAATGCAGCCAGTGCTTGTGAAGGGCAAAGACTGCCACTGACCGCAAAATCATACCCCGTGAATGATTCCAGTCCACCAGGAAGGGTTGTGTAGCTGGACTGTGTGTGGCCACCAGGCCCCCGTGCCACTCGGAGCGCGAGTGACAGCTGTGGGTGGCATTCACGAGAGGTGTGTTGTCTGGGGGGCGTCATCCTAGAAATCGGCTGTGGCCAGGATAGTGCATAGGCCACCTTTGTGACTCTCCTAGAACTGGATTTTCACTCTCACGACAGGTTTCGGTCTAGGTCTTCATAGGCATTGCTAAGCCTTTGAAAAGCATCTAGCACACTTGCGGTTACTGAGTGGAAGCTGGAGAGATACACCAGTGCCCCCTCAGGCAACATCCACAGACCTGTTCTCCCCTTAGACTCAAGGATAGATGCTTCAGGATGGTCGTGAATAGTACAGACGCTGGCCAGGCTGCACTGGAACCTGCCTTCACATTGTGCGAGACATGCAACCTCATTTTTAAACCTCTTTGTGCTGGCTTTCCCATTTCTAAATGAACGTAGTCGTCTGATCTATTTTGACAAATGTTATCAGTGCTCGTGTTGCCAGGTGCTGGTGGTTCATGCGGGTAATTCTGGCTACTCAGGAGGCTGAGGGCTGGAGGACTGATGTTTGAAGCTAGCCTGGGCAGAAGAGTCTGTGAGACTCTATTTCCCAAATAACTAACAATACATGTCAGGCTGACAGCGTGGCTTAAGTAGTAGAGTGCGGGTTGACTAAGTGGAAGACACTGAGTTCAAGTGTGGGCACAACTAAAAGAGAGGGAAGAGAAGAGAGAGGAGAGGAGAGAGGAGGAGGAGGAGGAGAAGAGAGGCAGGATGAGTTCACATAATGGAGGTGTGTTGTTTTAAAGAGAGCCCAGCACCCAGGAAGTGCTCTTTTACTATGAGCTGTTTTGAAAATCCTAGGTCCGCATGGGCATTCACTGCCCTCCAGGGGCCTTGCGGTCTCGTTGAGGCCACCACGCATCGTGCCTGATCTTTAACTGGTGCTCTACTAAAATGAAGTTCGCATTTCGAGAAGGGATGCTCGACGCAGGATGTCCTGGCCAGCCCCAGCCCCCTAATCCTTGGGCAATGCTTCGTGTTTCAGTGTTCCTGGGGCGTTATGAGTCAAGGAGCCAGAGACAAAAGTCTTACATTGTCTCTTTAGCTATCTCTGTCAGCTGCATACAATTAGCACATTTTTCTTGGCAAAGAACACTTTTTTCTTTTTAGCTGGAGTAGTTTTCCTCCGCAGCAGCCTTAGTTTGGTTTTTAGAGGGTTGGTTTTTTTTTTCCCTCCCCCTCACACTTCCCTCTGTCATCCGCCCTCGTTCAGTCCCTGGGCTTCAGCACCTCCCTCCCACATCTTCCCATCTTCCGACTTCACAAAACAAAACCTCCAACTCTGTTCATTGAGTGTGGAGCAGATTTCCTTCCCACGCTGCAGGTCACTGTGAGTCTGGGACAATCCAGCGGAAGGAAAGGCACTCGCAGCCGGGGAAGTTGCTGTCATCGGGTTGTGTGGCTGGAGGGGCACAGAAAGGGGTGCCCGCGTGTGTGGTGTTTGCTCCAAGTCAGGCTCTGCAACCCTCTGCCTCCCCCCTTGTACTCACCACTCAGCCATTTCCACAGCCATAGCCAGGCCAGGCCGCGGCGCACCCCTGCCATGCTAGCTTCTCAGGAAGCTGAGACCCGGGATCCAGAAAGCCAGAGGTGGCGCTGTGGCTCAAGCTGTAGAGCGAAGCAAGCGCAGAGACAGCACCCAGGCCTGGATTTCAACTTCTGGTACTGGTACACACACACACACACACACACACACACACACACACACACACACGCCAAAACAAACAACAACATAACAGCAAAAAAAAAATCTATGAGCCCTTGAATGCTGTTTTCTATTTTTGTATGTATAAACTTTCATATGTTTATAGATACCTACCACTTATATTCTACTACACTAGATTCCTTTAGGTTAAGACAGGGGACCTGGGAGTTGGGGAAAGGAACTGAAATCCCTCTCTAGGCTTTGTTGCTATTAACTTTAAAAAATGTTGAAAATGTTCAAACCCTGTGGAAATTTCTTACGTGGAGTTTACAGGAAGCGGAGGAGGGGCTGTCGAGGTGATGGGAGTTCAGTAGCAATCACCAGCGTGTGTTAAGTGTCTCTTGTGCCAGGCATGGTGGCATGTGCTCTGTATCTTATTTATCTTACAACCTTTTGGAGGCAGCTCTGAGACCCCCAGTTCAGAGATGGGGAAGCTGAGGCCAAACAAGCAGGTCCAGCAGATAACTAGTCGTGGTTTGGCTTTGTTTTTTCAGACATTCTGGCTCGTGAGCGTGCCTTGCCCACATTCCATGTTTAAGCCTAGCCAGGCAACAATCAGGGCGGGAGGGAACCCAATGTGTTGTTTTTTAAAAAATATTTTCTAGATAAAAGTAGGTATTAGCTGAGAATATGGCCTAGTGGCAAGAGTGCTTGCCTCCTATACAGGAAGCCCTGGGTTCGATTCCTCAGCACCACATATACAGAAAAGGCCAGAAGTGGCGCTGTGGCTCAAGTGGCAGAGTGCTAGCCTTGAGCGGGAAGAAGCCAGGGACAGTGCTCAGGCCCTGAATTCAAGCCCCAGGACTGGAAAAAAAAAAAAGAAGTAGATATCAGCTAAAGAGTAGAGAATAAAATGGCATCTGTGCGGATGATTCTACTTGTACTTACTCAGAGTCTGCAGTGTTCCCATCTTCTGTGCCCTGCCGTCCACGTGGCCCACCCAGCACCAAGCAGAGGTCACGCGCGCCTGGTAGAAGACAAGAACACCATTGTGTTTCAGATGCACGGAGCGGCATTAAGTATCAGCACCAAGATTGTGGTGGAGGTGTTTGTGGCCCTTAATCTGTTTCATACAGAAATCCATGTTCAAAAGCAGCTTTTGGCTAAGGAAGATCAGCTGCCCTGTGGTTTCCACATTTGCAAAGGCAGGATGCTCCTTCTGAGCTGGAGCTCTGGCGGTTCACCGAGGGAACACACCGGAAGGTTTGGAAGAGTTGGGTGCATCCTCTACTTAATTTAAACCCCAATCAGGCCTCATTATCAGAGCCATATTACCTAGCTGGCAATAATTTGCTCTGGGTATAAGGCACAGCTATGTTGAAATTTCTGTTTTACTTTCAGAAAATTGGTTTACCTAAAACATTTCTCCCCCAGATTTCCCTGTGGAAAATCGGTTCTCTTAATTTAGGTATCTTGTAATTTTTCTCATTAGAAATGTGTGGCATGTGAAATCATTAGAATTTTTTTCTAAATTGAAGTGACTTTAAGTGGGCTGACATATGTGCTGCTGTGTAATTGTGCTGTTTTTGGAGCTCAAGTCAGTAATTACATCCATAAACTTATTGTCTGTAGTAAAATATGTTAACTCGTCTTTGACATAAAATTCATTAATTTGAATCAATATATAACGTTCTGAGATGCTCTCACAACGGACCATTGACTAATGGGCATAATGTGGTATAAGCCCTAAACATTTCTCTCTGTGGACAGTGGTAAGCATAAACATTTTTAAAAATAGCTTGCCAATACTGATTCCCACACGGACATACTTTAAAGCCTACAAGAAATCTGGACTATGACAGGGACCCAATAATTGAATTTTGTCATTTGTAAAACTAGGATATCTTGGGCATTTTTTTCCAATCTTCACGTTACTGTTCTGGCTTTCTGACTGCGTGTTGGAATGTCAGCCCACGCGGTGGTGACTGAGAGGAGATGGGCCTCAGAGAGCGCTTCCTCTTCCCACTCTTCCTCACACAACACCAGGGCCTTCGTGGGACCCGACTGTTTTCTGGGGAGATTGGCCTTTGTACTTTCCTTATGCTGAATAACTTTAGAAGGAAGCACATTGAAGTATACCAGGATTGGGAAGTAAATTTGAATTCAAAGTAAAGAATTTCATCAGAAATCCAATCCCAGGGTTTTCTTTGGACTCAAGAGTGCAGATCTGGTAAGAATTACATTAATGTGAAACCTTGACAAAAGAGAAATCTCCCTGATTAGATATGTGGGCTTCACACATAATACTTACTTTGCCTTCTCAGCATCTGTGGGAAGTGAGAGCAGAGAAGGAAAGTACTCTGTGGCTTTTCTGCTCTAATTGTTTTCTCTCTCTCTCTCTCTCTCTCTCTCTCTCTCTCTCACACACACACACACACACAGCATTTCTGAAACAGAAAGACCAGCTTTGAAGGTGAAGCAGTGCAGGGTGGTAAAAACCAGGCTTTACAGAGGATGGAAGACAAAAGAAGGCCCTTCTATTGCTCCTAACTGGGTTGCAAGAGCACCTTTTTTCCTCTCTTTGACATTGAGATCATTGGACTTATGAATAATAATATTACTATCATTATTATTACTGTTATCTTTAGATAATTGTACAAAGGAGTTGCCATTTAACAAAGCAGTTTATGAATATATCTTGATCATCCATTCCTCCCCTATCCACCCCTTCCCTCTCTCTTCTTAATGTTGTGGGACATACGATTGGATTCTTGTTTGCATTTCTCCCTTCTTCTCCTCTTCATTTGTCTACCACTTTTCCTTTAACTCCACCCCACGCTTTTCAAGACCCTGCTTTCTGGTGTTTGATTTTGTCTTCCCTTATTCCTGTCTCCACACCTGTTTCTCTCTCTTTCTCCTATTTCTTATCCTTCCTTCATTCCTCTTTCCTCACTGCCTTTGTCTTCCTAAGTCCTGCGCAGACATCCACCAAGGTCTCTATCCTTTGGTGCCTGGATGGGTTTGGCGCAGGGTGGCACTGCCAGTGGGAGATGGGAAGGATGAGGGGGAGCCGACATGATGGAGGCCGGTGCTCCCGGGCTTCTTCCCCATGACGCTAGCACAGGCTGGCTGAAGGCGCTTCTCAAAAGGAGGGCAACTTCCGGATGACCCAGTCTATTCAGCACTCTGGTTGTGGAAGCAACATCCTTCCTTTTCCTCCTCAGGCACCGGGGTTGGAAACTCAAACTCCTTCTCGCTCCCCTGTAAAGAGTCTGTCAAGTCCTTTGCACTCCACCCAGGCTGCAGGCCTGCACTCCTGACTGGGTGTGGCCGAGCTCTTCGTCCGCTTATGGAGACACACACCCCCCGTATATAAAAGTTTGCCTTACCTATCCACTTATAAACATTGATTGGCCACCAGTTGAGCATCAGGCAGAGAAGAGATGAGGCCTTTCTGTCCCCTTGTTTACACACATGGATTCGGCAGGGTGTCAGGTCATGCGGAAGAGGGAGGGAGGAGGGAAGTGATGAGGGGTACTTCACAGGAGGGGGCAGAGGAGACTTCCTGCATGAAGCAACTGGACATACTTTGCAGAGACTGGGAGTTGTGTAGGGAGCCTAGGCTGGGAAAGTGTCTGGGGAGCTCCGGGGACATCACAAAGACCAATATGGCTGAGTAAATGAAGACAGACGAGAAAGAGTGACCCAGACGAGTAGCTAGGGCTGTATGTCTCATGGTTTTGTGAGCTCTAGCAAGAGTTGGGGTGAGGAGAAGGGAAAGACTAGAGGATTAGAGGGGCATGGCACAGCTTACATTTTACTAGGCCAGCTTGGTTTGCTCCTTGGGAAGATAGACTATGGAAAGCAAAAGCGCCGGGAAGAAAGGAAACGTGGAGGTGACAGGTGGAATCTTCACGATGTTGACGTCTTCACTTCCCTACCCCACCCCAGTGCTTCAGGACAGGACCTGGTTTGGAGAACAGTCTTCACAGAGCTAATTGAGTTGAAAGAAAGTTGTCAGCGGGCACTCTGACTCCATAATGACTGGTGTCATTACGTAAAGAAGGGCAGAGTCGGATACTATGACAAGACAGGGCTAAAGGGGAAAGGGGACCGTGCTGTGAGAAGACAGGAAGGAGAGAGACCTGGAACACAGCCCGCCCTCCAAGTCCCTCGCAGTCCTCAGGCCTTGAGCTCAGCCTCTGTGACTACAGCCATGCGTTGCTGCGGTTCAGTCCCCATAGCAGGTAGCACTTCGTAACTACAACACTGGCCACGGTGCCCATGAATCAGATCACGCTGACATCTGTAGAAGAAATGATGTGAGCTAGATGGTGATGTAGAAGCAAACAAACAAAAGCTTGCGGAGGTTTTTTGAGGGATAGGATCTTTCCGTTTGTGAAGGGGAAGGCAAGCGAGGGAATCTGGCATTATGAACCAGCACCCTTGCCGGTCCCTAGGTCACTGGTCAGGCTGGCAGGTAAGTGGCAGCTTCCTTCTCGGAGAGGGTAGGCGTGCTGGACAGTGGGTTTTATTCTGTTGACACTCTGGTGGACTGTCCTGCCCAGGATGGCCTGGAACCACAATCCTCCCACTCTCAGCCTCCCACAGAGTTTAGGATGACAGGCCTGCACTACTTCACCCAGTCATGGCTCAAGAAGGGATCTCACAAGCGGTTCAGCCTGGCTGACCTGGAATCAAGATCCTCCCGTTCTCAAGTAGGGGGAATTACGGAAATTACTGTGTGAAAGTATGGTCACCATTGTGGTTTCAGATCCATAGTTTGATATGCTTGATAGCTGTTTAGTCTCTCTAGCCTGTGAATTCTACCAGTAAATTACTTCTCATTAAGTATTTTGTCTTTTCAAGGTCTCATAGATTGCTTCACTGATGTTCAAGACTCCTTTCAGTTGGGTCTGTTTGTAATACCTTTGCTGTATTTATGGATAGTCTTAAGACAGTCCTTAGGAAGAACTTTGGTTGGGGGTGAAATGTATTTATTACAGGCAAAAAGGGAAACAAGAACTAACTTCCAGTTGGGTAGAAAAGTTGAATCTTCTCTGAGAAGATGTGGTTATTTGTAAAATAAAAACTAGTTTGAATAAACTTTTAAGAAAGAATCTAGGCACCCTTCAAATATCTTGTGATCCACTACGTAGTTTTCTTTTTTTTTTTTGTATTGTTAAAAAATCTATGGGTTAGAAATATCTAATAGGAGATTTTTAAACAATGAGACTCACGCTGAAATTGTAGATGTAGTAAGTTTTAAATTTTCCTTGTGACTCTTAATTTGAGATAGAATAACCTAGACCTGATTTAAGGAATTAGGCTTTTATAAATAGTCTGCTGTAAGCAAGTAAATTCATTGGGTACCAATTATTCCATGCCTGATGTGTTATTTTCCACAGAGCTTTCTTGTAAATATGTTTATGTGATGTAAATTAGGCTAAAGTACTAAGCTATCAGATCAGTATTGCTAAGGGAACAATAATTTTTTTTAAAATATGA
This sequence comes from Perognathus longimembris pacificus, assembly GCF_023159225.1. Taxonomy (NCBI): domain Eukaryota; kingdom Metazoa; phylum Chordata; class Mammalia; order Rodentia; family Heteromyidae; genus Perognathus; species Perognathus longimembris. The sequence continues at coordinate 45,945,449 of NC_063179.1, read as the reverse complement.
TCTGCAGTGTTCAAGGATGTTAGTAATTTCTAAAATGACTTATCACACAGGTGACAGTTTGGTGAAAGCATTTAGCATAGAAGTAAAATATGTTTATTAAGTTTACACATTATTCATGTGTTTCCTCTTCTTTAGTCATTCTCTAATAGTTTTTTATTTACGTAACTGATGAGTGCTACTTTTGTTATTGTCAAAGCAAATTGTTTTCTTTTGTTTCGCTTTGAGCTTACCTAAGCAACATTAAAGTATACTTATGCTTCCCCACACTAAAGGTGAGGAATTTACTCCTCAAGCTCCAGACCCAGCTGTTTGATCTGCAGATGCACATAAGCCATATATATATATATATATATAGTTCCGAGCCCCTCGGGCCCAGCCAGGTCCAATCTGTTACTTTGCTGATGCTAAAGTCATTAGCCAGAGGTAAATGGTACCAGGAGATTGATGTCTCTGTCTAGCATGACAGATACCAGAGTCTGAAGTATGCCATTTAGGAGGAGAAACAGATTCCTGGGGCTTGGGATTGGGAGAAAAAGGAAATGAAGTCACGAATTGTACTTTTAATGTTGTCTTGAGTGATAGTTTTATGCTTTTTTATGAATATAGAAAATTAGGTGAGCAGAAATGCAGGAAACTAAATGTATTGTCTTCGTGTGTATCTTCACTTGCCATAACAATATACCTAAGCTATAATTTATAAAGAAGAGAAATTTCTCTCCTGGTCTGGAGATGGGGAAGTCTAAGAGCATGGCATTGGCATCTAATATCTGGCCAGGGTCCTGTAAGAGCCTTCTTCCTGCATCACGACATGGAGAGGGCATTTCAGGGCAGGCACGCCAGCTCAGGTCTCCCTTCCACCTTGAGGATTCCATTCTCATGGCCTCATGCCGTCTCCCATAGGCCAAACCCATGAATTTGAAATTAAGTTCCCAACCCATGTGAGAGCTTTTGGGGACACATTCAAACCATAGCACACGGGGAAGCAGATTTCCTGAAAAATCATTTGTGATAGATATCTCATGAGATCTGTTAAATAACAATGTGTGTGTGGAGGAGATGGGGGAGGGACAGGGTTGCTTTCTGATGGTGAAGAAGCAGGCATGTCTTGCTTACTAAAGTATTTCCCAAGAGTCTCCATCTACGACCCAAATGCGTCCACCTTTCTCCAAGGTCTCAGCATGACTCTACCCCACTAACTCGGGAACTTACGGACTGCAACTACCAACAACTTAATTTTTTTCTACCCAATAGAATACAATATGACTATTTTATTGAAAACTAATGCTTATTTAAGTTTAAGATGTAAGTTATCTGGAGAAAAACTTGCTGTGAGCTTTTCACAGTTCCTTTATTTTTTACTCTGTATGCGATTCATTAAAATGACATTAACCCTGCAGGCTCTTCCTTGGTTTCTATTAAGATATATGACAGGAATCTCTGTGTAACTACATTGATTATTTCATGGACTGATTTGTTCATCCCAAGCACACTATGGTTACAGATTCATTGTACTTGATGATAAATGAGGTACACGGGAGACCAGGTTCCAAAAATGCACCTCTTGAAGGATGGGTTGGCGCTTCTTATACCAGCTTTCCACTAGTGAGAGTTTCAGATTCGGAGCTCAGGTTTAATGTCAACATCTGCTTCCTGCTGAGTTCATGGTACAATTAGCTAATTAAAAAAAGATAACATTTTCACCTTGGAGTCAGAAGAAAAGCAATAAACCACAGGCCCAGGATTTAGTTAATTTGCACATTGAATGTAATTGTGTATTTAAGGCTGAGATTAATTTTTTTCTCCCTGATGAGTATGGGCCTGGCACTGTGCACTAGAACTTTTAAATCAGTTCTAATCATTCTGTAGGGAAGTTAATAAGGGCAGAGCATTTTCAGACATATTAATGCGAATAACGATTTATTTATATGCAGTAACCTCTTTTAGAGAGAAGAGAAAACAAGCATTAAAACTATTCTGAAAAACCATTAAGCTTAAAGGATAATTTTCAAATAGTCAAATTAAATAATCAGGGCTGGGGATATGGCCTAGTGGCAAGAGTGCTTGCCTCGTATACATGAAGCCCTGGGTTCAATTCCCCAGCCTCACATATACAGAAAACAGCCAGAAGTGGCGCTGTGGCTCAAGTGGCAGAGTGCTAGCCTTGAGCAAAAAGAAGCCAGGGACAGGCCCTGAGTTCAAGCCCCAGGACTGGAAAAAAAACAAAACAAATTAAATAATCAGTGGTTACTTTTATAAAAATAGTATTCCTGTGAAAAACCAATTAACTATTAAAATAAGCTACACTCAAGTTCTCATATGTATACACACATAAGTACAAATATATGTGAATATATATCTTTATAATGTGTTTATTGACATTTTTTTTTGTTAAAGCCTGACTCCATTTCCTAGGTCAGGTGAGTTTCAAGAGTTTTTCCTTATATTTTTTTCCAGAAGAGTGTAGGGAAAGGATGCATATTGGCAATGAAGTTTTTTAGAAAGCCAGAACCATAATCCTGATTTTCAGTCTGTTACATGCAACATTTCCTTTTTGAAGGGTAAGCGTTATATACCATGGACATCAAACAGTGATGGTTGGCACCTCAAATGGGTATGATTGATACATGTCTTGAAAATAATAGAGCTGTTATTCACAGAAGGAAAAAAAAAGAATTTGCAAGTACTGCAATATAGACATTGCGTTTTTTACCTACACAGAAGGTCTCTATCTGCCTTTGTGAACACAGCTGAATAAATGCTACCTTCATCTGAAGGTCACAGCATGGCTGGTGTTGGTATTTTCTCTCCACATCGAGCCTTCAAGCACAGAAGTTTTGTGAGAATGTTCCTCTGCATTCATCTTTCTGTCCCCAGAGTTGATGTTCACAGGGAAGCAGTGCTTGCTTCTTAAATTTCTGTGCAGTTTTGAATGTTGGAAAGTGGAACTATTTATGGGGACCTCATTCTAAACTTTAAAGTACCTTGGTAATCCTAGCTGCTTAGGAGGATAGAGGTTGGGAGCCAATCAGGCCAGGGAAGTATGAGATTCTGATCATCGGTTAACTACTATAAAACAAAACAAAACAGAAAAACAGAAGTGGAGCTATACTTCCAAGTGGTAGAGTGCCACCCTTGAGCCCAAAAGCCAAGCAAGAACTCAAGGCCCTTCAAACCCCAATACCATCAATAAATAAGTGAATAAATAGGAAAAGGAAGAAGGAAGAAAGGAAAGAAAAACAGGAAGGACAGATGGAAGAAAGGAAGGAAGGAAACAAAGAAGGAAGGAAGGAAGTCCATAAAAGAGAGACCACTCTTTCACATAGATGTAAAGTGTAACAGTGCAAATCTCTACCTAAGTTAATGAAATATATTTTTCAGAACAGAGTCATTGGTGATTTCCAGACAAGATGATTTCTAACAAAGTGATAGAGAGAAATGTCTAAAGCAGGAGCTTTGTCATAGTTTAGGAGATGGGGGTCAGTGACCTCCCTCCCCCAGTTCATTTTGGTGTCTGCAAAAAGGCACCAGTTTTAACCCTAAGAAAGCTGCCTGGACTTCTGTGATTTTAGGAAGATGAGCTTCCAGGTCAGGGCTATCATATTCCAGTTTTCCTCAGTATCCTTGAACTATATTATATATTAGCCAGTCATTTTCCCCTCCTTATAAGAATGGAGAGTTTCTGTGAATATCTTAATCCTGGATGGTGTTTATGACTTCACCACACAAATGCATATCCAAGGCCGTTTGAAACAGTGATCTGCGTTGTAGCATGTGCTTTTGTGGGGCAGCGCGTGTCGTGTGTGCTTTTGTTATTGGATTTTTAGCAAAAAACAAAGTGCAGTGCTGTTAAACACTGTCCCTCTCCCTTTTCTGGCCATTTTCCCATCATCCATGCCTCTCCTTGTCCCTTCCCACCACTCGTTCATTTCCCATCTTCCATTCACTGTCAGGAAGGGCAGCCTGCGAAGAGCCACTTCAACTCGGCCCGCCATCGCCAGAGACTAGTGGAGCCTGCTGCTTCAAAAGTGAGTGTGTGCTGGGGCCCCGGAGGCCCCTGTGCATGCCGTCTGTCCCCTGGAGGAAAATGTGGTTGTGTGTGCAGATTTAACCACATGGATATGGGAAAGAGGCGGGGTTTTCTCTGTTAATTCAGTATGGTGCCTGTCAGTGTTGTTCTGACTTGTAGTTCACAATTGACAGGGAAAACAAAGCCAAATCCAATGTGGAGCCAGCACCAATTTCCCTGATACACATACTCCCCCTGCTAATTTCAAGTACTGGCGTGATACTAGTGAACTCGGAACACCACAGTGGAGCTACTTGTGTTTTATTGTGTAGTTGTGTGTTTTTTTTCTACCATTGGATATATCTATTGGTAGGAAAAAATAATAAAAATAGAATTAGGAAGAAAGTTAGGTGTCATTGACTCACACTTGTAATCTCGGCTACTCTGGAAGCTGAGCTCTGTGGAATAAAGATTCAAAGCCAGACTGGGCAAAAAAATGTCTGTGGGACTCCATCTCCAAAACAGCCCGAAAAAGCCTATCTGGGGATGGGGATCAAGTGGGAGAGTGCCAGATGAGCAAGCGTGAGCCCCGGATTCAAATCCTGGTACTCACAAAATAAAGAGGGAGTCATTCAGTTTTGAGTATCTATTACCCTTGTTGTCAATATATTTACTTGCAAATTAGATCTTTTAAATTTATCATGATTGTAATAATTGGCTGGTTAAGGGCTGAGGATAAAGCTTAGTGTTACAGTGCTCGTGGAAGGTTCTATGTTTGATCACCAGTGCGCGTGCGTGCGCACACACACGCACACATACACACGGAGAGCTGGAAACATTTGCTCATATTTGCAATCCCAGCTCCTTGGGAGGCAGAAATTGGGAAGAGTATAGCGTAAAGTCAGCCTTAGTGAGCCAACGTTAGTGACTCCCCGACTCAGAAAACAAGCGGGTCTTATTAGTACACATCAGTCATCGTAATTTTGTGGAAGATGGGATGGTTCTTGTCCAAAGCTAGTTCTAAGCACAAAGTGAGACCTCCCCCCCCACCATATGAGAAATGAATTTAAAAGCAAAGCCTGGCTAGAGATATGGCTGAAGAGGTACTTGAAGAAAAGATATGGCTTGTAAAATTACTGAAATTTTCCGAGTTGGTATAGTCAGCTTCCGTAATGTAGTTCAAACATGTATGTTGAGATATACTCACTCTTATGTTAGCTGTTAGTTTATCCCAGACACTTTGCCTGAGAGAAATGGTCACAAGAAATGGCTGAGGTATTGAGTGAGGATTTGCTAAACCCATCAGTTTTTGTGGCTGGAGACCAAGTCTCCCGCACAGAGGCTTGTATTAAAAACAGCCTTGCTGAGTGCTACTGGTTTACACCTGTCATCCTAGCTACTCCGGAGGCTGAGATCTGAGGATCGCAGTTCAGAGCCAGCCCCGGCAGGAAAGTCTGTGAAACCCTTATCTCTAATTAACCACCAGAAAACTGGAAGTAGAATTGTGGTCAAAGTGGTAAAGCACTAGCCATGAACAAAAAGAGCTCAGGGACAGCACCCAGGCTCTGAGTTCAAGCCCCAGGACTGATCAAACAAACAGGCAAAAACACTTTCTTACCAGCCAACAGAAAACACGCTTGTGACTGTGTCCTATATCTCATGACATTTCGGCTCTTTAGCCTTTAAAGCACTTGAGTCCAATCTCTTTGGAAAGTTACGCTGAAGTCAGTGTACCCATTTTCCCAGTCAGGGTTCTGTAAAGTCTACCTCCGCAAGACACTCACAGGGCCCTCTCCCTCCATTGCTGAGGCCAGTTAGCAACTGACCCTCAGATACCTCTCTATGGGAGCACGTTAGAAGCCATTCTGGATTTCTGTGCTCTGTTCATAGAAGAGTAGAAAATACTTAAAATGATCTTGCCAGTTCCGTTATTTTAATATGACTAATTTCAACAACAGAGTGTGTCAATTAGCGAAAAAAAAATCTGTGATATCATGAAGATGAAGTACCTCTGATGTGCTGCTAATTGACCACTTTCCTGTGAGTGGATTCTGATGAGGGTTCCTGTTTTGGGGATATAATTTTAATGGACAAGTAATGTATGTTGCTGTGTTCCTGTATTTAAAAGAAGCAGAGATGAGCTATCATAGCCCTTTCTTAGGCGCCTGGCTATTCCACGTGTGTAGGTGATAGGAAAGCTCCTGACAGCTCAGGAACCTCACGATGCAGGATTCAGTGGCGCTGGCATGGATGTGGCTTTGAGTAAGTCCAATGGTCGCATCGTGTAAGATAGGAATGTCACCAGTGCAGAGAGACTCCGAGCATATGGGACTCTTCGTAGACCCCACTTATGAATCCCCTGATTTATTAATAGAGCCCTACATATTGCTTATTCCCTCTTGTTCTCTAGTGTTCTCATGGCACAACTAGGGATGGACTTCTGTTTTCTTTCTTCTTCTTCCCTGTATTGTTTTCATTCTGATTTGGCATTTGCAGAAATGTCATGCTCACCAAGCACCCAGTGACATAGTGTACTGCATGCAGATTGACTTCTTTTCATCCATTGCTGGTGAGTGAATTTTTGTTGTTCTCTTTAGTTTTAAGAGAGAATCATGCATCTTTTCTTATGCAAAACCTTCAGAAGATTCATTAAACTGATACAAAAAAACATATCTGGCGCCTTTATGGGCTATGTAAATTGGTTCAGCCATGGCACCAAGTTGGTTTCAAAGGTCAATCTTTTCCTTTCCAAAATACTGCTAAGTGGAAATTTGAGAAACAAAAAAAAATCTTTCCTTATATAAAAAGAAGTCATTTTTTGCTGTGTAGATGTTTCTTAGACAATAAATGGCAAATGGAAATGTGGGTCTGTGTAGCCAGTGACCTTTCGTTATAAGTGCACTTTGCTTTGAATCAGCACTGTATCATTTTCTACTAAATAACTTGAATCATAGTAAAGAATTCCTACAAATTGTAGGTTTCCATGTTCTCAGGGTCAGTAGCAATTTATGGTAAGCCAGATCTTTTGAGAATATTCACTTGATTGTGAATCTGCATTGAGCAATTGGCAAGAAATGTAGTCAGGGTAAAACACTTAGCTTCCCAAGAAGAATAGGAAACAAAGAATATACTGAAGTGGGCTTATAAGCCCCGTTTTTGGCTTTGGGTGGTAGTCTCTTAACATGGGGTCTCCATTGGTTTACACTTTCTCATCAACACAATGAAGGGAGCATATGACATTTTTCTTAAAGTGTGGAATTGTTTTTCTTCTCCACTGAGACTATTCCAGACTACTTTCCATTTACTCTGCAATTTTTGAATGGGATTTCTCAATTCTAACATTCCTCTACAAATGATATAACTTTTTATGACTTGTAAAACCATGATGTGAAGCAGACCTCTAACCACAATTATTCTTCTTCTTCTTCTTCTTCTTCTTCTTCTTCTTCTTCTTCTTCTTCTTCTTCTTCTTCTTCTTCTTCTTCTTCTTCTTCCTCTTCTTCCTCTTCCTCTTCCTCTTCCTCTTCCTCTTCCTCTTCTTCTTCTTCTTCTTCTTCTTCTTCTTCTTCTTCTTCTTCTTCTTCTTCTTCTTCTTCTTCTTCTTCTTCTTCTTCTTCTTCTTCTTCTCCTCCTCCTCTCCTCTTCCTCTTCGTGGTACTAAGGTTTCAACTCAGGGCCTCATGTTTGAACTCAGGGCCTCATGCTTGCTTGGCTGGTTTGTTCAGCTGGTCCTTTACCACTCAGGCCATGCCTGTAGCCTGAAATTGCTAGTTATTTTAGACATGGAATCTCAAGAACTTCTCTGCCCAGGCTGATGTCAAACCCAGATCCTCTGTCTTTCAGCCTTCTGGGTAGCCAGGATTATAGACGTAGGCCATCAGCACCTGGTTCCAATTCTTCTCATCAGACTTTTAGCCAGAATCTTTAGTAGATGTTCATTATTAAAACTAAAGTTACATTAAGGCTAAGGGGAAGATATGGACTAGAAATAGGGGTACAGTTTCTGTTTAAAATGCTGGTTTTTCTTTTTCACCCACAAGGTTTTGCTTGTCTTAGAAAGCCTTTTGTGCTTTACATGCAAGAAAACAAGCTTTTAAATCTGTTTTGTTTAAATAAAAGTGAAGGGGGAGGGGGAGATCAAAGATAAGTGGGGTGGATCTGATTGGCTCAGCCTGTCCACTGGGAATGTCTAAAACAGTCTTTCTCTTTGAGAATTTGCTCACCTGTCTGTCCCCCAGTTGGAAAGCTGTTAACACAGCAAATGAACAAAGAATGAAGCAAGACGAGCAGTAGGAATAATAGTTCAAACACCACACAGCTGTTATTTGTGGAGCTGGTAAAGGCCTCTGTTAAATAAAAATCAATTTGATAAGGGAGCCTCAGGGGCACGATCCGGTGGGCAGAAGGGAGCACGAGTGCACAGGGGATTTGTTTTCAAGTCTCCTGGCATTTCAGCACAAAGGGATGATGAAGATTTATTCTTGATGAGCTGTCGTTTCACATCGGGAGCTGTGCTGATCCAGAATAAATGGGTTCATAAGATTGTGTTGAAATTTTAAGCAGGTGAGAGCAAACAGTAGTAGGCATAGCATCCAATAAATTTTGAAATTAGAAAGCTTTGCAACACTCTGCCTTTCTCTACAAAGTAAAGTATCCCAATACCAATAATAGTAATCCTTTAACTCAAACCTGGTTGTAATTCCAAGATACATTGTTTGAATCTGCTGTAGGGCTTCAAAATCCTTTCCACTAATTCTCAGCAATTTCTCTCCTTTTCTCTAATGAGAGTGAGGTTTATACAACTTGTGCTCCCCTACTGGGAGATTCCGCCCAGAGCTATTTCAGAGCAGATGGTCTTCTTTTCTCTCTGCTGTAAACCTTTTAGGATTGATCCTTTTTTTTTTTTCTTCCCACTTTTACCTTTCTGAAGAGTAAATATCTCGGAAACCTTAGAAACCTACTGTTCAGCAGGAACTAGGGGCTGCCTGCACCAGAGTTCATAATTGCACAGATTATATAAAGGCAATGGAAAATCATAGACTTGCATTTGTGTCTATCATAGAAAAAGAAAATAGGCTGATTTCTTTTTCCCTTTTAAGCACTAAAAGGATATACATTTTAAATTATCTACATTTTTTGAGCCTTATTATGCATGGAGTTTCTGGGTAGTAATTAACACCCTCCTCATCTCAGGAATTTTAAGTGTTAAAGAATAATTTCTTCTTTTTGGAGGATGCAATACTTGTTACTATATTTAAGGACATTTTTAAGACGGAGAAGGAATTGGAAGACTGGTTGCCATAATTATGATGGGAGTATTTTAGTCGCATAAAATGTTGTACTATGGAAACTTTTTTTTTGTAAAGGACTTTAGGGATCATAAATTTCTAATCGAAATCTTTGAAGCAGCTTACAGTTTTTGTTTACTTTTACATCAGTCATCTATAAATTATCTTTGGTCCCAACTAAATGAACATGAACCCCATTTCTGAAACTTACTAGCTGTGACCTGGAGCCAATTTCTTAATCAGTTTAAGGAAGCTTCAGTTTTCTTATCCTCAGGATGCTGACCATGTTGGATGCTCACACTTATAATCCTAGCTATTCACTGGGCTGAGATCTGAGGATAGCAGTTTGAAACCAGCCTAGGCAGGAAAGGCCATGAGACTCTTATGTACAATTAATCCCTCCCCCTAACCCCCCAAAAAATAAACAAACCCTGAACTATAGATGTGGCCCAGGTTAGCCTTGAGTGAAAAGAGCTAAGGGACAGTGCCCAAGCTCGGAGTTCAAGCCTCAGCATTGGTACACACATACACCAAAACTAGGCCGACTGAATGGAAGTAACCAATCTCATGGGGTTGTATGGAGGATTCAGTGGGATTAGGCAGGCGAAGTTGTATGCCCTCATCAGGCAAACAATGACTGCCAATTTCTAACACCGTTTATGATTATATTATTATACTTACTCAGTAATCATTATTGTACATTTCTGGGACTTTTCCTCTGTTTTGTAAAATAAGGGGTTTGGATCATAGAGGAGTGATGTCTGCATTGTTTGCAGCCTGTTATAGTGATTTTTGAATACCCACCAGTGTGTTAGGCATGAAAGAATGTAATTTTGTAGAATTTAATTTCTTATCCTCAAAAATCTAGTTTAATTGACAAAGAAAGCAGAAGCAATACTAATTGTATGGTAAGAAGTGTTTGTGCACTGTTGACGTACGTAGAGGGAGACGTGTGAGTGGTAGTTAGAAAAGGTTTCCTAGAAGTAGTAGATTTTCCAGGCCTTGCAGAGCATGAGGGATTCTAATGGGCTTCAATGTGGACATGGTTGTTACATATATACATGCAGGAATTATGGGTCAGATTAGGGTGGATGGAATGTGACACAGTTTACTCTCACTGTGACCTTTCATGGTAGCTGCATATCAGCCTAGAGGTCACACAGTCTTACTGTCTGGTTTTGAGTATTAACTGTGAAGGCAAGGGAAGACTCTGTCTCCTCTTCAGTAAGCTAGAACAGTTACACCATTTTTTTTTTTCATTTAGAGGATTGTTATAGTAGACTGATGCTCTGGTATAGCCTTTGCTTAGAGTCAATGGACTGTTTTGGTGGCGTGCCGGTGACACTTACTAAATTTTACAGTCTGCCCTTGACCCTGACCCATGGTCCCCATCATGAAGAAGTTGCCTCTGTGTCTGTGGGGGAAGGAGTGTCAGTCACAGAGTTGGAGGTATTGATACTCAGAAGGTGTAGACAGCCTGAAGGGACAAGCATCCAGAAACGTGGATAGAGCTGCAGACAGTACTATGGGAAAGCAGACCCAAAAGCCAATTCCAGAGTACCCTGCTATAATAATGTCATCTAAAAACGTGCATACCATATCATATACTTTTTTTAACCAAAATACACACTTTAAAATAATGGAATATTCATGAAATATGTTAGAAAACCTGCCTGGAGACAGATAAGCGTCTCACAGACTTTTGTGCCCACAATAGCTTCCAACTCAGATCCTCAGAGCTCAGCCTCCTGAGTAGCCAGGGTTATAGGTGTGAGCTGCTGGTGTCCAGGAGTTTTTGTGGTTTTATTTAAGCACAAAGGACACCTGCACATGAGGCGTCTATTCATTTTTTGTTGTTGTGCATCTGAGCATTGACATTGCTGAGTAGCCAAGGGGGCCACTCTTTCCTGTGATGCTTCGGTGTTGTCAGAGGAAACCTTATCAGGAACCTCAGTGCTGTGGGGTTTACTGCCTATTAGCAGCACTTCCAGCCACTTCCCTTTTGGAAGTCATTGGGCAGTGTGCGCTTTGTCTTCTCATTCCTGTAAGCAGTGTTGAGCACTGAGATTCGGCCTGTAGACCTCTGTATGCTGTTGTCAAAAAGTAAGCACCACCTCTCGTTTTCCACCATTTATTATTAATTTTAGCATATTGGTGTGATTGGAGCTAAATGAGCTTCTTGGTCCTCTTTGTCCGTAATTGTGGGCTTTCTGAGAAGTCTGAAGGTGGCCATGACATAGTCCTCTTCTAGGCAGCACTAAAAAAGAGCACTGCTGGCTGTTTAACTGTATGGTACAACTGGCCTGGATGTTCAATTCCAATTCCTCTGGGCCACATTTGCCACTTTACAGGACAAAGCTATGACAGAGTGGATCACACTAAAAGAAAACGCGTCCCTACTTCCCAGGTGACCCATTCCATCTTTTTCTGCCCAAAGAGAGTTGTCATGTTGTGTTTTAAAATCCGTATGTGTAGCCTCTTCTACCTGCCTTCCAAACCAGGACACAACAGTTGGCAGGAAGGAACAGTGACATTCAAGGACCTCCTAAGGCCCCCAAAGCTCCACAGAGCCAGACCAGCCAGGCCATCTCTGTCCTCAGCCATCAGCTCATGTTCTTTGTCACCTCATCTAGGAGGGGTAAGCCCCTTCCAGGCAAGTCCTCTGTGGACCACTGTGGGCCTTCTCAGGGTTCTAAAGGAAGGTGACTACTATCCCTTCCTTTTTACCTCCTGTGCATCAGAAATCCTTCCCTCTGTACAACTCGCTGTGGGACTGTGAACCTAGGTCATGCTACGGAGCTATAAGCAAACTGCCTTCGCTCCGGTGGGTCCTCTGTATGTCTCTCCTGGTTTATAAGGACTTTTGCTGCTGTTTATTTTTAAAAGAACTCCAGACCCATAACAGTTCAGTTGAAAAATGGACAAAGGCCCACAATATAAATAAATGGCTTTTATGAGTAGAAAATGATTCTCAACTGCCCTCGCAAGAGAAGCGAAAATTAAAAGCTACTAGAATGTAGCTTTCCACCTTGTATCAGATTGGCAGGAACCTAAAGGTTTGCAAATACTTTCTGGAAACACGGCTTTTAAAAATAAAGAATAATACTGGTGCGAGTATAATCTCTGCAGTGGGAAACTGAGCAGTCCTTGTCAGAAGTACATACCCATGTACCATTTAATCCACCAGTGTCTCCCAGGGGAGGGTGAGCATCAGACAGGCCAGCATACGTGTGTAGTAAGTCACTACAGCATAAGTTTAAAAGCAAAAAGGTTGGGTAGAATACTAACATCTTTTAAGAAGTTAACTGGGTGGACAAATGATGTACCTCATTCATTCTTGAAGTCCCAGGCAGCTGTGGGGGAAAAAGAAGGAGGACACGATGGTATGAACTAGTCTCCTATTGAATACAATCTGGGAAACTGAATAGTGGCCTTGATAGGTAAAAGTAGAAAGTGAATACGTACTCCTTTGCCTATATAACCAAATATTGTGTGTTTGCTTATAAATTCTAGACCAGTGTATACGAAACTAAGAACCTTGCCTCTGTGGGAGAGGAATATGGGAACTGAATGGATAAGAGATAGGGATAGAAGGGACTTAAAAAACAAAACCTAAATGCTTCTTTGTAGTGTATGGGTTTCCAGCAACATTAATAGGGTTACCATTCAAGATTTTAAAAGCATACATTTTCCTGAATAAAGGTATGCACCATGGTATTATATGTGTTATAAATGGTTAATATAATGAGACAAATTAACATGTTCATCGTCTTACATTTAAGAAGTTATTTTTACCTGAAGAATATTGTCCTGCAAGCCTATAATCCCAGAATTTGGAAGATAGAAGCAGGAGGATCATGAATTCCATATCAGCTGGGTCTCTGTAGTAAGTCTCTCTCCTAAAAAGCAAAAATAAAACAAACAACCACAACAAAAACCCACGAGGGAGGGAAAAGGCAGAGAAGAGTAGAGAGGGGAAGAGAAGAGAAGGAAGAACTTATTTTATCTAGAATTTCTTCCTTTCCATTCTGAGCAATTTCCTCCTGGGGCACGTGGCTCCTTCTTTGTTAGAGCCTACTAAAATGCTCAGTTCCCTCAGCAGTGGACTGTTTAAGCACATCGCCCATAAGGAAAAGGCGGGCTTCTCTAAGAGAACCATCAACCTCACTGAATTTCCCCAGCCTAATGTCTCTCTACTTAGTCCCACTCAAGTAATTCTATGGGAAGTGGTTTCCACTTATTTTCCATGATTCTATCTCTAAGGTATGATATAAACATAGTATTAAAGCACTTGGAAATGACAGGATAAGTAGTATACTTGGAATCCAGTCCCACCGCCATATAGGGAACGTTGGTTTTGTGGCCAGGCCCTGTGCTAAGTGCTGGAGATTGAGCATTCAGACTTGAAGCTGAGTTTAGCCCGTTTCCTTTAGAAAAATCACTCCCAAGCCTTTGTTTTATAAAACCAGTTTTTCTTGGGGGAGGAGGGGTAACACCTGTACAGAAAAGTACAGATAGTTTGTGTGAAACGATTCCATCGTTCTTTAGACAGTGCTCTGCAGACAGAGTTCATAATGCTGCCAGTCTCTACGGTTCTTGTTTCCAACATCTCACGTTTTTCATGCTATGTCTTATAGAGAATGGGCACATGATCATGCTAGATAGGAGTGAGTTATAGTATTCCTCAGCACTGTAAGGTGGTCATAGTTCATAAAAATGGATCCCATATTTTATAAAGAACTACAAGGAAGGAGTGCAGGAACTCCCAACAGAAAGAAATTATAAACGTTTAAGGAGATGGAGATGCTAATTACCCGGATTTAACCATCACATATTAAATGCATGTAGTAGGTAATCACACTGTACTCCATAAATATATACAGTTAAAAATATGAATACCCTCATCCTCATTTATTATCATGTAAAATGGCAGTTGTTTCTGTCTTCCTTTGCCTTTATAAAAAAAAGCTTCTAAAAAGAAAACAAGTAAAGTTGCTGAAATTTCTGTTTTACATCCATGCTAGTATTGTAACCAAACACACTGGGGAGGAAATTCCTTCATCTGACTTATTTCTCTTGTCTGACAGTCTTTTGTGACATAGATGCAGTTAGCTGTGTTAGAGATATAGTTCTCTTCTCTCTTGTTTATTTTTACTTTTTAAAAAAGCTTGCAACACCCAGCATCACCAGGCTGACTTCCATCCAAGTACTAAGAAGGCCTTGTGCTTGCCTTTGGCAATCAGATGAGATTGGGCAGGGTTTTATGGTAGACTATTTGTTTCCTTTTTTGGTTGGCTAATTCAAGTGCACATGGGTAAATCATTACAGTCATACATTCTGGCCTCACTAGTTCTTAAGGAATTCCCCTGCCCAAACTTTAAGTAAGTGGTAAATTATATTTGTTGACTTGTCTAGTGTCATCAGAGTTGTGCCAAACAAATTTGCCAAATGAATTTCCTGAGTAACATGAAATTTGCCAAGAGACTGTTAAGTAGTTACTTGAAAGAGAGAGTAGGAAATATGTTTAATTTAGAAGTAAAAAGATCACAGAATAAGTTAGGTATAGGAATTACGCCCATTGGCCTCTAGACTTTTCAAGAACCACTGAAATCGTCCGTTTGCCCTCACAGACTTCTGTGTGCCCGTGTTCGCCCTACAGGCAAGAAGCAAAACAAATCAAACAGTACTTGAAACTGTACAAAAGTGGCTCTCATCAGGGCAGTGTGGGGGTTCTGATAAGGTTATGAGGGGGTTTTGTTGCTAACAGTGCCTGAGAAGTATATTCCCGGTAGCTCAGACAGACTTGCTGGTGGCAAAGCTCCGAGGTCAGTGGTGCCTCTCTTTTTTTTTTTTAATATTTTTTTTTATTATCAAACTAAATTACAGAGAGGTTACAGTTTCATACATTAGGCATTGAATACATTTCTTGTACTGTTTGTTACCTCGTCCCTCATTCCCCTCTCCCCCCTCTCCTTTTCCCTTCCCCCCCACCATGAGTTGTTCAGTTGTTCAGTTCATTTTCACCAAACAGTTTGTAAGTATTGCTTTTGTAGTTGTTTGTCTTTTTTTACCCTGTGTCTCTTGATTTTGGTATTCTCTTCCAATTTCCTGGTTCTAATACCAGTATACTTGGTTTCCAATATACTCAGATAAGATACAGAGATAGTGTAAGTACAACCACAGGAAGGTGATACAGGAATATCATCAGTAATAGAGGCTACAGTTACATATGGCATGTTGAAAGTAGTTACAACTGTGATATAACAATCGTTTCCATAACATGGATTTCATTTCACTTAGCATCATCTTATGTGTTCATAAGGGTATAGCTATTGGGCTCTTGTGATCCTCTGCTGTGACTTGCCTAAACCTGTGCTAATTATTCCCTATAAGGGAGACCATAGAGTCCATGTTTCTTTGGGTCTGACTCACTTCACTTAGTATGACTTTTTCCAAGTCCTTCCATTTCCTTACAAATGGGGCTATGTCGTTCTTTCTGATAGAGGCATAAAATTCCATTGTGTATATGTACCACATTTTCCTGATCCACTCATCTACTGAGTGAGGAGCATCTGGGTTGATTCCAGATTCTAGCTATGACAAATTGTGCTGCGATGAACATTGTTGTGCTGGTGGCTTTAGTGTGATTATGTTTGTGGTCTTTTGGATAGATACCCAAAAGTGGGGCTGCTGGGTCATAGGGGAGTTCTATGTTTAGCCTTCTGAGGAATCTCCATACCACTTGCCAGAGTGGCTGAACCAGTTTACATTCCCACCAACAATGAAGTAGGGTTCCCTTTTGGAGTGGTGCCTCTCTTTCTATCATGGTTTCAGTGTCTCGATCACTCCACTGTTGTTTTAGAGTGTGTGTGTGTGAGAGAGAGAGTGTGTGTGTGTGTGTGTGTGTGTGTTATACAGTACTAGGGATCGAACTTAGCGCCTCACAATTATTAGGCAAGTGTTTCATACTTGAGCCATGCCCTCAGCCTTTTTTGTTTTATTTTGGGGGGAGCAATACTAGAGCCTAGCTCTCATGCTTGGTTGTCACTCCATCACTGGAGTCATGGCTCCAGGATACCTTTCGTGCTGGTTAATTGGAGATAGAATCTTATGGAGGGTTCTGCCCCAGCTGGCTTTAAACCACAATCCTCAAGGTCCCTCTCTTGAGTAGCTATGATTACAAGTCTGCCCCAGCTGGCTTTGAACCACAATCCTCAAGCTCCCTCTCTTGAGTAGCTATGATTACAAGTGTGAGCCACCTGTGCCTGGCTTTGTGTGTGTCTTAATGGATATACTCTTCCTACTATTTTGCACATGCTGACTTTTTATTTTTTTTTGGCCAGTCCTGGGGCTTGGACTCAAGGTCTGAGCACTGTCCCTGGCTTCTTTTTGCTCAAGGCTAGCACTCTGCCACTTGAGCCACAGCGCCACTTCTGGCCATTTTCTATATATGTGGTGCTGGGGAATCGAACCCAGGGCTTCATGTATACGAGACAAGCACTCTTGCCACTAGGCCATATCCCCAGCCCCATGCTGACCTTCTTAAAAGGAAATTTTTTTTTACTGTAATGTTCCCAAGTATTATTTCCTTTTATGAATTCTGCTTGAGGTTTGCTGAACTTCTTGTGTATATGGACGGATTTTTGTAACATCCTTGGTCTTCATATACTCTAAAGTGTCTTCTCCTTTTTCTTTCCTCACGTCCTGGGATTCCATAGATACCTCATTTCTCTGTTTGGCCTTGCCCCATAAACTTTCTATTGTATAATTTCTACTGATTTGAGTTCCGTTTTGCTGAGCTTTTCTCTTGCCTGACTTTGCCAGCAAGTAATCCCATTTCATTCTCATGTGTTTTTTAGTCTCACTTTTCCTTTTATTAATTCTTTTTAGGATTTGGTGTCTGCAGAAATCTTTCATCTCTTCATTCATGTTTCCATGTGTGCTTCTGTATCATTTATTATTTGCTGATTATTTTTTGTCCTGTCTCATAACAAAGGATTGTGACTATTTCTAGCCTTATTTATATCACATTTCTTTTACAGAAATGGATCACCATGACATTCAGACCCAACTGATGCTGAGATCAAAGTGACTGCACTCTAGCCACGTAGATGGCATAGCAGGGGTGGGATCCTTCTAGAGATATAAATAGTATCTGCCTCAGTTTAAGCTATTCTGTGTGTGTGTGTGTGTGTGTGTGTGTGTGTGTGTGTGTTGGTCACAGGGCTTGAACTCAGGGCCTGAACTGCCCTTGAGCTTTTCTGCTTTAGGCTAATACTTTACCACTTGAGCCACAACTCCACTTCTGGTTGTTGTTGTTGTTTGTTTTTTTCTGGTTAATTGGAACCATGAGTCTTACAGACTTTCCTGCATGGCTGGCTTTGAGCTTTGATCCTCAGATTTCATTCTCCTGAGTTGCTAGGATTATAGGTATGAACCATCACATAGCAACTATTCTTCTTAGTCACATATTCTAAAAATGATAGTTACAAGAAGAAAGAAAAGCTCTTGTTTCTGTGTTTTCCCTTCTACTCAAGATATCACCATGGCATACTCTCACTCTAGTAACCAAAGGAGCCTGAGTAAGCTATGAAACCAAGGCCCAAAAAGATAAGGGTGTCGTCCCAGCTATGAGGCTGTGATAGGAGAATTGCTTGAACTCAGAAAGATAGAGGAGAACTAGCCAGGGCAACACAGAATGACCATAGATGGATGGATGGATGGATGGATAGAGATACAGACCCTTCAAGGGAAGGGAGCCCATAAGTGTCTTCTACTCTGTTGGCTGGCAGCAGGAAGAAAAGCCTGTGGTGGATAGAGAAGGAGGAAACAGCCAAAGGTGCACTGTTCCTTTCAACCTTTCCTCTCGTCTTTGTTCTCTTGTGATTGTCTCCATCCTAAGTGGAAATTTAAAAAAAAAATCCTAGAGAGAGCAAAGACACACTTTAGCCATTGATAAATAAGGCTCTAATCTGTCATCCATGGCTATGGTCACGGTCAATATTAACTGAGCTAATCTTTCCCATGAGCCATAGACATATAAGATGGTGGTCTTGTTCTTTGCTTCTTTGTATTTATTTCTTTAGAGAGCTGATCACTATAGCACACCAGGACTTTGTTTTGTAGCTCTGGTTTTCAGTCTTGTGGGTTTCCTGCTACAATCTTGTGAGGTTTGGGGGGAGGCACTTTATGACCACCTCGGCCACCTTGCTCTAGCATCTTAGTACTACTGAAGGCTACAATTAAAGCCACTAAGTGCAATAGTTGGTCTCTATCATGTGGCAATCACTTAGGCTGTTTTTCCTGGGCTTATCCTAGCATTGTACTAAAATAGAGTGACGTTAAACCTATGTTTCTCAAAGTATATTGTGTATGTTATGGAAGCACGAGTAGTGTTTGCCTGCCCCCAAAATGCTCCATGGGGATCACTGCAGATTCTGCCCTTGTAGAATATTGCCGATATCATATTGCTGGTTAGAATGGTCTTGAGGAGATCATACATTGCGTCTGTCTTGGAGCTGGGATTCATTACGTGTTCCTTAATATTACTTGAACACAGAACCTATTGTCAAGAAACTTTGAAGGTCTTCTTGTCATAAATACCCATTTAACAAAGTTTCAAACATACTTTGGGGAAATGTTGAATAAAATGGACTCCATTCTTCTTTATTTCAAGGACTATAGGAACTTCTTATTAGCCACCTGTCAGTCTGTCTGCCTGGACAGCATCCTTCCTGCTGCTATCTAGAGAGTATCCGGGGGCTTGGAGGTGTGGCCAGTTGGTAGAGCACTAGCCAATGGGCGAAGGTGGCAGGTACTGAGTTTGAGTCCCAGTCTCAGACCTAAAAAAAACAAAGTAGAGACTAGGAAGTGTGCATTCAGAGAGGACAGTTTGGGTTACTAGAGACCTATCTGGTTCCACGGATGCTTAGGGTTTCCTATTTGAACAGAGATGAAGTTGCATGAATCCACTAGCCTTGGCTACCTAACTTATGCAAGGACTGTACTAGTTTTCCAGTCCATGAAAATAAGCCGGGTCAGCTGTCATATCCTCCTAAATGAAAAAAGACAGCTAGCTGCCTAGCCTGCAACTGGAGGGAAAGGTCAATCAATACATTACCTTTCTTTTCTGTGTGTTTCTTGGCCGCTGGCTGAGCTGCACCTTCTCACTCGTGGTGGTGATCTCTCCTGCTAAATTTTATTTTAACCTTGCAAATAGATTAAAGGAAGGACATGGTTAATAATATCTTCTCCCCTACGCCCCTGAGTGCATTATTTGGGCTGAGTGTTGCTTTGCCTTCTAGAAATGCAAGGCCTGCACAGTAATGCTGAAGACTCTGTGTTTGCAAGTAGCTGGTTGTATTTATTGTTGGAATTTCTTCTAGATCTCTGTCATGCTCTTTGCACAGACAGAATGCAAACGTTTTTGTGTGTGTGTGTTTTTTTTGACAGTAGCTGGGCTCAATGTGGAATAGGGGTTTTTCAAAACATTTCTCAGTCAATATGTTTACTTCACCAGCCATGCAGCGAGTTACGGTGCATTACCAACACTTGAAATAGACTGCAACGAGGGGTCAGAATGGAGCATAGATTTTCTAACACAGCATGCTAGATGAAATGATTTTGTGTACTTTGAAGTGGAAAATTCAATCAGAATTTTCCACACTTTTTAGTTAAAGCAACACTGTTATTTATTGATGAAAGGTACATGGAGAAAAATATAGAATGCAAACAGACTAGACAAGAAATCTAAGCATATTGTTCCTGGTCAGAGCAAGAAATCCTCCTTTCTCTTGTAATATAATGAAAGCTACATGAGGTAAAAAAGGACCTGCTTAAAATACACAGCTATAGAATGCCTGCAACATATGCCAATGTGGTTAGCATGTGTGTGGATAAAAATGGAATAGGGCTTTTTATGAAATTTTCTTTTTTCATTAAGAGGTGGGCCTCATACTTGGTAAGTAGCGATGACAATGGCCTAGGCAGTCCATTTTGGCTTAGTTTTAAAGTAGCAGAGCTATTTGGAAAGCACCCGAGGCTACCAATAGTACAAAGAATAGAATAGAGGTTGTCTAACTTTCATTGGAGTAGGCTCAAAAGGTGTTTAAATTCATTTCTGCTTTTTATCACTCCTATTGTACATGGAATTAATATCAACATAACTGCTCATTAGGTAGATGAATGCTTTATATTTTCCAATTTCAAAGCCTTGGTATTGCAATGTAATATTTGCATATCTGTGTTTTAAGATAGAATAATAACTTTATGTCTGTTACTTTTCTACATATTTGATGTATATATGTATATTCTTTCATTTGATCCTCTCAACAACATTGCAAGTATACTCTTTCCTGTCTCTCTCTCTCTCTCTCTCTCTCATTGTAATACTGGGGATTGAACTCAGAGCCTCTCCCTTGCTAGATAGGCACTCTACCACTTAAGCTATGCCCTAGTCCTTTGGCTATTAGCTTTATATATTATACATAATATTTATGTAATATATAATATATGTTACATATTATTATATAGCTTTTTTCAAAAAAACAGTCACTTGCTATCTTTATTAGAACTTTATTCAGACCCCAGTCCTCCTACCTCCACCTGCTCTGGGGCTAGGATTACAGGGATGCCCAGCTTACCCGGCTTGTTTGTTGAGATGAGAATCCTCACTAACTTTTTGCCCTGGATATCCTTGAACCTTAATCTTTTTATTTCTGTGTCCTCAGTAGTTAGGACACAGGTGTGGGCTCCTATACCCGATCCCACCATGAGCTATTTTAGGTTCAGTTTCCCGGGAAGGAAGAACGCTGTGGCAAGGGTAGGTATGCTGCCCAAGGTCATGTGGCAAGGTCAGGTTGTAGTCACTTTCTCAAGCAGGCGAGCCACTCTGCCTGGCTGCCGCTCATAGGTTCTGCCACTTTAACATGTTCATGTGATTGGTTCTCCAGGCAGGAACTTAGCACCTTAATGCAGATACTGCACAGGATTTAGCACACAACACTGGTACATGTCCTTCAAAGGAGAGTCTGCTTCTGCTATGGCTTGTGTTTTCTGATTAATACACAACACTGAGTGATTTAGTTTGTCTTGTTTTAAAAACTAGCCTTAAAAGTGACAGGACCATTTATAAACATTAGTACAGATTTATTCACTTGTCCCAATACTGAAGGATAGTTTAGGTTCCCTAAAATTTTGTGCTATACAAGTTCTCTTGCTCAAAGTTCACTTTCTTCCTTTGTTTATGTGATCTCATATTATCGTCTGCTTTGTTTGGTTTCTTGTTTATGTTAGTTTTTTGTTCTCTGTTTTGTTTTGGTGGTACTGGGCTTGAATTCAGAATCCAGAACTTGCTAGGCAGGCACTCTACCACTTAAGCCATGCCTTCAGCCCAGTATCATGTTTTGTTTTTTGTTTATCATCATTATTATTATTAGTCGATAATTTGGCTTGAACTCAGGGCTTGGGCACTGTCCCTGAGCTTTTGTGCTCAAGGCTAGCGCTCTACCACTTTGAGCCAAGCTCCGTTTTCCAGGTGTGTGTGTGTGTGTGTGTGTGTGTGTGTGTGTGTGTGTGAGATAAATTGGAGTTAAAAGTCTGTGAGACTTTCCTACCTGGGGGCTGGCTTCAAACTGCGATCCTCAGATTTCAGCCTCATGAGTAGCTAGGATTACAGGTGTGAACCACCAGCGCCTGGGTCAGTATCATGTGTTAATCATTGTGTGTGTGTGTGTGTTTTCATTTTTGTCCTATAGAAAATAAATCCTGAATCAATTTCAGATTTCCAAACAACCCAGAGACCTCCAATATAAGAACACATACCATCTGTACGATTCTCTAAGCTTGTCAATCCAGTATTTTTTTTTTTAAGGCAGAACCTAACAGGTATAGTAGAAGCCTAGGTGAGAACCCCCTGCACTCAGCCTCCCTGGCAGGTGGCTCTGTTCCCATGTGTTAAACGCGGGGGCTTCCTGCTCAGAAACCGCTTCCTGTTTTGTTTAACAAAAATCAGAGATCCCTTGATGGAAATTTTCCTAGGTCCCAGATGTAAATGTCCACTCCCTGTTGTGGTTGTGATCACAGAAATCACAAGGGATCGTTTTAACTTTGAAAGAAAGGGTTCTTCTGTCTTTGCACTGAGAACAGAATTCAGTCTTCTGGAAGAAGCCATTAAAACCCCAGAGCTTTTAAAAAATTATTATTGCTTTTGATGCTTTAAAATTAAAAAAAAAAAGCAAAAACTTCACTGCACTGAAATATTTTCTGCTAATTAACTGTCACAAATGTGATGCCATTAAGCTCAGAGTCTCTTTGGTTAACTTCAAAGTCATTAACACTCACTGTGCAGCCCTCAAGAATACATTTTGGAAAAAGGAAACAAATTGACAGGTCCGTAATCAATGTTTCCAGGGCTTTTTGTTTCTCCTGGAATCTCGGCTCAGTATAAGGTCATTTTTGGTCATTTTTCTCTGGAAATGACGTGGAGCAGGGCTCACTCCTGACGCTGGAGTCTTTGGTATGTGGTGTGCATTTGGCTAGAATGTTCCAAGGCTGGACTTGCACAGTTCAGGGCTGAGGATGTTGACCAGTATCAAGTAAGAATGTGTTTAGCTGCAAATGATAGAAAACTAAAAACAGCAGCTTAAATAAATAGGCGGGGGGTGGTGGGGGCTGTTTTTCTCCTACAGGAGTGATTGAAAGAAGAATACCCAGGGCTGGTGCAGTATCTGATGCCTTTGACCTTTTGGCCAGATCATATTACAATTTTCCTAAGACCCAGGTTTCCTGCCGGGAAAAAATAGTGGTCCTATTGCCTGTCCCTATAGGGCAGTGGTAAGGCTCACATGAAATCCTGTGTGACAAATGCGGTAGCACAATGCATGGCAGGTCACAGCACAGGGGTGACTGGCACCTCTTCCGTTGTGGTGACGGAGGGGGAGGAGCGAAATAGGAACTACAGCCCCCGATCTTAACACATCGTACCGTCATCCTCCTGACCTGAACCCATGCCCTTCACCCTGGCACCCCCAGAACACTTCTAGCTGATGTGATTTGACATAGCACAGTGGAGAAAATTCTTCTGAAAAAGTGAGATACCGCCCCCTTTAACAAGCAGGAACTATTACTTACTAAGTGAAATATATCTTTACAAGCCAATTGTTTATTTTATTCTGTGACTGCTTTACAGTAAATTTGAGCACCATTAGAGACTTAAGTTCGCATTATTGATTATTTGAATATGGGTATCGTTAATCTTCTCTCTTTCTCATCCATTTCACATGCACATTTTAAGTGTTGTCTTTTGCATTTAGAACGGGGGGCATGGCCGGATGAAAGGAGACTTGTGGGTATTAGCTTCATATAGCACTTCAAGAGCTCCCTGTAGCTGATTGGCCAATAAATTCCTTCACTAAAATGGACCTTCAGAAGAGTGACTGCTAGATAAACTATGGGCTGTCCTTAGTAAATAAAAATGATTAATCTCAGCCTAGTAAATTCACTATCCCTGATCCTCATACAATTCTGTTTCCTTGTTTTATAAATAGCTTTTCTTCCTTAGTTGTCTGTAATTTTAATAACACCTTTGAATTATCTGATTTTTAAAAATTGGTTCATGAAAAGACATTGATTCTTTAAATTAGAGGCAGTAGAAATGTTGTTTATAGGCAAACTAGTACTCTTCCATGGGGCCTGAAAATGCTTGTCAAAAAACAAAACACCCCACATCTTAAATCTGTAAGGTACACATTATAAACAAGATAAAAACTTCTTACTATGATCGGACCATGTGGAAATGTAGGAGAACCAAAAGGCAAAAGTGAAAATACGTTTTGTAGTGTTCATTCTACTGGCTTATTCTTTATTCCCTGCTATTTGATATTCACTTCTTTCCTGGGGCATTTTCCTGGGTAATGAGAAGAATTTCTCCAATCAAATAAGGCTTTTGAGAACTAGAGATGTCTGCCACTGTTGAAGAATGCTATAGATTTATAGTGATTGTAAAAGGTGTCTCATATCCACTATATTAACTAGCTTTTTAGAAGCTTATGAACATTGTAGCTTTTATTGATTCCAGAGAATTGGACCCAACAATAAGCAATAAAAGTCGATGGTAACTTTCTTCCCATATAGGGGTATACCGATCGATATTTTGAATTTTCTGTAATTTGCTGGTAATGGATGGAAGAATGAGGAGCATTGCGGGGTCTTGTGGGGCACAGCTGTGCAGGGCTGCCTTTTTATCTGGGCTCACTGGAGGTCATAGGCCCCCCCAGTAACAAGAAACATAGTTAAGTGGCAGGGTTGCTACGCTTATTTATCAGGAGACTTCAGAAGTCTGCTCTCAGGGGAAAGAAGAATAACACAAACTTGTACATAAAGATCTTAATTTTATGCACATCCTGAGGGGCTTTTAAATTTGCATAATCTGAAAGGCAATCACATTCTAAATATCTTGCATTGGTATTAGATCTCTTTCTGCTAAGGAATTTTCCCAGTTAACAGCCAGGTGTGTGATATGTGATGTGGTGTGGTGTGTGGTGTGTGTGTGTGTGTGTGTGCGCGCGTGTGCACGCCTGCCTAGTTCTGGGCTTGAACTTCAATGGAAACTTGTGTTTCCACTTGGCTTTTTCCAGTCCCACTTGAGCCATGCCTTCCAGCCAACATTTTGCTGGTTAATTTTGGATTTGGCTTGGAGCTGAGACCTTCAGCTCTCAGCCTGCTTAGTATCTAGGATGGTAGATGGGAGTCACCAGTGCCTCTCCCAGGCATGCTGTTTTGCGAAAGCCTGGTTTGCTATAAATCTTCAAATGGATGACAGAACTGTGCCTCAGTTCAGGTGTCTGAGCTGGAGCAGGTGGTGGAGTTTGCTCTCAGCTCTCAGGACTCACCATGCTTCTTCAATAAGTACATGGGGACATCTGTATGGGAATAGCTGACATCTAGGGTGCTGTTATTCTTTAGAACTGTATTGTTAATTGTGAGATTAGTTGTATTGCTTGCATTAGTTGTAATATTTTTATTTTATAATTCACATAGTTAAGTCTTAGAGAAGTAGAGAGAGTTTCCAAAACAGATGTGGTGGCTCACATCTGTAATCCTAGCTCCTTGGGAGGCTGAGATAGTAAGATTATAGGTTAACCTTTAGTGAGACCCTATCTGTAAAATCAAGCAAAAAAGGCTGGAGGTATGACTCAAGTGTAGGAGCACTCACCCTGAGTTCCAATCCTCCGACCATTCTCAACACATATACCACAGGAAAAAAATGCAAGAGGTTTTCTCAAGGTACTTTGTAATATTGTCTCAGGGTGAAATAGGAACATGTCTGTGCTTATCACTATGAAATATACAATTGATTTAAATGATGGAGGCTAGTGTACTACCACTTGGGCTACAGTACGACATCCAGCTTTTTCTGAGTAATATATTTGTAATAAAAATCTCATGAACTTTTCTTTCTGGATTGCATTGTACCATGATCCTCAGGTCTCAGCCTCTTGAATAGTCAGGACTACAGGTGTGATGGTTTCCTTAAGCTTTAAGTTCTATTGGTCTCCATTTCCTATCTTTGCTTCTTTTGTGGAGAAGTCCCGGGTTTCTAGTATGATCAGAATCAGTATCCTTAATTTCAAAAACAATACGGAAACTTTCTCTCGCAAGAATCAGTTCTGTGGTTCTTGAGAACAAAGCAAGCGCAAAATAGGATATGACTATGGGCCATCTGGCATTAACCTTGAGATACTAAACGCCCTTCATTTGGGACGTAGTACACTCTCAGACTGGAGTTGTTTGTCATAGATACATTGGCAAAACCCCAGGGCCAGATTTCCTCTTTCAAGTCAGTGTTCTGAAATCCTGACTTGAAGGCGGGTTACTATATACAAGGGCATATCAGGAAATGTGAAAAACTGTAGTAATTGACTGGAAAGGAAGCTTGTTTTATGTACTCATTTACTTGGGGTTAGCTGATTATTTGGCTTGTTATGCCTTTTCTACTCTAAAGAAGTCTGTTAAAAGTAATGTGTTTGCAGGACTTTGCTTCAAATAAAACGAGTCTATAAAAACAATTTAAGTGTGAAATTTGCTTAGAAGGAGCTTTGAAGGTCTGTGCTGTGTTTCTCCTTTCTGTGAGCAATGGGTGGTGTGTCACCAAACAACTGTATCCCAGTTGTGTGGGGGGGAGGGGGGCGTACAAATATACCAAGTCATCGTGTGGTAAGAGACAACCATTGAAGTACTATGGGCGCAGACAGGTGTGTGTTCAAAAACAAGCTCAGGTACTTACCAGTGTTGTGATGGATGCCTTGTGAGTTCCTCTTGTCTGTGAAGTGGGACCCTGATACTTGGTGCCAAGCCGTAAGTGCCAGTGTCTATTACTCACTGAGGATGGGAGGCGAGCTGCCATGTAGTAAAACTTGTCATGTAGAAAAAGGTTTTGTCAGACTGAACTTTTCATTCAAACCTGACGGGGGATGCGGGCTTTGCTCCTCTCTTACTCTGTGGCTTCGTGTCATGCTCCTGCCCATCAGACGTTGTGTGGCCTGGCACAGAGGCTTTTCTGCCCCCTGGGTCCCTTTCAGAGTTCTTGCTGCACCTTCTGAAAGAACCTCTGCGCGTTTCCTGTCCCAAGCCCGTCTCCCTCATCCTCCACTGGCACTGCCCTTCCCGGGGCCTGGGCTCTTCTAAGCTCCCCTGAAAGTTAGCATGTCCTCCTCCTGAGGATCTTGTACTTGCTATTCTGTCGTTAACCTGCCTCAACCTCAGTCCTTGCTCTTAGCCCCATCCTGGATAATCAAACGAGCCTTCCAAGGCCTTCCCGGCATGTTTGCCCTCGGTGAGCTGTCTGGTACCTTAATGCGAGAGAGAGCACTTCTAGCACGCCAGGTTGGCCATCTTAAATCTCCAGTGCCTGTTGGATAAAAGTAGATTCTCCCAAGCACCATCCTGACCTAGCCCCGGCCCTGGCTTCTCATCGTGGCCCTGGACTTGCCCTCTGCAGTGCCTGCTCTCCAGGCTCTCCAGGCTGCAATCCGGGCAACTCCCGGATTGCAGAAGAAAGCAGTGGGAAGTCTTGTGAGTCACAAGGAACAGGAAACACAAACCGGTTTAAACAGTGAAGAGACTAATTGGCTCATGGGTCCCAGAAGTTTAGGAATACACAAGGCTGCTGCCATTGTTTCAAAGGTACCACCCAAGACGTTTATTTCTCCCTGTGCTCCTCCGCCACCTGGGGCTTGTTCTAGTGGCTGCTAGGGCTTCCTCCTTAGGGCTGCTTCTTTCCTGTTGGTTCTCCACATAGCACATGGAAATTTTTTTCCTGGAAGTCCTGAGTAAATAGCATTTTGCTTGTACTTTGCTCTGATCGGATCACGTGACACCTTTGAACCAATCACTTTGGGCAATAAAATGAACTTTGCCATTTGCTTAACTTGTTCCGGGAGCCATCTTGAGGCCCAGAATAGTCAGTTCCACCAGAATTTGTTGTCATGCCTAAGAGGAAGTGTTGTACAGGAATCAGCCCTGACCCTCCTCCAAGAAAGACCCCCAGCCCTCTGTGTTATTTACGCCTCGAAAGACCTCTATTCCAGACTTCTTCACACTGTATTTTCCACTGAGTGAAGTCCTTTATCCCCGGTGTCTGCCCTGGTCCCTGCCATGTCGACCTTCACTAAAAAGTGTGTGATTGAATAAAGGAAAGCCATTTTGCTTGCTTTAGTTCCCCAGTATGTCCTCAGCACCAAATTTTTAGCTTCCGTGTCACTGAAACTACAGAGCTCTAAGGGCACAGCTTGTGCTTTCATTTGCTCCTTCCTTCCTTCCTTCCATCCTTCCTTCCTTCCTTCCTTCCTTCCTTCCTTCCTTCCTTCCTTCCTTCCTTCCTCCTTCCTTCCTTCCTTCCTTCTTTCCTTCCTTCCTTCTTTCCTTCCTTCGTCCTCTCCCTCCCTCCCTCCCTCCCTCCCTCCCTCCCTCCCCCCTTCCTTTCTATCCTTTCCTTTTCTTTTCTTTTTTACATATTGGGCCTGAGGCTTGAACTCAGGACCTGAGTGTTGTCCCTGATATTTTTGTTCAAGGCTATTTTGCCTACCATTTGAGGCGTAGCTCCACTTCTAGTCTTTTGCTGGTTGATTGGACATAGGGTCTCACCAACTTTCCTACCCAACCCGGCTTTGAGCTACAATCCTCAGATCTCAATTTCCTGGCTAACTAGGATTACAGGTGTGATCGACAAGTGCTTGGCTTCCTTAGCTTTTCTTTCTTTTTTTTTCCTTTTCAAAAGGCTCCTGTTTTCCCCTGTGCTATTCTTCATCTTCAGTTTGCTGACTCCTGTATCACTCACATTATTGGTACCGACCCTCGATATCCTGTACTTGTGGACACTCCTTCTCGGCGTTTTGCATCACCACTCTGGCCCACTTGATGGTGACTTAGGTATATTACGTTGATGCATCCCCTCAAGTTCATAGGTGGGAAGCCTGGTCCTCCGTCCTCAGGGAGGAAAGGTGGTGGAACCTTTAAGAAGTGGAACCTAATAGGAAGTATTTAAGTCATTTGTTCTACCATCCTCAAAAGGGATGGATGCTTATCTCTTGAAGTGAGCATTCTCAAGATACAGATGTTATGAAAAGATTGAACCTGGGCTCTGAGTCCCTCAACTTAGCATCTCATTATGTGCTCTCTTCTACACGTGCTTCCACTATTGTAAAGCCAGATACATCCTTGCCCAGGGCTTCTTGATTTGGACTTTCAGCCTCTCAGTCTGGAGCTAAATAAACCTCTTTTCTTCAAGAATTATTCAGCCTCAGCCTGTTTTGTAATAGCAATGAAAAATAGACGAATACTTTATCTTCATATTTAACAGAGGAGTATGGGGGAGATGGGGACTAGATGATGTAGGTTAACTTTTATCTCTCATGGCTTGTGCTTCTGTTTAGTTGCTAATCTCCTCTAGGCTTTCAAAGGGTCCTACCCAGGAAGTCAGTTGGTTGTAATGTGAGGCTCATTAACTTGCTATATGATTAGCTCTTACAAGACCCAAATAAATATTCTTGTTGTGACTCAGAAACTTTGTTCCTGGCAAAGTCTTTTGGGAGACAAGTGTCATAATCTTGAGGCTGACAGTTATTGATCTGACATCTTGGCAGAGCAAACCAACTTGGAAAGAAGGGAAGAAGGTAGTTACTTTCTTCTCTGTTTTTCAAAGAAAGTGAGTATGTGATTTTGTTTTATTCGGTTTGTGCCAGTCCAGGGGCTTGAACTCAGGGCCTGGGCACTGTTCGCAAGTCTCTCTGTGCTCAAGGCTAGTGCTCTACCAGTTGAACTACAGTGCCACTTCTGGCCTTTTCTGTGTTTATGAGGTACTGAGGAATTGAACCTAGGGCTTCATGCATATTAGGCAAGCACTCTACCACTAAGCCACATTCCCAACCTGAGTATGTGATTTTGGTGAAGTAAAATTTATAAGAAAACCTAGCAGGCATTTTCCCTGGAATGTCTGTGATTTTTTTTGCTTTATATTTACTAACAAAATTATATTAAATTTCATCATGATTATAGATATAAAAGTGGAGTGAAATAGCCCTTGTAGAAGGAGGAAATCTTAGCCTGGTGCTAGTGGCTTGCATCTGTAATTCTAGCTACTCAGGAGGCTGAGAGCTAAGGATCATGGTTCAAAGCCAGTCCAGGCAGAAAAGTCCCTAAGACTATCTCTAATAAGCTACTCTGAAAAATGATGCTGTGGCTCAAGTGGTAGAGCGCAAGCCTTGAGCACAAAGAGGTTCAGGGACAGTGCCTAGGCCCTGAGTTCAAGCCAAGGACTGGCAAAAAGCAAGAGGAGCTCTTCTAGGATTCTTTACATTTCTCCCATTCCCCTGAGCATTTTTGTTGGTGTGGTGTAGGTAGAATGAATTTAGTGTCCAAGCATTTCTATACCAATCTACTTACTGACATATTTTTTCAGCTTTAGATTACTTTCTTTGTGCAGAAAACCATCCACTTTCTAGGTAGCTTACTGGAGTTTTGAAAGATTGTTTGAAAAATTTGCCCTCTGATTCAGAATCAACGTTTTGTGTAAGACTCAATTCTGTAATCTGAGTGTTTCTGTCATCGGTTTCTGCCTTTGCATGTGACGGTCAGAGATGGAGGACAAGACATGGGACGCCAAGTATTCACTCCTTCAGGAACTCAGACCCCTGGATAGCCCATCCCCACACCCCTGGCTGGTTCTCCTCCGTGTCTGGAGAGCTCTGTTGCTGAAGGACGCTGCCGTGCCTGTCTTGTCCTAGACAGCACTTCCACTCAACAAGGAAATACCTAAAAAGCTCACGCATCACTACCGAGACAGCCTAGAAAACAAATATTCCTCCAAGAAAAACAGAACAAAACCAGCTGAAGACAAAAGGTTTATGCAAACTGATAGTCCTTAAGGGGACTTAAAATTACTAACCTCTAGTAAACAACTTATGCAAACAACGCCCTCTCTCCAGATCTCTAGGGGTGGTGTTCAGGCGGTGGCATGGTGAAAAGCTCCCAGGGTGACGTTAATGTGCAGCTGGACTTCAGAATCACTGCCTCAGCCGAATTAGCCAGAGTTCAGAGCCGCTGCCTGAGCCGAGTTATCTTATCCCCCAGTATTCTCCCTCCCCTGTTAGCACTTACACATTCAGGTTATACTGCGTCGTTTGGCACCTCGCAAAGGCTCTTCATTTTATATGTGACTGTGTATGTTTCCCCGACTAGCTTTTATATGGGTTTTATTTTTGTTTTCCCCTCATGGGTCCCTAACAGTGCCTGATCTGCCAGCTTGCCCAGCCTTGGAACTGTCTTCCCGGGTGAGCAGTTTGTCTTGGTCCTCAGTGAGAGGATGACGACTCGGTGACTGAGGGCTGAGGGGGAAGCACAGGAACACCAATTCGACTGCTCTCCTGAAAGTGGGCAGGAGGAGTGTCTGCCAGGCATCGCCATTCTGTTTGTAGCATTTTGGGTGGGGAAAGGGAGAGGTAAGCTGCCCAACTTCCAGACCCTTTTTTTGTTTTACAAGTGTAAACTTGGGGCGTCGTGATCGTGCCTCCAGTTGTACTAGTAAGGGAAGCCCTTATTCCTTTTCCTTGCCAGCTCAGCAGGTGGGGTGGGGACTCAGGTGTGATGAGGACAACACAGAGTTCTGCCAGGAGCCCTGGGGTACGGCTATGGGGACAGTTGGAGGTGTCCCCTTCAGGGAAACTCCCCTGACTGTTCCACTGCTGAGCCGTGTGCAGCTATCCACCCAGAAGTGGCTGTGTGTCCCATCCCCCCACTAACTTCCTAGTCCAGCTTCTATTAGTCTCTGCTCAGACAACTTGTCAACCCACAGAAGGCTGGTGTTTGCCCTCCGTAGAGGCCTTTGTACTAGCTAGCCCTCTGCTGTTTTTGTTGGTTTGAAGACTCTCCGCTGTTCCTCCGGCAGCACCTCCTCTATGTATACACAACAGAGTTCTACTTCTCTTGCCCATGTATACTGGCAGGATTTCCTTCTTTTTCTGCATATTCTCTGCTTCACATACCATCGCCTGGCTTTCCATACCATCTCACCTGTAAGGTGAAGAATTCTCAGCTTTTTGCTGGTTAATTGGTGATAAGAGACTCAAAATTGTTTGCCCAGGCTAGCTTCCAACTGAAAATTTTAGATCTCGGCCTGTTAAGAAGCTAGGAGTGTCAGTGTAAGCCTCTAACTCCCAGCTAGATAGAATTATGCTGTATATGTGGTGCTGAGGAGTTGAACCCAGGACTTCATGCATGCTAGGCAAGCACTCTATCATTAGGCCACCTTCCCAGCCCCTTCCATCTTTATTTTTTGAGGCAGGGTCTGTATAAGTTGTCTAGGCTAGCCTCAGACTCCTAGTCTGGGCGAACTTCCTGCTTTGCCTTCCAGTAGTGGCATCTGTCTTATCAAGGGAATCTCAAGAAAGAGGACAGAACACTCAGACTAGATTGATTGCACTTCCTCTTTATTTTCAGTATGACTATTTGCTTATTTTAGAAAGGGACAAAAGGTATAAAATATCCGGAAAAGTGATAAGCAGAAACTAAAATCTATTTGGACTTACTGAGCAATCAATACCAATAATAATAGTTTCTTAAATACGTTAAGAGGTTTTTTTTTTTTTAATAATCAGGTGATAACTAATAAGTAGCCTATTGTTTGGGTCTGATGGATATTTCCTGCTCCCCTGTTTCCTTCTTTTATTCCACTTTTCTTTCCATCTCTAGTACTTACCTAACACTAAGCTTTTCAGTTCCTTTACCAAGCAGACGAGTACCATAGGTCTTCTCTAACTGTAAGCACGTGTTAGTGACCTTATCTTGACATTATGAGGATGAAATGAAGACACACACACACACACACACACACACACACACACACACACACGTGTGCTGTACTTGAGGAACCAAGGCTGTAAAATGTCTTGATGCTGTTCATGGACCTCTGACCTGCTTAGATTTATCAGCATGTGGTCCCCATACATTAGGGCCGCCGCTGCTCCCTGCTTTGTCTGCAATTGCTTAGCCCCCTGGCATCTGCAGACTTTTCCAGCTACTGTTCACAAGGTCTTGGCCATGGCACATTCATTTCTCTCACTTTATTACCATCACATCTGATTCCAATTTGCTACCAAATTGAGTTTCCAGTGTCGAGCCTGACATTCAAGCCGTCAGGTGGATTAGCTCCCTGGCTTGGTTAGTGCCTGAGCTTCAGGTCAGTTGGCAGTGGCCTATTAACTGGCCCCTGGCCCTCCTCTCAGAGAGCCGGCTGCTCTCCTGCGGAGCATCAGGGCTGTGCTGCCCGTTGTAACCTTTCTTCTTGTTTAGAACTCATACTTCTAGATCTAAAGGAAAGGCTTCTGATTAAAACCGGAGTGGATTTTTATTCCCTTTTCTGCTGTTTCAGCAGCTTTTCTCCGAATGGAGCAGCAGGCTTATGGCCTGTCATTTGAGTGAAGATGACTGACTATTTGGGTCATTCATTTGGCCTTTTTTTTCCCTCTTACGTGGATCGGTTTGCAGGTGTGGTTAAAAAAAACCAAAAACTACCTCTAGTTTCTTATATTTTTGTCCTTTTTTTACTTTGTGCCAGTACTGCGGGCTTGAATTCCAGGCCTGGGTGCTGCCCTTTAGCTTTCTTTCACTCAAGGCTGGCTCTCTACCACTTCAGCTGCAGCTCCACTTCCAACTTTTTTTGGTTAATTGGAATTAAGAGTCTCGTAGACTTTCCTGCCCAGGCTGACTTTGAACTTCAATACTCAGATCTCAGCCCGGTGAGCAAGTGGGATTCAGGTGTGATCCACTAGCACCTACCAGTTTTTACATTTTCACACTTTTTATATCATCCGTGGCATCTGCTTATTAGGTAGAGCAGTATGACTCAAGTGGGCACCCGCCTTTTTACTATGCGGTAGGTCTCAGCTTTCTTCTCGAAGAAGTAATCAGGTGCACTGTTATCTCTAGGGAATTCTCCCTCCCCACCTTCTTATTTTCAACCCGAATATGAAACTGATTTCTAGTGCTTGCCCTAATCAAAGAGACATGTATGAAAGATTGCTGGTTGGTTTTTTGTGTGCATTTCATCTTCCAAGAAAAATTCTCTGTTTAGAGACTCTTGTTATTTGGGACTTTAGTAAATGAAGGCATATTTATGTTTAAAAATCAGGGAGCCAACTTCAGCAAACACTATAATTTCTTGAGGATAATAAAAGAGTCGAGGGGAAAAAAAAGGAAAAAAGGAAAACCAGAAAACAACAACAAAAGAAAGCATTCACCACTGAGTCCTACAAACCTACAAAGAAAAGGTTTGCTCTTGGGAGAAAGACCCTTCCATTCCTAAAAGGATTGGTTCGTCTCCCTGCTACTAACCGGCGATGTGATGATTATAACTCCTTATGGAAATGTATTTGCCAGTTGATAGGAGGGTATCTCATGTTTAGAGCCCGTGATTCAGAGCTTCTCTTGCTTTTCCGAGGCTCTTTAGGCCATTTTCTCTTAGCAAGGCTGAAGTAAATCACACTAAAATGTTTAGAAGCTGTAGGAGGCTGCTGCCGAGGACAGACATGTCTGGTTCCGACAAAAATATGCCCTAGGAAAGGTGAGTGTGAAGACCAGGTGGGGAACATCTTTCCAGAGCAATGCTGGAGCTTCTGGAAGGGAAAAAGAGAATTCAGGGTATGAATAACCTGATTTTGTTGACTCTTCTGGATTCGGGGTAGACATCATCTTAAGTAGCCAGATGACTCATTGCTTCCTAGTCTTTAATTATCATCATCAAGAAATCTTTCTTGAGGAGCCCAGCTTTTGAAACCTCATTAGTGGGTGGAAGTATTTCTGAATCCGATTTTATTTGTTTGGTTGGCTTGCTCGCTTGCTTGCTTGATTTTGCTTCTTCTTCTTTTATATTTTCCTCAGCCTCTCTGTGATTAGATAGATAATGATCTTAATTTGTGATAAGTGTGAGAGCATCCTTTAAAAACTATAAACACACTGGTAATTGTGGCTGTTTGGTTACCTTTTAGAGGTTCATTAACCTACTTTTCAATATCCTAAGTAAATAATGCAAATTAAATGATTCTAGAAGGAAATCCTAAGCATCACCTTTTTAAATAATAAAGAGTATTTGGTACACATGATGTTCTGCATAAATGTGTTTCTTTTGAGGTTAAGACTGTCTGATTGGATAGTGTGATTTAATCACTTGTTTCATTTCACCTTTCATTTAATTATAATCCTGCAGAATTTCCCCCAATACTTATATCTGTTTCTTGTTTGGAGAAATTCTTTGTTTCTTTTCATGCTCAATTGTAGGGCTGAGCTATTCAACTCTATTTTACTGTAATTGGGTTGGGAGGGCTGTGCTACAAATGCAGTTGCACTGTGTTTGTAACTTCAACAGCCCACTAAAACCTTTGTGCCTATGTAAAGAAAACAGAATAAGGAGAAATCTAGAAAGAAATCATGGCTTTAAAGTATTTTCAGTATAGAAAATACCAAATCAAATATAATAAAAGATGATGATATACTTTATATTATCCATTGGTACCCTGGTGATCTAAGATGAGTATTACATCTACATGTTTGTTTTTCTCTTCTGCAGAAGGAGTTGAGTCTCCCCCGAAGAGGAAGTCTGTAAGTAATGATATTTTGTTTTATTTTCTTGTTTAATTTATAATGTGATTGTTCTTTGACTGATGAGGTTTTAGTGACAAGTGGAAGACTAATGGTAATGTACTGCATTCAGAAAACAAGTCAAATAGTAATGATTTTACTTCAGTTTCTAGGACTTATTTCTTGTTGTAAACCAAAATACATACATACATACATACATATATATATATATATATATATATTCATTCCTGGGAGAATCTTAACTTAAAAAAATTTATTACATAACCAAGCAGAAACATTATTCGGTTTGCAGACAATATAAATTGACCCAAATCAAGAATTAGTGCTTATCTATATGTTTTGGAAGTTCATGAGTATTCTTTCTACTATGGATTTTATACAGAGTCAATTATGTAGATTTGCATTTGCACTCATGAAGGCTTTAAGTCAGCTCAACTTAAGAGCTTGTTTGGAGATTGTAGTGTTGAGCACAGCTACCTGTATACCCTTCGTGGAAGTAGGGTTCTCTGCCCACTGATTCTCTGCCCACTGATTCTGGGATAGGCATATCTGGAGAAGAGAGGGAGCAAAGCAGATACTCACCCAGCCAGATTGGCCGGATCAACTGTAGTAATCAGTGGGTGACAGACACTGCAGTCAGATTGCCCTCACAGCTGTCAGCTAAGTTTTACATGATTAGATCTAGCTCTTACAAAATGGATTCATATAATGTTCTTGCATTCTAACAAGACTTGTGAGCTGTCGTGGTTTCTTCATAGTGCTTGTCTTTCATTTTTAAAGCAACACTGTGTTTGTATAAAGGATAGCATTTTTTTGTTTCATTAGCAATTTGCAGGATGAAATCATTTTCGTTTGGTATTCTATTACAATTAACACACATGGATTTGGTTGTCAAGTGGTGCTATGTAAGTGGGGAAGGGTACTAGGGAAGGATCTTAAAATATTTGGATCTGTTGTATGGTTTATGTTGAGGAAGTTAATGGATTTAAAATATGTATAGAGTTTAAGATTTTTGCAAATCCTCCTCTGGAGGATTAAAAATATAGATAGGGAGATAGTATCTTCTTGTTGGTAAAATTTTGGAAAATTTCAGCCTTTGCATCCAGGGACCCAAAGTGAAAGATTTCTATTTTGATTCATTTTCTTTCATTCCTTTCACTTTTCTTCCTCCGTTCTTCTCTTACTCGCTTTCTCTCTTCCTCTTCCCATTTTCTTTCTCCCCCCCCCCCTTTATTTCTCAACTTTGAGCTACCAGATAGTAATTTGATCATTACTTTTGGAAAATTTGCCTAGGAAAATTGTCAGTAATTTCCAGGCCCCACTTCTTCGTGTAGAGATGGATGGCCTAAGAGCTGGCAGCAGGAAATGCAACACTTCCCTCTTCGGCATCGTGTTTAGGAATCTTCCCTAAACTTGGAAGAGTTTTAGCTTTTCATGTTTCTCATCATTAAGGCAAATAATATAGAAATAACATATGATGTAGTATTTTTCTAGGAAAAAATACCTTTTTTTTTCTGCACCCTGGATTTTTTTTAAAGGTTTATTTGAAAACTTTGGTCAAATTTTGCTTGTAACTTTTATAGTACATAACATTTGGATTTACTAGTACCCTTATAATAATACATAATAAAATTATTTATAAGTAAAATCATATTAATTAAGGAATTACATTCCTTATATCTGTTAAAGAGTTAT
This sequence comes from Perognathus longimembris pacificus, assembly GCF_023159225.1. NCBI lineage: Eukaryota > Metazoa > Chordata > Mammalia > Rodentia > Heteromyidae > Perognathus > Perognathus longimembris. Next base: position 45,908,312 of record NC_063179.1, on the reverse strand, counting down.
TTCTCTTTTCACAGTGCTCAATTCTGTTACTATTAACTGATAGCAGCAATACATTAGCGCATATGACACAGAAAGAAAATAATCAAATTCTTTCATTTGAGAGAACTAAATCTTTAATGAAAAAGAATAACGAAATACATTTATTTGAAGCCACTACTTTGAACTATACCCGTCACTTAACCCCCCCCCCCAATAAGAATGGATTGACCAATCAGATGAGAAAGTAAGGCACAATGTCTATGTCAACATGTAGCCACTCTTTCCAGTGAATTCTGTGACAACGGAGCCTTCCAAGGAAGCAGCCCCCACATCCACGTGGTCTTTTGTGTTTTCGGCTAGGTATAGATATCCTCCAAGGACTTAGTGATGCCTGGCTCAGCTGTTTGTGGACCCGGAGGCTCTCCACATTTTCAGCGGAACCACAAGAGGAGCCGGTCCTCACTCTCCTCACACAGCATTCATTTATGATTGTGAGAAAAGAATACTCTTAAAATAGATGGCAGCGTCGTTGTCGTAAGAATCTAATGAAGAGGGGCACAAATGGACCTTTGTTAGGTGTTGTTGTCAGCCGGCATCCGGGCAGCTAATTGTGAAGCCTTAAGTCCCCAGCCTCAGGACGCTGTCTCCTGCAGGAATGCTCTGCTGCCTTCCCTGGGTGCCCAGGTGAGCAGTGAGCAGCAGGACTCGGGCTGACGGGGCCTCCTTGTCTTTGGTTACCAAGCCATGCGATGGGATTGGGCAGAAGTGGACACCTTTGGAGGATTAGGAAGAAAGCACCTGGGTTTGATAGTTTCTGCTTGTAATTTATGTGTCTTGAAGTTTCATCATTCTGAAGCTTAAAGGGATTTTTTCAAGTTTAGTTGAAAATGTTTAAATGATGACTTCAAATAAGCTTACTGATAACTTCTGTGTCCCTAATCACAGAACAGAAGCATATGCTATGTTTTCTTTTTTAAAAAAAAGCTTTCATTGATTTTAAAACAAACGCACAGGAAGCATGCTTTCTGTTATTAATTGGAAGTATGAAAAAGCAGGCTGTGTTTTATTATGTAAGTGTAATAAAATTTGAATTGCCCTAGTTTTCTTTTCTTCTTTTTTTTTTTGGCCAGTCCTGGGCCTTGGACTCAGGGCCTAAGCACTGTCCCTGGCTTCTTCCCGCTCAAGGCTAGCACTCAGCCACTTGAGCCACAGCGCCGCTTCTGGCCGTTTTCTGTATATGTGGTGCTGGGGAATCAAACCTAGGGCCTCGTGTATCCGAGGCAGGCACTCTTGCCACTAGGCTATATCCCCAGCCCATCTTTTCTTCTTCTTCTTTTTTTTTTTTTTTGGCCAGTCCTGGGCCTTGGACTCAGGGCCTGAGCACTGTCCCTGGCTTCTTTTTGCTCAAGGCTAGCACTCTGCCACTTGAGCTACAGCACCACTTCTGGCCGTTTTCTGTATATGTGGTGCTGGGGAATCGAACCCAGAGCCTCATGTATATGAGGCAGGCACTCTTGCCACTAGGCCATATCCCCAGCCCTGCCTTAGTTTTCAATTTGTGATTATCTTGTCAAGAATGGACTTGAATTCCTTTTCTCGTTTGCTCTTTAAAGGGGTGCAGAAAGGCGGTGGTGACCTTTACTCAAAGTACAGAGGGCAGTGGAACAGGGCAGTAAAGGAAGTTGCCTTGCAGGCAAGATGGCCCTAGGTCCACAAGTGACTTCAGGGCTTTCAGGCCCTTTATCTTCTTATTTTTTGCCACTCCTTGGACTAGAACTCAGGGCCTGGCACTGACTCTGAGCTTCTTTTGCCCAAGGCTAGCACTCTATCCCTTGAGTCACAGCACTGTTTCCAGATTTTTCTGTATATGCGGTACTGAGGAATCAAACCTAGGGCTTCGTGCATGGTAGGCAAACACTCTACCACTAAGCCACATTCCCAGCCCCCCTTTATCTTGTTTAAGGCCCCTTATTTTTTTCTCTACTCCAGCTCCCTCTGTATCATACTTAGGCTTCCAGTGTTCCTTCTCCCTGTCAAAATTACAATAGAGCTATATAATGGAATACCATACAGCAGGTAAAGTGATGGAATCACAATGTCCATGCCAATAGAAATATAAACAATTGCTAAAACATAATGGCAATTCAAGAAGCAAGTCAGCGTTTATAGAAAGAACTTGAAAATATGCAAAAGAATATGCTGCATTTACAGAAAAGTACAAAAAAAACATGAATGGGAAACAAGTGTTTGATGAGGATCACTTATGCCAGAAATGACTTCTTCCACCAGAAGTTTCATGCATCGTGTGGTGGTGTATTTTCTGCTACCTGTACCCTCTATACTTTGGTATCTTTGAAACGATTTACTGAAAAAACCAAGTGAATATGTGAAAGCAGAATTCAAACTATTTTGACTAAGCTTTTACATTGGTTTTTAAATAACTTAAAGAAAAATTATGTAGAGATTATTTTGATTATGATATTAAGTCATACTTGTGTTTTTTTCGTGAATGTGTTGGTTTGTTTATTTCATTTGATGATGATTGGCCCAAATGAGTACAATTTTGTAACTGGAAAGCTTATTGATTAATGCCACCGCACCATGGACCAAGTGTGATCATAAATATTGGTATCCTTGAGCTGCCTATTATATACTGCCTTGGGGTATGAGAGAAGGCAATCTTGGTAATTGCATATATAATGAACCACTTGCCTTTAGAAACACAAGATTTGTTGCTTGAGTTTTTAGCCCTATTAAGAGTTATCACTGTGCCTGGCTGTTCTTTGTGGTTGGTCGACACCATGCCCAGCTCAGTGACATGTCCACTTTTGCCAGGAATGTGGAATAGACACCAGGCTGCCTAGGCGAGTGAAGGCCCTCTCTCTGGTCACTTCCCCTGTCAAGGAGCCTGCTCCACGAGTGGCCATGTGGCAGATGCCAGCGACTGGAGGGTCTAAACTCAGTGTGCCATGTCGACACTCTCTTGATGTGACTGACTTGAAGAGTCTGTGTGTGTAAAAAGGGCATTACCACCGTGGGGCTCTTACTGAAGCGTTGCCTGTCTCTACTCAGAACTTAAGATCTGAAATGACATTTCTAAGTCTCTGGGAAGAGTTTGCTTTTAGGCACAGAAAGTTGACAAGTGAAAAGGCCCTGGGTGGGAGCTAATGGATGGCTGGGAACACAACTGAGGCACCCCTGGCAGCTACCACTTAGTTTCAAAGGACCCCTTTGCGTTTTGTTGATTGCCCCAATAAACAGCTCTCTAGGACGGAGCTGTCCTCTCCCTTCAGTTCCCTAGAGTGCCTTGGTAGAGCCTGTGCCCCAGGAGAGGAGCAGGAAATTGGCTGGGACGGCCTCCCGCACATCCTCCCTGCTGCCTTTTAAGGGTCTTTCCGACTTCTCCATGCAGAGAAGGAGGGAATTGTGCTGTCTAGTCTTAGCAGTAGGCTCTCCCTGCTACTCAGAATGGCCTTTCCTCTACCTGTTTAATTATGAGTCCTGACGCATTGCTTTGTGGAGCCCTGTAGGTCTGGGATCTATAAATGATCTGCAATTATCACTTTATCTTGGGGGAAGCAATGACTGGTAGTTGTCTGGTTTCTCGGCTTTGGTGTTCTTTGGCCACAGCGGGTTTTAGGGTGCTCTTCGAGCAGCAGGAACCCAGAGCAGAAGCAGTTTCTCATGTGCTCAGCAGTACGGGAGGAGTCTGCTGAGGAATTGCTGAGAGTATTGAAATTACCCTTACCCATGAAACAATTTAAGGTTCTTGGTCAATTAAAAAAAAATCAGTGGTGTGGGGGGGGGGGGAGATTGAACTAGGGGCCTCACACTTGCTAGGGCAGCACCTGGGCCTCCCTGAGTTCTTTGGGTCTTAGGTTTTGTTTTGGTATTTTTCCAGATAAACTCATTTTTTTTTTTTGCCCTAGCTGATCTCCAACCACAATCTTCCCAAGTAGCTGGGGTTACAGATGTATACCACTATTCCTGGCTTTTTTTCTCTTTCTTTTAATTTTTTGCCAGTCCTGGGCCTTGCACTCAGGGCCTGGGCTCTGTCCCTGGGCCTCTCAGCGCTCAAGGCCAGTGCTCTACCACGTGAGCCACAGCGCCCCTTCCAGCTTTTTCTGAGAACTTTATTGGAGATGAGAACCTCATGAACTTTCGTGCCTGGGCTGGTTTTGAGCCACAATCCTCGGCTCTCAGCTTCCTGAGTAGCTTATATCTGGCTCATCTATGAGTTTGGGCAGGGCTAGCTTTTGGCCAAGGCTGGCCACCAACCATGATCCTCCTAGTCCCATAACCTGTTTTAAGCTCTTGATGTGACAACAGTGCCAGCATCTTGGATAATAGTCTGCTCAGTAGTGTTCTTACGCTCCTTCCCCAACCCTCTTTTCATCCACTGCTCTGGGTCGGAGGGCAGTCGGGTTGGCATGAAATACGTGCAGTAGGTGCCTACTGGTAGTGGTAGGTTTTCTGAGCTCTCCCCATCCATGTTCATCACACCCGCCCTGCCGTCTCCCAGAACACGGGGATCTGGAAGATGTTTGTGCTTTGGCCTTTGAGTGGAATGCATGTACCTTTGGGCACGGCAGAAGGTGGTTCTTCAATGGGATGCTTTGGTATCCTGGCCAGAGAGACAAGGCTGCCAGCTGAGTGTTTCTAAAAGCCATTTTGCTGCGAGAATCAATAGGCGTATAGAGAAGATGATGACTTACTTTACCTCTTTCTGACTCTGAAATTCTTGGGCGTACGGGAGCGTATCCAGGGCTGGGGTGGAAGATGAGAGGGATCTGCAGCGGAGAGCATATTGTCAAAGAGGACCCGAGACCCAGAGGCCGAGGACGCAGCCGCCCCTTGGAGTCGGGTGGGCGTCGCTGAGCCCTGGGCTTAGGGGATGGCGTGCGTCTCACGCCGCCCGCGCCGAGTCCCCGCGCTGGACGGGGGCATGTCTAAATTGGAATTCCTCATTTTGAGACGAGATAAGAAGTGGCCTTCTGTGTAATTGAACAGGCTTGGGTTGATGTAATTGCTGTTTGTGGGTCTAGGTACTTTCTAAAATGAAGACTTAAATTTGGGTCTCATACGTTTCAGAACATAATGCCTTGACTGGCTGTTTAGGAAAGTATTTTGAGTAAAATGAGGTTATTTCCAGAATGCAAGCATAGGGAATCACCTTGGTTTTTACCACTGATTTGAAATAGGTTTATGAGATTTTTCAGCAAGGTGAAGGCAACATTTCCTGGAAGAGGTGAAAAGAGTTTAATTCAAGCAAATATAAAGGACACTAGGCCATATTTGGATATGATTTAAAATAAATTTATTTTCTCCTTAGCACTCTCTCCCCTCCCCAGCTCCCCCACACAAATAATGAAGCAAGAATTCAAAATATCTATTGTCAAAGCCAAATAGAAGCCCAGTGTCATTTTGAATGTTAGAAATCCAAAAACAAAACAAAGAGAAAATTGACTGTTGCATCTGAATTAGCATTTAAAGTGGCATGTTTATATAAAAGGAGAGCGGTGTAATATATCCTGAGTAAGGAGAGGATTCCAGGCGGTGGGAGAATGTCAATCGCATTTATATATTCATCGAGTAGTCGGGGATATTTGGCAGGCGCTCCCAGCACCCCTTCTCCAGCATGCATTTGTCTCGTGAGCCAGCATGTCAGGGGCAGAGACAGGAACAGGGGGGACTGATGAGCTTACCTCTGGAAATTAGAGGAAAAGGGTAGGTTACCTGGGGTGGTTTAGGTCCCTCAAAATATGAATATACTTCCGAATGCCTTCCACCCTATGGATCAGTGTGTGTGTGTGTGTGTGTGTGTGTGTGTGTGTGTGTGTGTGCGCGCGCGCGTGAGAGAGAGAAAAGAGAGGGAGGGATTGTGTACTGTCAACCAGTTCTCAAGGTGAATCTAAAATGTCACTTGGATTTGGGACCTACTGATCTCGGGTGAGCTTGGTGAGGGTATGCAGTCGTGTTTTGGGGTCCCCAAAGGCATCACTTTAGATTTGCTAGAATTTTTTTTCTTTCAGCAAATCTGAGTCCAACAAGATGGTAGGGAGGGTTACATCCAAAGGGAGCGATCTCTCTGAGCCAGGCTGGTTCAGAACGGCCCCGTGAGGCAGACAGGTCCATATGCCTCTCACAATGTGGACTCAGAAGCCGCACTGCCTGGGGATGAATTCTGGCTCTGCCATTTAACCAGCTGTGACTTAACTGTGCCTACTTTCTTTATGTGTAAGTTGGGGACACTGCTACATGTTGGAACTAACTTAGTATTTATAAATGTTTATCATAGTGCCAGGTATATAGTAAGTACTGTCTATTCTGTTAAATAAAATGCACCAGGAAATGTGTATTCCTCTCTCCCCACCCCTAAAGATTTCCCACATTGTTTTCCTCCATTGAATCACAATAATAAAATAAATAAGTAAAAATAAACCAGTAAGCTGAGGATGCTCCCTTCATAGCCACATTATTGAGTTTTTTCCAAGGGGGGGTTTTGTTACAGTGGAGAGGGGAAGAGGAGGTGTTTTGGTAGGTAGGTGGCCAGCTCTGATAATGAGAGGCTTCCAGTGTACAGCAGAGGCACACCCAACACTTACTCTCTGTATCATTAGGACTTGAGAGAACCAACTCTCTGTGCTCAGTGACCCTTCTAGAAGAATTCATCATGCCTCTGCATGGTGAGCAGATCACTTCCTGAAACTGTGTTTTGGGATGGATAAGTGTTGAAGAGAGGGACTAGCACTGCTAAAACTGCCCACGTGGAAAATGTTAATCATAGGGTATCAGAGATGGAAGAAACCTTAGGAGAAATATCATTTAAAATAGCTTTGTTTGATTAATGAGACTCGGGCAGCTCAGAGGGCTTTGGGGACCTGCATAAGTTCAGATAGCACACCCATGTGGGTCGTGAATGGAGCCCAGGATTCTGAACGACCAGGGACCAGTGTCAGAGTGCCCGAGGTGCCGAGTCAGAAGCACAGATGCTGACCGTGGAGTGGGTGTGTTTGGTTCTACAGATGTGCATGCCAGCATGGATATTGACCGCGTGGCACACACCGTGCCTGACTTCCCATGCGTGTTGCAGTTTGCTCTGATGATTTTGAAAACCATGACAGCTTCCACTCCACCACAGCATCTGAGAGGAAACCCTTGACTCTCATCCTTAGCACTGCCAGGAGCAAAGTGTACCTCAGAATCATAAAGGCTCTACTGATGGCTGCTGTGGTGGGGGTGGAGGGTGGGGGGGCGACCATCCCAGCTGCAGTAACTGGCAACCCCCAAATATATCCTTTATCCAATGAGCCATGTGAGCAGGGCGGTGAATCCAGTATTGTTCTCTGTGTACCCACGCTGTGCAGTAGTCAGTTGGGTCCTCTGGGGCCCTGAGATCCAGGGGGAAATGAGATTCTGCTTGTATGGTGGTGCTTCTCCTGTTGAATTCGGCCGGCTCCTCAGCCCAAGCAAGTCCTGAGACTTCAGCTCCCTTCTCTGTCACTCTTGGTGACAACAGCAAGCATGGCTTCAGCCTCTGAGATCCTGGCTGCGTAGTTCTTTCATCTAAGATACATATCCTTTACCGTGTTGTTTTATAGTTATCTCCTCTGGGATAGTTCTGGGAGGTCACTGGCAGGCTTACATGTTGGAACATAAGACATGTCCATGAGCCATGCCAGTATCTCCACACTCGTCCTCCCAGTGGCTGTCTGAACTGGGCCTGACCTCCTGTTAAGAGCCCACACAGTGGTGCAGTCAATACAGTTGCATGAGAAGAAAAGCTGTCTTGATTTGCCTGTGGACATAAGTAGCAGGGATGAATTTGAACCTGGCATGGGTGAATATATTGTAATTGTTCTAGAATGAAAACTCTAATAATGAATTCAAACACATAAATGTCAAGAAACATCACGGTGGGCTGGGAAGATGGCCTAGTGGCAAGGGTGCTTGCCTCATGTACATGAAGGCCTGGGTTCGATTCCTCAGCACCACATATATAGAAAAAGGCCAGAAGTGGCGCTGTGGCTCAAGTGGTAGAGTGCTAGCCTTGAGCAAAATGAAGCCAGGGACAGTGCTCAGGCCCTGAGCCTGAGTTCAAGCCCCAGGTCTGGCACCAAAATAAATAAATAAATAAATAAATAAATAAATAAATAAATAAATAAATAAATAAATAAAATAAAAAGAAACATCACGGTATCTTGTATTCACTTCCATGAAAAATTAAAATGTTCTTTAACAGGATGTACTGATAATAGCATATTCTTTGGGAATATTTTTTTAAAGTCAGAGTAAGGTTTTTTGAATCAAAAAGGAAAGCCATGAAAGAAAGTATTGAAACTATCTGAAGAAGGGTACAAAGAGGAGTCCAATAGAGTTGTGTCAGAGGGTGATTTTTATAGTACTGCCCTCCTCCTTGGGGGCTTTGAGCTAGTTTCTTGATGACTTGTGCATGCATTTCCCTGTCTTCATTGATGGAGTGGGCACCCAGGGCATTGTGGGAAGAAGAAATGCTTGAGTGGGGACTAACAGCCTTGTGGGAAGAAGCATTTGAGCAGGAGTCTGAGACACTATGGGAACAAGAAATGCCATGACAGGATGTGCGGTACCTGTCACATGTTAGGTCTGCCACTTTTCATCTCTGTCTACCTAACAGTTCCCCGTCTCTCTCATTCCTGCCAGTTACTTCTTGCTGTGGAGGGCAGAGCGGGGAAGGTACCCTGGAAGTATGGTTCTTACTGAGCAGGGGAAAATAAACCAAAACCCTGATTTTGAGCTCTGAGATGTCATAGAGGTCCTTGGGGTTAACCTTAGGGAACACTGGTACAGGGTCTGAACGCTTCCTAACCCCAGAATTTCCCTCACAAGTCTTTATTGTTACTGGGTAGTGGAGGGCTGTGTGTGTGCTACTAAGAGAACTGAGTTTTGTGGCAGAGGTTCTCTCTTGGGTTTATTTCCATTTTTAATGATCCAGGAGGGCATTTGCTTTGGGAAGTTGGCACCCTGCGACTTCCACATGGAGCTGGTGTAGAAGAAATGTTCATGTTTACTCCAGAGAGAATGGGGCCCTTCTCCATTCATAGGCAGTAGGACCCATAAATAAGTGTTGGCCATTTCTCCTCTGCCTTCAGCCTCTCGGCTAAGCAGGTAAATATTAGTATTTGTTTTGTGTGGGACACATAAATGCATTTACAAGAGGTTTTGCATTTGAAGGTGTGGAGCACAGTGTTTAGTATCTTAACAAATCAAGAATCAATTATCTGAAAGAATAAGTGGAAGATTTTTTATTGCCTGTGATAAATTAGTTGAAATGATAACAGCAGTGCTTGTGGATTAAAGAAGTACTTGGACGTGATGAAGTGTGTTTTAAAAAATGCACTTGATAGCACATACTATAATGAAATTAATAGATCAGCACACAGGTTTCATGTCTTAGGGGAACAATGATGGCCTTTTTAGGTAGAGTTGTAAGTTATTAATTTGTATGTAAATTCAGTTGGTTCTGATAGAATCACAGGGAAATACTGCCATCAAACATCTGGATAAAAGCATATTACTTAATTACTATAGGTGAGAATTCAAGCCACTTATCTCTGTGTTGTTTTGTTTTTGCTGAAGGCTGTTGTTCATAAATATCTTTAAGATCTTTGTAAAGATAATGATGGTAGTGGTTGCCTTTACAGGTGTTTAAAAGAAGAACTAAAGCAAAGAAAACTTAACTGGCCACAAAATGAGGCTCTCTCTGGTGATTTACCATAGTAGATGCATATTACACCGAGGCTGTATGAATTCTGTCTTACTGTATAGCAAAATTTGTAATGACACGACAAAACAACACCTTTTCACAAATGGCTCCTTTTCACAGCAATTCATGTAGCTACTATATGAACATGTCCCAGCTATTCCAAGAGCCCTTTCATCAAGCCTATTATACCAGTTTACGTTGTGTTTTCCCATTTACAAAATAGTTTTATTGAGTTATCATTAGCATACAAGAACTTGCACATAATTGAGTTTGTAAAACTTAGGGTAGAAGTATAACTCAATGATACAGCACTTGCTAGCAGCATGGGAACATGGCTTCAGCCCCCAGAACCACAAAACCAAACATTTTAAACTGGGGGAGAGGGGGCAGGAGAAGTGCAGATGAATGGAGAGAGGAAGGGCGGGAGAGTCCAGTCAAAAATACTCAGTGTGCACTTGTGAAAATGGACCCAGGTAACTTGGGTGGGGCTGGGAGACACGGAGGGAGAATGATAAAAGGGGTGACATTGATCAAGGGGTATTATACTCATAAACTGACATGTTGAATTGAAACCCCACTGTACAACTACTTAAAGATAATGCAAATATTAAAAAAAATTGGATTACAAAAGTAATATACACAACTTTATAAATTCTATCTCACAGACATACATACAAACAAGACACACAGGGACATCTATACCTGTGCAGGCACTGTCACAAGCAAGATAATGGAATATGTATTTTCCTTCTGCCTCTTTGTAATCGTTCCCTCCACCCATGTACCTCCAAACTAGTCTACTGTCAATGCTTCCCATCAGCAAAGATTAGTTCATACTCAGAAACTTTAATACATGAAATGATAATGTATGGGCTTCTGGGAAAGGACGTCATCTTTCACTTAGCATGATCATTTTGAAATTGATCCATGTTATTGCATAGGTGAATAACAATATTTTTTGTAAAAAATATTCTATTAACTTCCTCTTCCACAGTTTGAATATCTACACACTTGTTGATGGACATTTACATTATTTCAATTTTTTGATCTTTATAAGATCCCTGATTTTGAAATCTTAATGGGGGGGGTTAAGTATCTCCCAATAATTCTATGTGTCTCTGTCAAAATTCAGTTGTTATTATATGGGTGCATCTGTTGACAGGCTTTCTATTCTGTTTGATTTGATTGGTAGGTGTTTGTTTTTATACCAGTACCACAGTGCTTTGATCGGGGTGGCTTGACCGTGAGTCTAGATAGCAATAATGTAGTCTTCCAACTTTACAATACAAAACTGTTTTTAGCAGTTATAGTTTTTTAAGTATAAAAGTTACTTGTTTGTTTCTAAAGAAATTGGAGGCTTTTATTTTATCTTGTAATTGCATTGAGTCTAGAGGTCCACTTGAGGAGCTCTGAAGAGCTGACTAGTAGACAGTGCCACAGTAGTGTTGGAAGTTGAAGGGAATCTTGATGGTGTGATTTGTGGTTGCTACAGTGTGGAGAGGGATGAAGGTGGCATTGCCTTCAAGAGGTGCTCATGGAGGAGAGGAGTGACCCAGGCTAGAGAAACTGGGTTGAGGAATGAATGACCAGAATGAGTGAGCCCATAGTTTGTCTGGAATTCGTCAGGGAAGCTGGAGGGTCCTGGTCAGGCAGATGGTCCCTGGAGCATCTCAGGTAATGATTTCAAGCAGCGCCCAAAGGAAGTAGCCGCATTTCTTCCAGGAAGAAGAATGGCAATGGAGAGCTCAGACAGTGAGAGAGGAAGAGTGCCTAGATGGCGTCCGGTGGTTGAGGAGAGAGCCGCGGGATGGAGGAAGGTCCTGTGAGAGCTCCGTGGTTAGGCTGTTTAGAAGTCTCTGGAGATCGGGTGTGGTCAGCCCTACCCCATGTCGGGGAAACACGTGAAGCTGATTTTGGCAAACCACCAACAGAACACTGGGGAGTCTGGTGTAAGCAAAGAAGGAATGTTTGTCCACTCACTGTTACTTTACTAAAAATTCATGCCTAGAAGAAGTAAGTAGTACCACTGATTAAAAACGAATAATGTTTTCTTAACCGGAGCCATTGTGCTCACTGTAGCTCGTGAAGCAGTGCAAAGGTACGCCACGAGAAAGTAGGTGACCCCCACTCCCCCCAGCCATGTCCACCCATCACCGCAGGTCATCATTGTTACGTTGGTGTGCATCCTTCTGGTCCTCGCTTCATACCCTTACGCGTACATACACATATATTAATTTTCTGTCATTGTTGCTGCTGTCTTCACAAGACACACTTAACTCACTTTTCAACTCATTTCTCACCTTATCTGTCTTCCAAGTCAGCAGAGAGGGATTTATCCATTCATTAAAGAATTATATAGTAACTGACATGATTGATAGACTGCATTTCATTTTACAGCTTCTCCATCCATTGGCACTCATGCTGTTCTCAGTACCCTTCGTCCCCACCCTTCAACAAACAGTGCTGCAATGAACATCTTTGTACTTCCTTATGAACTGGTCCTTTTTTTTCCTATAGGATAGATTCCCAGAAGTGGAATTGCTTGGTCAAACGGTATGTGTACTTTTAATTTTAATAGATATTACTAGCTTACCTGAAGTAAAATAGCAAGTCACCTCTGCACATGACACTACCCATTTCCTACATTCTTACCACCACTGGATACCACGATTCTTTTTAATTCTTGACAGTCTCACTCTCTGTGACAATCAACCTACCTTTCCTGTACTCCACCGATGTTGAATATATGGCTGTTCTCCATTTCCTGCTCATTTCCACAGCTCATTTTTCCATTTTCAATTTCTAGGAGAGCTTGTATTTTACATATTTGCTCTTTTGTTATATGTATAAAATATATTGCTCAATTTTATCTGTATTTATGGTATCTCTTGCCAAATGAAAATTGTTAATTATTGTTTAATCACATGTATTCTTTTATTATGTATTGTTCATGAATATTGTATTATTCTGAATGCAGAATTGTCTACCCCAGGGTGACTCAAAATCACCCCAGGGTCATTCAAACATTCTCTTAATTTTTTTGCCCAAATTTTTAAAGACAATCTATTTATTAAAGTCCTACTTACTTAAACTTTTTCATGGAAATGACCCTTGTCATATATAAAGATGACATATATATGACATATATATGTATATTTTAAGGTGTGTTTGGACTATATTCTGATCTGACCTTTGTATTTCTGTAACAACACTATTCTGTTTTGAATGCAATGGCTCTCTGGTGATTATCCTGTTTGGTAAGCTCTCCTTTATTAGTCTTCACTTTATATCACTATTTTAACTTTCTTTTTCATATCCTTAATTATTAGATCTAAAGATTTAAATTGGATAATTTCTTTCTTAAGTGTTTTAATATAAAAATATAACCAGACAATGGATAGTTTTCAGTATAGGATCTCTACTTGGTGCTGCTAACTAAGAAGTTATTGATAACAAAGGAATATTTCTTTCTATTTTAATTCTTTGAGTGCAGTTTTACTTTATCTTGGTAATATTTGTACAGTTATCCTAAGATGCAGAAATTGTGTAGACACAATCTGTTTTTCTTTCTAAGAAAGAGATCACAGTAGTAAGGCTTAAATGGTAAAGCTTTCATTGACTGCAACTTTCAGAGTTATTTATAATTCTAATCCATGAAGGATACTTCTATCTACATTGGTGAAGGGGGTGCATCAGTATAACAAGATGAACAAGGAAGCATGACTAAAGCACATAATGAACCTTACATTTTGGTATCACTTATGATTTGATTCTCTTGTGTTTCATGGTGAATATTATACAGACTTTGAAAATTGTCATGTCTGAAATTTTAGGGAAACTTGTGTAATATTTGAGGTGCTTTTGGCAATTCTTACCCTGTATATTAATGTGATTGCAGCTTGATTATATTCACATTCTTGAATTGCTTTAGGAGACTTTGGTTGGTATAATATAAAAGTAATACACACTTTTGTGTTTTTCTCATAAACGTTAGGACCCCTTGTATTCAAAGTACTGCTTAAAATTGAGCATTGAGATGAGGGCTGTGCTTTGTTTATGAAGCAGAGGGACTTCTTCATGGAGGGTCAGCCTATGCTTACTTGATATGGGAAATAGCACATTTTCCATAGACAAAAATGAAATGGTGAAGTAATTAGTATGTTCCAATTTGCATTGGCTGATAGATAGTGAAAACAGAGAATTTTGTCTTCAAAATTAATGCTTCTATTAGTTTTTGTTTTTGGTTAGCCTTGGGCCTTGAACTCAGGGCCTTGATGCTGTCCCTGTACTTTTTCACTCTGCAACTTGGAGATCTACCAAAACTCCACTTCTGGTTTTCTGGTGGTTAACTGAAGATAAGAGTCTCATGGACTTTCCTACCCAGGCTGGCTTCAAACCATGATCATAAATCAAAGCCTCCTGAGTAGCTAGGATTAAAGGTGTGAGCCACCAGCTCCTGGCTAGTTTTAGAGGTAGTACATAATTCAGACAAATGGATTGGTCTGATACTTTTTTGCATATATATGTCTCTGCTTATATCCATCTATCTGTCTACCATCTATCTATCTATCTATCTATCTATCTATCTATCTATCTATCTATCTATCTGAATTAATTATCTTCACTGAATTAAAACAATAAGTTTATTTAGAAGATAACAATTATCTCTTCTCTCCTACCTAGTATTCATGGAAACTTCTAGATGGTATTTCATGTCCACAAATTTTGGTTTCTACTACCAATCTTTTCTAAAGGACATCTGGAGTTGTTTGGAGTAGAGGCCGTGGTGGAATATAACTGCATGTCATGGTTGAAGGAGACAGAATTTTGATGGTTGGAATGATACTGTGCTTAGAGTGAGGATGTTTTCAACAATATGTTGTGATTGGCTTTTCAAGGACAGATGAACCAATTGAAGGACTTTCTGCTGGCCAATAGTGATCAGCAAAGAGGAACTGTTATTTATAAGCTGTTAAAACAAGTTGTGCCTATGCAAAGCCAAGAGTCCGTCATGAAATATGTGAAGATGACAAATGATACAAACTGTGCTAAGTAAAAGGCTTATCATATTTCCAAGGCTTCCACATACACTGTATTTTCATCAACTCCAAAGTGTGTTTCCTGCACCCAAGTTTGAATCATCATCAAAACTGACAAGAATTGATAAACATAAATATGACACAATATAATTAGAGTACATCTCAAATATAATTATATGTATCTGTGGAAATGCTGAATTGTTCATCTTAAAGCAAAATTGTTTGAAAATATAGGTAGAATCCCGGGAATTCAAAACCATTAGAAAAACCAAAAACTAACATGTGCTAAGATTAATAAAACATGTTTCTTTCATAGTCAAATATTTAAGCCTTTAATTTGTTCCTGGGCTGTCTAATCCCTAAAGACCTTGAAGGTTAGAACAGTTTAAATAAGAATAGAGAATCTCTCTGGCTTTTGTTAAATGAACATAAAGATCTACCTGTGACCAGGGTTTGAAATGACTAACAAAGTCCATGGTCAGTGCTGTGGCTATGGGCTTTGTTATTCCTGAAGCTAGTCAAACCGTATTTATGTAAATGGAGCAAAGTGTAAAAAAGCCTATGTAGGACATAGAACATGAACTGGTAAACAAGATATAAGTCTAGAACAACAAAAATAAATATTGTTCATAGAACTTAAGAAATGAAGGGGAACCTTAAAACTGTAACATTGACTATAAATAAATGGTTTATTGATTTACCATCTCATGTTGTAGTATAGCCCTTAAGTCTACTTGTAAAGATACGCAGAAAATAAGGATGACGTTATGCTGGCCAGAAAATGACAATGTACCTCAAAAAGACTTTCTGGTCCTTTAATCAAAGAAGTACCTTTAAAGCCAAAGATCTCCCTCTGAGACCAAATAGCAATTGGAGTATACTTTAGTTCCTAAGTGTTCTTTTTTCTTTTCGATGCTGTTCCTGGGGCTTAAACTCAGAGCCTGGGCACTGTCCCTGAGCTCAAACCCAGTGTTCTACCACTAGCCACAGCTCCATTTCCAGCTTCTTTGATGGTCAATTGGAGAGAAGAGTCCTCAGATCTCAGCTACCTGAGTAGTTAGGATTACAGACATGAGCCACAAACTCCTTGCTCATAGGCACTTAAAATCTAGGTCCTACTGAAGGAAAACAACCTTGCATTATATTGTAATTTTTAATAAAAAAAAATACTAGAGCTAAAAATTAAACCCGTCAAGCAAATGTGCATGAATTATTGCTTTCAGACTTGGAAAGGTTGACTACTTGTGGCCAAGTGTAACTTACCATGATTCCAACAAATCCTATTATCTTGCTGTTGTTGAAATGTCATCCTGATTAAAATATTACATTCCTTTGTTTGATACCATCTTAAATTGTTTCAAAATGAAACGGTACGAGCCTACCATCGATGTTTTGGTTTAATATGCTACTAGAATGTATTAAACCTCCTGCACGTCGTAGGTACCAAAATAGTGATGCAACAGATCCATTGATGGTATTGACTTCCATATTGCTTTAATTTTAAATAGCTCTGTCAGGGCTATTTCAAATGAGGTATCACCCAAAGAAAATGTGTTCCTTGAGGTAAGGAACTACCCTGTCCCTGGGCTCACGATACAAATGGTAACCCACTATAATTGTGACAAAGTGCTTGCTTTTCCTGCTGGAGAGTCTTCTAGCCACTAAGAAATGCATTGAGAATGCTCCGTTTATTTGGATGAGGCCATTGGGTCAGTAGTCAGCGACCCGTGTCCTGTGAGTCTTGAAGCAGAATAGCTGCTTGCATCTTTAGGGAACCTTATTGTGAGCTGCCAGCTGCATTTAACTTCCCAGGCTAAGCCAAGTCAAAGGATTGCCTTTTAAAATGGCACACTCAATTTGATCTCTTACTATTAATTCCCACAGTATCTTTATCCATGTGAGTGTTTAAATGTCAGTCTCTTCTGCTTTCTACTGTCATTTCTGCTAGCATTCAAATTCTAATGACTGAAAAAAAAACTACTTGGGGCGGGGGGACAACATAGCCTCCATCTCTTAGTATTGCATTTGTTAAAGGCCAGTGTACTATCTCTTAGGAAGAGATAGGACTATTGAAATGTGGTGAATGGAAACTTCAAAAGTGAATCTCCCAAAGCGATAAAAAGTAAAGATGTTTTAAATATAATTGCAGTTTTATTTAGTTGAGGGGAAAGGAAGTCAAAGCATTTCTATGTAATGCCATCCTAAAGTGTGGAAAATGTAAGAATGAGCAGAGTTTTCGCAGGAAGGAGTGCACCTTCTCATTCTTCAGTTTACGGAGGTACACGTCTTCTGACCTCCCATTTATCTCATCAGGCCCCCACCAGATCTGTGAAGGCCCCTGCGTTTTTATCTTCTCAGACTTCCAGCTGTGGAGCATAGGGTCACATCTGTGGGGGCCACTGTGACTGACATATACTTCCTTTCAGTGAGCCATTCGGAAGAACCTTTTTTTTAAAAAATCTTCTCTATGCCTGAGCTCCTCAGAGACCTGAACAAGGAAGAGCCTGAGTGAGCCATCCCAGCACCAGAACCCCAAGAGCTGAGCCTACTTCGAATTGGATTGTTCTCCATCGTAGGGCCACAATAAAAAGTGGGGGGTCTTCACAGCTTTGCATTGGTGTCTGCAAAGCCAAATGGCTTTATGAAATGAGTCCCAAGCAGTATCGCTGATTAAAAGAAACTCTGGGTAGGTGAAGGGTCCCATATCCAAGGTGAGTCTGGTGGAAAGAATTGTTCTCCTGGGGTACAGTAATGTTAGGGAATTTCACTGTCCCATCTTCAGAGCTCAGCCAGGGACAGTGAGAACAGGTTTTGGCAGCAAGGCTCTTTGTCTGAAGGCTCACATACCATCTCTACCAGTGGTTGGGAGAACTGCTTGGAGAAGGAAGGAAATTGACCAATGAGGGATGTACTGTGAAGGTTATATGTACACCAAGTTGTCTGCTCTTCCTTGTGATCCTTGATCTTCATTGTCCTAAAACCCCGTTGCCTTATACCTAAGAGTGACTGTGTAAATGATTGCTGAGCAGATGACACAGCTCTTGATTCTGCATTGCTACTGTAGAAATCACTCTGCTGGACACTGGTGGCTCACGCCTGTCATCCGAGCTACTCAGGAGGCTGAGATTCGAGGACTGCAGTTCAGAGCCAGCGCAGGACAGGAAAGTCTGTGAGACTTTCGTCTCTAATTAACTACCAGAAACCTGGAAGTGGCGCTGTGGCTCAAGTGATAAGAGTGCTAGCCTTGAGCTGAAGAGCTCCGAGACAGTGCCCGGGCCCTCAGTTCAAGCCCTATGACCAACAAAAAAAAGAAGAAGAAAAGAAATCTGTGTGTGTGTGTGTGTGTGTGTGTGTGTGCATGTCCCTATACACTGCCCTGGACTTAAGATCATATTTATATATTTCAAGTTGTTTAGTTGGGAAGCTGATGAAATTTGTCTTGATAGGAAGAAGAATTTGTAGATGTGACAAATCGTTCTCTGACTACCATAACCTATGATCAGATCATTGAGAAATGAGGTTCAAAGCTGAGGAAAGAAAAAAGTTCATCATAAGTGAGTTAAATGGTCCTGTGTCTAGTTGTTTTTCCACCTTCAAAAAAACCCTTTAACTCGGTGCTACAAAGGTGTGTGGTGTGTGGTAGATGTTTTGAAGCCAGACCCCTCTGGCTGATCCAGTTTTAACCTGTCACCGCCTCTTCCTGGTCTCATCAGATGTGGCACAGAGAAGACCCAGCGAAGGTGCTGAAGACCCAACACTTGGCTATTGCATAGAAATAACCAATGTCAGAACAGCTTGAACATCTGTACCTTTCTGTACCTTTATAGATCCTTGCAGAGAGGGAAGTCATTTCAACCTGGACCAATTTCTAAGAATTGTTTTGGAGAATAACTGTCATGCATATGTTGTGGTCTGTCTTTAGAGTGGTAATGAAGAATATACAATATTTTATAATATTTTAATGACGATAATTGGTCATCATAGAAGATTGTAATTAAATAATGTTTCTCCCAATCTTTTTTTTTTTTTTTTTTTTGGCCAGTCCTGGACCTTGGACTCAGGGCCTGAGCACTGTCCCTGGCTTCTTCCCGCTCAAGGCTAGCACTCCGCCACTTGAGCCACAGCGCCGCTTCTGGCCTTTTTCTGTATATGTGGTGCTGGGGAATCGAACCTAGGGCCTCGTGTATCCGAGGCAGGCACTCTTGCCACTAGGCTATATCCCCAGCCTCTCCCAATCTTATTTGTGATAATTGTAGGGAAACTAGAAAACAAACACAAGTAGGAAGAAATGAAATTCTTGTAGATCTTACCACTGCAGGAAGAAGAGTTGTTAAAGTGGAGAATTTAGTTTTCAATACTGTCTTTTGATGCATGAAATAAATTTTTCTTTATGGAAATTCAGTGCTAGAGTCTCATATTTAAGAAAGGAGGTGGCATTTTATTTTACTGTTAAAAAATCCTTAGATGGGAAAGCATTAATAATTTCTGTTGCAGAAAAACATAGTAATATAAGGAGTGAAATAGTTTTTAATGTGTAATCTAACCACATAGAGCTAGTTCCCCAAATATTTTATTACAGTTCTTGGGATCTCCCACCCCACTCCAAACCCTAATTGTTAATTCTTAGTGTACATTTCCTTTTCAGCTGGGAAACATTTTCTGGAGTTGACCAGTTGGTGAATGAAATACACGGCTGGCACACAAATTTTCTGTGATGGAACAGAAAAAGGCAAGAGAGCACACTGTTGGCTGCTTCTTAGTGGTCAAGGACAATCCCCAAGGGCACAGAGGCAGGTCCTCACTTGGAGTGTTGCATTGTATGAAGGACTTTTTCCCCCCTTCATTTTATTCATGGTACTTGTTTAGGCTCAGGAAAGCTTTCTTCTTATGTGCAGGAAATCACTCTGAACAACACATTTTAATCAGTTCTACAGAGATGTTCTATTCATCCAGAGAATAAAACAGCTTGGCTTTGTTTTGCCTTAACACTTGGGGCTTTGGAAGATTTTGGCAGAAACCAGCACCGTAGCCATTCTTAGCCAAGTTGTGATTTGTAGAGACACTTCTTGATTCATGGAGGGCTTCCCAGAGTTCTTCATGTCATTCATGCGGCGCTGTACTTACTGCCCTGCTAAAGTGAAGGCCTCTTAAGAGCTTTGCTACTGTGGCCATGCTTGGAACAGTGCCTGGCAAATAAAAAAGGTGTGCTGTGCATATTGTTTTGTATGACTTGAAATCATGCATCTCTTTCACCATTTAGCAGTCTCATATTCCATTTAATAGTTGATTGAACAATTCATTATTGAACTCCAACATTACATTTTTCCAATGTTTGATGAGAGTATGCTATTCTCCAGAAAAAGGATAAGTATTGGATCCTTTACTTAATGCACTTTTAGCCTGGTAAAATTTAATCTTTTGCCCTTAAGTCTTTTATTAAAACAGATAAGAATGGTAGAGCCATTTCTGATTGTTCTTCAAGTCTTCCATGTGAAAAGTGTGCAACTTAATTTTGCTAATACATTGAATTCTAATTAATCTATTTTGGGATTTGGGTCAAGGTGAGTTTTTGTCATAGGTGGTAGGCTGGAAGCAGATGTCAATGCAAAGTATACTTCCCACTGTCTAACTTGATTTCCCTGTATCACACCTTTATTTGTGAAGGTTGGGTGATACAAATTAAAAATAGATTCTAGTTAATAAGAATAAAGCTAAGCTATTTCAGTTATTGCTCTTAGGGCTTGGAGACAGGGACCTGACATTGATTTTTTTTAAGATGAAGGAATAAAGAAAGGAGATAGAAAAAAGAACAAATAGAAAGAAGAACAAATGTAGTTATTATATTCAATGTACATTATATAAAATATGAACTATAAAGTTATTGATGGAGAGGATGCAACAATTGTTTAAAAAATGAGAGAGAAGAGACAACTGATTGGCCAAGACCACCATCATTTTGGGTGGATTATCTTTCTGGTAGAAGAATAAAAACATTGTTATAATAATAAACTCCAAGTTGACATCAGCACTTACTTTTAAAGTTGAGAGAGGGAAACTGAGGTCAAGAAGGGATACTGGGGGCCTTCAGCTGTGTGTATGTTTAACTTTTATGGTGAATAACTCATATATAGGAAGGTGTTCATCATGGTATTCCCTTCCTAGGTATTTTCTTTTATTTATAACTTTTTAATAATTTTAAGTAGTTGTACAAAGGGATTTCAATTGAACATGCCAATTTATGAGTACAGTGCATCTTAACCAATGTCACATCATCCATGGTTCTCCCCATCCTAGATTATTTGTGCGTGTGTGTGTGTGTGTGTGTGAGAGAGAGAGAGAGAGAGAGAGAGAGAGAGAGAGAGAGAGAACTCCCTAGGGCTTGAACTCAAGGTCTGGGCACTGTCCCTGAGCTTCTTTTGCTCAAAGCTACCACTCTACCATTTGAACCACAGCTTCCACTGTGAGCTTTTTAGTAATTAATTGGAGGTAAGAGTCTTTCTCCCATGCTTTCATGACCGGGCTGACTTCAAGCTGTGATTCTCCTATATTTCAGCTGTCTGAGTAACTGGGATTATAGGCAGGAGCCACCGGTACCCAGCTCCTTCAGGGTATTTTTAAGAACACAATAAAGGAGAGTAGTTATGCATGGAAGTGATATTTCTTCACTCCACTGATAGAAATCATGAAAAGATTTTGCTTTTTTCTCTCCAACTTTCTTACAAAGCCTTCACTATGTAGATTCTGCTGGCAGAATGAGCAACAGAAGGAATGAAAGGTGTTATGGAAGCAGAGAATTATATTCAAGAGACATTGATGCACAAAATTCACTTACATATTTGAACTTGATGAATCACCGGAAGTGAGCAATTAGAATGACAGCAGATGCGTTATCATTTGCTCTCAGCTCTTCTTCACTCACTTGCTTCTATGTGTCATTATCTGCTGTGACTATCACATCTTGTCTAGAGACGTTGAAAGGTAGCCACCTAAATTGTCAGGGTCTGGGTCTTGGTCACAGTAGTGGAGGAACCTCGTCATAGTCCCGTGGCTGTCCTTTTTGGCTGACCCTATCATTGGTGAACTTCCCTAGCGCTGCTTGTAGAACCCAAAGTGTCTAAGTGTCATTGGCTAAAACTTCTGGGACAGCGGCAGAGCAGGGCAGAGACACACCTAAGGATGTGGTTCTTGTGAGGAAAGAAAGCATGCAGAAGCAAGTTTGCTCTCTTTGCACCCTTCTCTTGGTTACATCTCCTCTCACTTTATAAAAGGAGTCATATTGATTTAGGACCCCCTCCTAGTTCATCACCTTACTTTCATCTGCGTAGGTCATAGTCAAAGGTCATGGCAATTAGAATTTTTGAGCATTTGGGGAACGTAATCCAACCCCCAAACCATTCTCCTCTCTTGCCCAGTGTTCAAGTCTGGATGCTATCTCCCAGTGGCTCTTGCTCTTCTTTTTATTCATTTGTGTGATTTCTTGCCTCTTCTGACTAAATGCTTTAGGATGGGCTCATCACCCCCACCGACAGAGAGCAAGTGAAAGCATTTGGAAGCAAACAGGGGCTAAGCCATGTTTCTTGTTTGGGAGAGGACAATTGAAAACGTGTTTCCCAGGCAACAGAGCAGGGAAATCTATGTGTCATTTCTTGCTACTATTTCTTTTGCCTTCTCTCTCCAGGCTCTTCTCCACACCTCAGTAGAGCACATCGGTGGAGTAGACAAACCTATAGCAATCCGATCAATTCCACTTTAGACGGTGGTAAATGAATATTGTTTCTACTACATTACCTGTGCAGTAGGCCTGTGTGCGTAGACCCGGAGCCCTCCCTGCCGCTGTTTATATCACTGAGGCTCTGACAGCGTGGTCTGAGTCTTACAGTTTGCGCTGCACCTTCAGATCACGACCCTGACTGCTGCTGAGGTGAACTGAGGAAGTGGGAATGCTCGGGACCAGCAGTCCTCGTAGCTTGAACTCTTCTCCCACATCCGGGTGCCTTGGGGAAAGCTGCAGAGACAACTGTGTGACTCCTGAAACAGTCTCCCCAGCTCCAGTAGTGTCTCCTTGGTGAAGAAGGCCAGATATTTGAGTGTCTCAGGGAGTTGCCCAAGGTGGAAGAGACTATTCATCTCTACCTTCTCTCATCATGATGAAACTCTTGCATGGTGATAATGTTCTCAACCGAAAGACTACCTACCAGGCTCCACGCCTCCCCGCCGGAGTCAGTTATGGTGCTGCATTCGTGCTGGTGACATACAAGCAGAAAGTTCTCAAGGGCTCTGACCAACGGCTAGAGGTCCTCTTCCTCCTCCTCCTCTCGCCCCCCTCCTCTCCCCCTCTCCTCCTCTTCTTCCTCCTCCTCTCCCCCCACCTCTCCCCCTCCTCCTCCTCTCCCCTCTTTCTCCTCCTCCTCTTCCTCCTCCTCCTCTCCCCTCCTCCTCCTCTTCCTCTCCCCTCCTCTTCCTTCTCTCCCCTCCTCTCCCCTCCTCCTCCTCCTCTCCCCTCCTCCTCCTCCTCCTCTCCCCTCCTCCTCCTCCCCTCCTCCTCCTCCTCTCCCCTCCTCCTCCTCTTCCTCTCCCCTCCTCCTCCTCCTCTCCCCTCCTCTCCCCTCCTCCTCCTCCTCTCCCCTCCTCCTCCTCTTCCTCTCCCCTCCTCCTCCTCCTCTCCCCTCCTCTCCCCTCCTCCTCCTCCTCTCCCCTCCTCCTCCTCCTCTCCCCTTCTCCCCCTCCTCTCCCCTCCTCCTCCTCCCCTCCTCCTCCTCTCCCCTCCTCCTCCTCTTCCCTCCTCCTCCTCTTCCTCCTCCTTTTTCTCCTCCTCTTCTCCTTTATTCTCCTATTTCCCTTTACCCTTCTCAACTACTCTCCCTCCATCTCTGTTTTCTTTACTATTGGAGATTGAATCCCTTCTCTCCCTCCCTGACTCCTTCCCTCCCCTCCCTTCCCTTCCCCTCCCATCCCCTCCCCTCCCCTCCCCTGCCTTCCCCTTCCCTCCCCTCCCCTGCCCTTCCCTTCCCTTCCTCCATCCATCAGGATTGTATTTGTGTGTCTGGAGCTCTGGCAGCCCTATTAGCCCATGATATGAACACAAGGGTTAGAGAGAACCTATGGCGATAGAACTGAAAGGCAGAATCTCTTGAGTGTGATGATTTATAGCCATCAAAGCAGCATAGAGTTGCTGTTTCTGAATCATTTTTTTTTAAAAAAGAGAGCAGTAGCTATTTTAACTTACTCCTTTTGGTTACCATTGAACTGTGTGCAGCTACATTGAGCCCCTAGAAAGCTATTCTCCACAGGAATTCCAATCACTGCCCTGAAGAGAACAAAGTATATGAAGGGAAAGGGTCATTCAAGAAGAATGTAGAAAAGAGAATGTTCTTTTTTCCTCAAAACTTAATGAAGGCCTTGTCTCCAATATCTTGTGTTGCCTTTTCCTCTCGCACATGTTCTATGGGAGCTGGAAAAGAAAGCTCTGGAACTCTCCCTTTAAACTGTTCTCCTATCTCAACAAAACCCTGCTTCCTAATATCATAAATGTATTAGTATAATAACCACCTTTCTACAGTGCTCATTTTGATGAAGCTCAGCACCAAGTTGGCAATAAAGCACTTTTTTGAGAACTAATTTGCTTTCTACCATAGTTTCAAAAAGGTGGGTAAGCAACCAAGCAAAAAAATCTGATATTAGGACCTCCTGGTATATTTCTCAATGAAGAAAACACACACGGGCTGGGAATGTGGCTTAGTGATAAAGTGCTTGCCTTGCATGCATGAAGCCCTGGCTTCGATTCCTCAGCACCACATAAACAGAAAAAGCCAGAAGGGGCGCTGTGGCTCAAGTGGCAGAGTGCTAGCCTTGAGCAAAAAGAAGCCAGGGACAGTGCTCAGGCCCTGAGTCCAAGGCCCAGGACTGGCAAAACACACACGCACACGCACACGCACACACACACACACACACGTAGAAGGGATCTATTTCAGAAGCGGATCAGCAGGGAAGAGGGAAGTTATTAGAAGGGTAAATGTGATCAAAATGTTATATACTTGTGTGAAAAATGTTACCAAAAACCCATTATTTGTGTACAGTGAAAAGAAAGAGCAGTTTTCATACACTCGCACTACAGCTGACTCCAGAGGGAAACTTTCTGGCCTTCCATTCAGGATATATTTGCAACTTCCTTCAATCAGATACTCACTGTGGTTAGGCCAGGGGCATGTGGGGAGGATTGTCGGTCTACATTCAAGTCACATTGGCAAACTGACAGTATACCAGCGTGGAATATATGAGCGATCATTAAGAATTTTGAACTTTCTTATTTCTCCAAGAATAAAACGTTTTGTAATAACAGACACGTGTGCCTTTGGCAGGGTTTTGGAGACGCTCAGTGTAGGACAGTGTAGTGCCGCCTTTACCCAGCTCTGTGTGGATTGGCTTTTTAGCAACCAAATGATTCTCTGATTCACTGTGGGGCCTGGAAGCCAGGAGACACGGGGCTGAGGGCTCCATGCGGTGGTGATGTAAGAGGAAGCTGACGTGAAGAAGCCAGAGCACTGCTGTGTGGTAGGGCTGAGCTCATTTTCTTGGTCCTGTGGAGGGAACTCACTCTACACAGCTTCAGAGGGTAAATTAAAGCTTACTCAAAAGCTTCTGTATCCATCTTGAATTATTCATGCTTCTCTGTGTCTCTGGATTCATGCTAGTCCCTAGAGATGAATGTTTTCATGAAGATTTAGGGGAAATGTAGCTCCTTAGAACTTATTTTATTCATAAGAAAGCAAAGTCCGTTTCTCAGAGTGTCTTTTTTTTTTTTTTTTTTTTTTTTTTTTGGCCAGTCCTGGGCCTTGGACTCAGGGCCTGAGCACTGTCCCTGGCTTCTTCCCGCTCAAGGCTAGCACTCCGCCACTTGAGCAACAGCGCCGCTTCTGGCCATTTTCTGTATATGTGGTGCTGGGGAATCGAACCTAGGGCCTCGCGTATCCAAGGCAGGCACTCTTGCCACTAGGCTATATCCCCAGCCCCTTGTCTTTGAGTGTCTTGATGCTGTGAGACTCTGGGAAGTATCTCTTGCTTCAGGGACAGATAGGCCCATTGATATCACCTGTTTCTACTCACCTAGTATGTGAATAATCAGGTTTTTACACGGAGTGCATTTGCTCTCACATTCTTAATCGTTTCATATATTGACAAGGGCTTTACAGGTTTATCCTAACCTCTCTTCCCATTTCCCTGCTC
Organism: Perognathus longimembris pacificus; assembly: GCF_023159225.1. Classification (NCBI taxonomy): domain Eukaryota; kingdom Metazoa; phylum Chordata; class Mammalia; order Rodentia; family Heteromyidae; genus Perognathus; species Perognathus longimembris. The sequence continues at coordinate 45,882,326 of NC_063179.1, read as the reverse complement.
TCACTCCCAAGATATTGTGTCAGTTGTGAGTTACCTTTCCTGGTACTTATTAGGAACCTAACTCTTGTACCGAGGGAGAAATTTCTGTGCTGCTTTTGTTTAAAGATCTTAATTCTTATATCTGTGGAGCAGAGATGCTTAAGGTTAGTAAGAAGAGCCTAATGAACTCTGATTCCGTTTTCTGAACACATTCTTGATGAAGTTATTACAGTTGTCACTTGTCAGTCAAACAAGATTGGGCTTGACATTCAACTGGATTTCATTTATTAATTTCTGGTTGTCATCCTGCCACGATCTAGAAAGCCTTGAGCTTATTTGGGTTCTATTTATCCATGCTGTCTTTGTCCTCCTTTATCAAAGGTCTTCAGAGCACATGAAAGACAGAACTGCCACCAAGAAGCCACATTAAAGATACTGTGAGGGGCTGGGGATATGGCCTAGTGGCAAGAGTGCCTGCCTCATATACATGAGGCCCTGGGTTTGATTCCCCAGCACCACATATACAGAAAACGGCCAGAAGTGGCGCTGTGGCTCAAGTGGCAGAGTGCTAGCCTTGAGCAAAAAGAAGCCAGGGACAGTGCTCAGGCCCTGAGTCCCAAGCCCCAGGACTGGCCAAAAAAAAAAAAAAAAAAGATACTGTGAAGTAGTCTTCAAATACAGGTCTTTGGTAGTTTCCCAATGAGATTACAACCCAAATGGGAACACTGATACCTGGAGCTCCCGTAAGATGGTATCACCAATGTTTTAAAGAGTTGTGTGGAAGGCACTGTTCTTCAGGGACTTGTGAAAATGTTATGCTACAGGGTTAGTGTCCAGCATTTTGTTTTCCCTCCTGGGGAGGGGTGGTACAGAGCGTGTCTCCAGACAGTAGCCTAGTTGCTATGGCATAAAACATGGACGCCCTCCAATTAACTCCTCCTCCTCAATGGATATCTATGTTCTTAGACAGTGAGGTCTTGTCATAAATAAGGCTATGTGTCATCCTTCAAAATGAAGTGGAGCTACCTTTATAGGAAGAGCCCAATAGCTCATTGATTAGTATGATGTTAGCCTTTTATTGGGACTATTTAGGTGTCCACAGAGCACTTCAACCCCCAAAATGAATGTCTCCTTCTATCCTCTCGTTTGCTCACTCAAACAATAATTTTCTAGAAGACTTTTGTTTTATTATTTGATTTGATCTGGATACTGTGATTTCAGAAACGGGGCTGACAAAGCTTGCCAGCTACCCTGTAAGTTCAAGAAATAACATGGTTTGTTTTCTCATGAAAACCAAAAAAGCAAAAGTGGAGAAAGGGGGAGATGATATTGTGTGGAAAGTGTGCTTGGATTTGGAGTTAAATTCCCCAAATGATGAGTCCTAGTTTAAGAGCAGAGATGATAAAACATTGATCTACAAGCTGGAGATAAACTGAGTGGCAATGAAGGCTTTCTTCATATTGGAGCAGTAATTAGCTACGTATAGGTCATGGGCTAGTGATTAGTTCTGTTTCTCAGAGCATGTCTGCAATCTCTGATATCTACTTAAGCTATGTAAATAATTTGCACAGTTTTTATTCTGATTTTTCTATTAATCTTGGGGTAGGATGAAATTTGATTTTTTTTCTATGACAAACCATGAAATTTAGCAATTAAACCCTTTCATTTATTCAGAGTCTGCACTTGGTTTAAATAATTCTCAACAAAACGTTGTGTCGAGGTTTTCAAAACATTACTTAGTGGCTCTTTGACAACCAGTGAACACAGCTCATCATAATTATTTCTAATCTCCTGGTAGTTGCATTCTTTTATTTTCATCTAAACAAGATCACATTTTGAAAGCTATAGACAGTGAGAAGCCAGAGGTTTTTGGCCCTTTCAAATGTAATGTGGGTGGCCTTTCACATGTCTCGTTTATCATTTGTTACTGCATTCAGTCATGCATAGATGCTGTCCTTGCGCATCTGTTTAATTGGAATAAACCAAGCACTTAAGTTTCTGAGAACTATTGCCTGTGTTGTAGCGGGATGCTCCTCTGTCATAAAAAGGTTCCTGATAAGTAAAAATTTTCAGTGATGATGAAATTTTTCTTTCATTGGCCTCCCTGCAAGTGAAATCATAAGATATGCAATTAGATGTGCCATGTATTCAAGCTTTTATCAGTTGTTCTTTGTTTTTTATTGAGGGTGGTGAAGTATTTAGTGTTTTCACCCCAACCACTGCTTTTGTTGGTTGCATGTTACCATCTCATTTCTGTTATTTATTTATCCATCTGTTAGGTTTTTAAAGTAGGTAGCTGGTAAAGGAGAACACCACGCGGTATTCAGGCAGGAAAGAAAGTTTATTACCAAACTGCTGGCCTGTGGCCAAGATGATCCATGGCCGGAGAGAAGGGAGAGGGGGAGAGAGAGAGAGAGAGAGAGAGAGAGAGAGAGAGAGAGAGAGAGAGGGAGAGGGGGAGGGAGAGAGACCCCCACCCAGCCCTGCCTTATATCTAGGGCAGGGGCAAGGGGTGTGGCCAGGTGGATTAGGAGGTGACCTCAGGGAAAGGGGAGGTAACTGCCTCCAGGTCTGCAGGTTACCCAGGTAACTGGGTGGAGACTTAATGAGGTGGGGGCATCTGCATGGAGCCCTCAGGGAGAGGACCTAACACCATCCATCCAAAGGCTGTGCAAAGTATTAAGATCATCTTCTTTTCCTCAGAAAATAGGGATCTCTTCTATTGGAGTTAAGTGCATAATGATAACCAGAGAGGTCATTCCAAGCGTTCGGGAGATAATTTGTAAACCGCGCGGTGGCGGGCACTTGCCCTATGCCAGGTGCTAACACATATGGGCTGCCTCCCCACAGTCCTGCCAGGGTCCCCAGAAAACATTCCAAATCTAGTCTTTGAGTCCATTTTATACAGAGAGCAGATAGAGGCTGAGACAGGTATCCTTGTTTCTTAACGCTGTTACTATGTGATGTGGTATTTTTAACATGGAAATCATTGATGATCGTTGTTGCCTCTTTCAGGGAAGGAAGTTGATTATTTGTTTATCTTTACGTGTTTATGAAAGGAGGCTTCCGTTCAGCGTGTCATTGTATAAGTACATGTATCTTGATCATTTCCGTCATTTATGAGTGGAATTACCATCTTCCAGGGAACTCACAGAAGCCAGTTCTATGGTAATCTTGTTACTGCCTGGATCTGCCCTTTTGCCCTTTTCCAACCTGCTTATCTTTTGGCTCCTTTAAATTCTCTGAGCCATCTTTCTACTCAGGGAGTTTTTTGTTTTTTATCTCTGCCCTGGGTGACCCCAAGGCAGATTTTGCCAGCTCCATTGTCAGTGCTTGCCACTGTTTTAGCTTTGCGCTTCTCAGTTTCCAGAAACTTTTCTCTTCTTCATTTTGAGATTAGGTTACATTATCTCAATTTAAGGGATATGAAAACCAAGGCCCAGCTAGGTTATTTAACTTGTCAGTAGGCACTGGCAGCTCATCCCCGTAATCTTAGCTACTTAAGGGACTGAGGTTTGAGGGTTGTGGTTCAAAACCAGCCCAGGCAGGAAAATCTGCAATTAACAACCAGAAAACTGAAAGTGGTGCTGTGTTTCAAAGTGGTAGAGTGTTAGCCTTGAGAAGAGAAGCTCAGGGACTGTGCCCAGGCCCCAAGTTCAAGCCCCACAACTGACCAAAAAAAAAGAAAAGAAAAGAAAAAAGAATTATGTCATAATTTGCAGGAAAATAAATGGATCTTGAGATCATTGTGTTAAATAAAATAAATAATAATCAGAAAGATGGACATTATATATTTCTCCCAGATGTAGAATCATATTTTTTAAAAAACCACAAAACTAGAAGAGGGGTTATTTGAGAAGTGACACAAGTGTGAAGGAGAGGGGGAACAAGAGAGTCGTGTGGTTGAATGTGATCAGTAACTTTGTATACATACATGAAAATGTCATGGTGAAACCCATTAAAATGTACCCAAATACATCTATGGCTAAGAGACAGCCATATGGATAAAAAAAAAGGCAGATAATTCAATTAATAGTTCCAATTTTAGTCCGGAGACTGAGAAATTAGAACATAGAGAGTTGAAAAATCATTCAACATCTTAAAGAAAAACAGATGACAGTTGGACAGATTTCCCAGAGAATTGAAATGTATAAAAAATAGAAATGTTATAGCTGCAAATTATATCTGAATTAGGAACTTCTTGAGTAGGTTCAATAGTTGATTATACACAGCAGAAGATAATGTTAGTAAACTAGAACATAGGGGGAAAAAGAACCAAACTGAACCAGAGAGAAAAAGTGCTATATAAATGAATCCCACTAGCAAACTTATTGAGAACTACTTTTTTCCATATTCCTGGCAACAATAAATAATTTATCTATATGTATGATTTGCCAATTTTCTAGGTGATCTCTCTCCTTTTTCTTATAATTCTTGGATCATTTGTATTCTCTTTATCAAGTTATAAGATTTTTATATGTGGTAATAAATTTTATCAAGTCCATTACAAATATAAATTCTAGATCGTATATAGAACACTTATAACTAATTTAATGGTTTATTGATTATATAATCATCAAATATAATTATATCTTATAGCAAAAAGTTTTGGATTTATTTGTATGCTGAGAATCATACTGAAAGACTATACAGTAAAAGATGAGCTAATTACATTTACAAAAATATAGTGACTATTTCTTATATTTCAGACTATTTTACATACATGTTTTTTGCAGGAAGTTGTATTATCCATTCATCCTTAGTAATTTTAACTCAAGTGTCATAAGCTGTTGGAAATTCATACTTGTTTCTACATGGCTTCATCCTTGATCTTGGTTTAATTAGCTTAAGACTTCTGTGCTTAGAAATGAATTAATTAATATGACCATTGTCTGCTTTGTGAGTTCAGCAGTGATGTAGGTATAACTAAGCAACCAACGGCTGTTATGTGGTTGCAGCAGACACTGTGGGTCTAAGTATGAGGACATGTGTATGCATGAGGGTGGATTGGGTCCTTAAAGATCTAAAGATGTCAACTCTGGGTACCTATGTGTTTGGAAACGTTTTTTCATTCTCGCTATGCTGGTGAAGTAACTGTGCTACATAAACGGACTCTGTGTGTTATTGCTTTTATTTAAAAATGTCATGGGAAATAATATAACATAGAATTACTTCCTTATGGTGGCTTGGAGGGTTGATTGTCTTAATCTCTTCCAGCTGCTATGACAGAGCAACTAGGAATAAATAACAATAAGTTGGTACCTGATAAACAGCTGAGAATTCTTTCTTCTGTTTGTAGCGAGGGGACGTTTCGGACCCTGGCCCATTTTCTCACGTGGCCTCAAAGGCTTGTGGAGAGGCTCTGCTCAGTTCTCGCGACCTCTCTTATAAGGAACTGATCGCTTCCCTCCTGCAGAGTCACATCTTATGGTAGAATCTTAACAGAAGGACTTCGGGAAGACATAAACATTCACACCAAAGTATTAACCATAGCATGAACCATCCGTTAACCTTGGACACACAATTACCTTTCTGTGTCCTGATTTTATTACCAATTAAGTTGATATCTATCTGGCAGAATTCACCATGGCAATGCGTGTGAAGTGTTAGCCTGAACTAGTTGGCATTAGTAGCACACATCTGTTCACATTGAGGTTCAAGGATAGAATACTGAATGAATAGCTACACCGAAAAGATCCAGAGTACACACTCTTCAATTGGGAATATGCAAAGATTCTTATTCATTTTATAAAGTCGTCCCTGATCCTTAAAAACAAGTAGTCTCTGCAGGGAGGTTCCAGGTGCCTAAATGGTCACATAATTATCTCATGTAATTTCTAGCCTGATCATTGGGATATATAAAATTATTACAGTAGCACATTCTAGGAGGTTCAGTTGCTTCACTGAGTGATGAACACGTCCTCAAGTTTTATCTTTTAGCAAAGTTGCTACTAGTTGTACTTAAACTCCAGGATATTTATTTGAATAGTTCTAGCTTCTCTTCTGGAACACTGAACACTTTGTGTAATATGCTAAGAAGTATATTGGTTTGGGACAGGAAAAGAAAATTCTGATTTTCCCTGTAGTAGCATCCTGAAATCAATCAATATGGGCTGATTTTAAAGAATCAAGGTTAAAAGCATGATAAATGGCAGACCTTACAAATAGTTTTGAAGGAGTGAACGTGTGTTTTGTAACCACAAGTCTTCTCTGAGAAGTCAGTTTTAGTTTTTAAGGGATATACTGATATCAACCTGGCAAGAACCCTTAAAAACTTACCTAGATGTTGAGAGATGTTTTTGAAAAATTATTGTTATTTTAGAGGTGAAATACAGTGGGGTTACGGTTCCATGCCTCGGGTAGAGAGTACGTTTCCTTTCATACAGTGTCATCTGTTCCCTCCTCCTCTCCCAGTCCCTCCTCCCATCTCCACCCCTGAGGTGCAGACTTCATTTTCACCAATGTCCAGTGCACGTCACTGCTACACTTTTCACCCTTTTTCCTCAGATTCTCTGTTCTGCCCCCACCTTTCCACAGATATACGCAAGAATATACTGTGTATAAGGTCAAGAATACAGAGCCATCAGGAAAAGAAAACAAATGGAAAAAAGTCCTTTGTTTCCATATCTTTGGAGTTCTGTTCAGTATGTATATTATTTAATATACATATTAAATTTAATATGCATATTACGTTGCTTATTGCACCTCTGTGAGTCTTTCCTGAGACTATCCTCTTTTGGTCTTACCTCGTGTGGGTATCTGGAATCTCGTGTGATTTGTCATATCCCAGTGTGTGTTACATCTAACTTCCACACATCAGGGAGAACACGTGCCCTTGGTCTCTCTGGGCTTGGCTTACCTCACTCAACATGATTTGTTCTAGTTCCATCCATTTCCCTGCAAATGACATTAGTTTATTCTTTCTAATGGCTGTGTAAAATTCCATTGTGTATAGGTACCACATTTTTTTGAATGGGCTATTTCCATATCTTAGCTATTGTGAATACTGCATCAAGCCTTTTTATTTATAAATATACTAAAAATATATAATTTATTTCTCTTGGGGGTGCTGAGGATTAACCCAGGCCCCTCTATTTCTTAGCAAATGATGCGACATCCCTTTTTCCCCCATGAATGAGTAGAATTCTATTGTGTATATATTCTACATTTGCTTGATTCATTGATCAATTGAGGGACATCTGGTATGATTCTGTACCTCGGCTAGAGTGAATAGTGCTGCAATCAACATGGGTATGCTACTGGCTTTAGGGTATCCTAGGTTGTAATCTTTTTGATAAATGCCCAAGAGTAGAGAAGCCAGATCAATCATTTTAAACAGTTCTCGTTCAGATTGGTTGCAAGGGTGAGGGTGTGGCATAAGAGGGTGTAAGTTCGGCCCAGTCCCGTGTAGGCCCCCTGTTTAAGTCTCCACCCAGTTTACCTGTGTTACCTACGTAACTGGCACACCTAGAGACAGTCACTGTTCCCCTTCTCCAGGGTTACATCCCAGCCCACCCCCTTCCCCCACCCCTGCGCCACCCTACACAAAGCATTGCCCGGCAGTGGCCCAGCCCTCCTCCTGCCATGGGTCATCTTGGCCAAAGACAGCATGCAGTTCAGGAATAAACTTTTCTCTCTTCTGCCTGAATACCCCGTGGTGTTCTGTTCATTGGCAGGTTCATTAACCTAATAGGAAGCTGGTTCCTAGTCTGTTCCTCAGAGTTCAACTTAACATCCACTCCTAAGAAAATTTTGTTAGGGAAATCTATGAACTCTATGGCCTCATCCCTGAGCCCCATGGAAGTCCTTGGAGCTGGAACCCCCGAGCTAACCTTGACTGTCACTGCTGCTGGAGGTCGGCAAGGTCGCTGGCAGTGTGCACCCTGGTTTTGGTATGCAAAGCTACCAGCGTTGAACATTGGGATCACATTTAGCCTGTTAACTAGGCCACTGTGTTCCAGTCCATACACGGTTGCATCTTGATAGAAAGCTTCTAAATGTCTGTTACACTTGATCAGTGGGTTATTTGTTAAACTACTGGACCAGCACTTTTATCCTTCAGTTTGCTTTGTTCCAACTAGGCTTCTCTAAATATGTATGAGTGACCTGTGAGGGTGATCTCAAACCAGTCTCTACCTGGCAGGTTACAACAATCCCAAACTCATACAGCTTGTCTTTTTCTCTGCTTCCCATCTTGAGTTCTGTCACGTTCTCCCTGCCTTCAAAATGCGCCTCAGAAAAGAGGGAAGAAACATGAGCCACTCCGTGGGAGTCCCCACAGAAAGAGCTGCTGCTCTCAACTTGAAATGATTGAGGAGAATTGTGATAGCTCTGATCGGAATACAGGAGGAACGGGAAGGTCAGATGGAAGGTGACTGCGAAGAAAAGAGTGTAGAGGTCGGAACATCCGCTTTTATTTATCTTCATCTTCGTGGCTTTGGGCTTGATTTTTAGACGTCAGCGTCCTACTTTGTGATTTAAATGAAATTATTGAACTTTTAAAAAATAGATTTTAGGAATAAGGTATTGATGTTACCTAAATTTGGACCTTTTTTTAATCCTAAATTTTACTTTCTTCTCGTTCACTGCCTTAGGTAAAATAAATAAATAAGTGGATTCTATTCCCTTTTGATCTTCATTTCAGGTTATTCAAAATGTATGGCTGGCAGCCTTCAAAGGAATAATGCAGGCATTGGATGTTTTATTCAGTGCCCTTTTGTGGAGCTATTCAAATTGCTATGGAAGGAAGGGCCGGATAGGTTGTCATGGATGTTTCCTGCAGTAAGCGACAAGTAGTAATATAAGTGGAGAATGTTCTAGGTGTTCTGGAAATTTCTGTCGCAGCCTCTATTTCATGGGGGATTGCTTTCTGTGGGACGCTAAAAGTCCAGTCTAAATTCTTTGGGCAGATAGATTCAGGTTTTACCTCACGTGTAATATGCAGAGTAAAAATAATTTAGAATGCAATTACGATTCAAGAACGCATTTTTAAAAAAGCACGCCATAAGTTTTTTTAACAGATTGTTTTTAATAATTCTATGCCTTTGGGGAAAATGACATTCCCTATTTATTTCCACCCTCTTTAAAAGGTCCACTTCCTTTTCTCATTGGCTACAGTGAAATCTTCCGAAGATCATTAGCTTAGTGCCCCCTAATGAAATGTAAATAAAATGAATGATTACAGCTTGATTATGGGTCCTGTATTTATGAGACTCCTGGTAACTTGCTGCATAAATTTAAGTATGTGAGTAAATTGTGTTAGGGACAGTCAATGGGAACGTATTTTATTTTTCTTTCCTATTTTTTATGATGTACTAATTCTTTTCAGTCCTGGATTCTTTATTGTTGTTTCTGCCCTAGAAGACATAGGACCCTGGAAAAAGAATATTTTTTTTTCCTGGGTGACTTTTCTAGTCCCTGTAGAGATTCGGCCAGACCTGAATTGCTATCAGAAGAACACTGAAATAAAAGAACTGAGTTTTGCCTCTTTTTTTTTTTTTTTCTCCCTGTTACGGTATCTAGTCTCACACAGAGAACATGTGGACATTTTTCCTTCCTGCCCTTTCTTGTAAATATGTCATATTTCCAGCCTGTAGTTTGATATAGATTGCAATGCACTGAGTCAACAGGAGTCTCTGGTTGCTTAGAATTCAAGTGTTAACTTTTCTCCTCTGTCACATTGGTATAGGAAGTTAGCCTCCCACTCTGTTTACCACTTATCACTTTCTTTTCTAGAAATGCTTGTATAATGAAATGTCTGTGGGGAAGTCTCTTCCTTGCTATCTATACTGGCCTCACCCTGCCAAACGTTTCCTGTAGCAGGAGACAGAATAACTCTTGAAGGTTAGAGTGGTAACAAAGCCTTGGATTCCATAGGAAAGGAAAGAGAATTTTAATTGAGATTTGAGCTCGTAGATGCATTTCAGTTCTTATTTTGGGGTCTCAAAAATGTCCCTCTTGGGTGAATTTAATCAAATTACATTATATACATTTATGAACATATCTGTGAAACTCTTCTGTACACTTTTATATGCTAATAAAAATAGTTTCATCATCAAGTTTGTTCTGGACCCATAACATGAGGGTTAAAAAAAAAAAAGCAGCAGTTCTCTCCTGTGGCCTAAAGGATTTCTTGAAAATGTTTCCCCCCAAAATGCAAAGGAAAATAGAATACGTGCGTGACAAAGCTCTCGTGTAGAGTGGACCATCCACCTAATGCCTACGCCAAGCGTCGCAGCTCCCATTCCATTCCTAGTGCCGTGTTGGGCAGTGGGTGATGAAGGAGTCCGGTAGCTCTTAGAAGACTTGAGGTTCAGCATGCAAAGGGACCAAGTCACCAAGTCGGCTGAGCCAGTGTAAAAGGAATGGCAACACGGAGAAGCCGTGCCGCATTTGGATTGGACTGCTTGCTGAAGCACCACCATCTAAGCCAGGCTGAGGCATGATAGGATAGAAGTGCGCGGCTCTGGGTTTGAGATGCTCCCGGAGGGACGTCACATTCCTGGCATCCACACATAAACTCTGGGTGATGTCACGGCCGTGACTGCTCTCTGCTGTGTACTTACAGAAGCACGCGCCTGTGTAAGTTGACGCTTGGCTTTCCTGCCTCTTGAATCTTGAACATCTTGTTGTTCCCCACTATCCTTCAGCCCCAGGCAAGACAAAGCAAGGCATTCCAAGCGTGTTCAATCTCAATCTCTCTCTCTCTCTCTCTACACACACACACACACACACACACACACACACACACACACACACACACACGGCATCTCACATCTCTCCTCCAGAGCACTTCCCAAGTTACACAGCTCTAGTACTCACAAATGATGTCACTAGGCTTTAGAAGGCCATCTGTCTCACTGGCCTGGACCGGGCTTAGTACATCATGGCTGCGAGCCTTCTCAGGATAATCTAGAGCAGCGGGGGCCAGTGGCTCCTGCCTGTAATCATCGCTGCTCAGGAAGCTAAGACCTGAGGATTGTGGTTCAAAGCTAGCCCCGGCGGAAAAATCCCCTTGAGACTCTTATTTCCAAGTTACCACTCAAAAACAGGAAGTGGAGCTGTGGCTCAAAGTGGTAGGGCACTACTAGTCTTGAGCAAAAGAACTCAGGGACGGCACCCAGGTGCTGAGTTCAAGCCCCACAACTGACAAAAATAAAATAAAATAAAAACAAGAATAATTCTGCTTCCAATTTCTCTAGTCAATAATGGTAACAAGAGATGGGTGGAATGGCTCAAATGGCAAAGTGTGTCTGCCTGGCAAGCATAAAGCCTTGAGTTCAAATCCTAGTACTGAAAAAAAGAATAGTAATTAAGCTTTCTTACTATAATCTTCCAGCTGCATTTGACCCTTGGTCATAATGAATATGCTTTCCACAATTTTTGGTAAGAATGTATTGACTCTTTGCTTTCTGAAATATCTATTGAATGTTTACTGGGTGCATCCTATGTTAAAGCACTAGAATAAAACGATGCCTGATAAAAGTATGCGATCTTTGCCCTCATGACGGTTTTATTGGCAGATATTACTTCAGAGTGATCTAGATTTTGATAAATGCTTTGATGGAAAAATTGTAGAATGTTGTAAGGAAGGGAAATGAATCTCTAATTTGCATCAGGTTAATGAAGACCTCATCAAGCAAATGATAGTTGAGGTAAATATTTCACTTTGGTAGATATGAGAAAGCCATTTTTATACCATTTGGGGAGTTGTATTTCCCCATGCAATCTTTAGGTTAGTTATGACCATAGTGTGTGTGTGTGTGTGTGTGTGTGTGTGTGTGTGTGTGTGTGTGTGTGACCATAGCGTGCATATATGTGCGTGTGTCCATATCTATCTATATACATTACAGTCTTGACTAAACAATAAACCATAGATGTTACCAAAACTATAGAATAAGTCAAAATGTATATGTTTATAAATCATAGTCTGTATTAATAAATCTATTTCATGGTAAGATAGTTGAGGGTGAAGATATAGGGGTTAGAAACAAGGTACCCCACTGGAGAATACAGAAGATTACTTCAGAACTTGGGCAAGCTCTGAGGTCAGATCAACAAGCCGATGGAAAATGCTGGAAAGCAAGTGAGGCATGGGGTCAGACTTACACAGCACCAAGCTCAGCATAGACCGTACTCTCGACAGTGTATCGCAGTGTAAGATGCATTTATCTTCCTTTTTGGGGATTTAAACGCAGCGTTGCTGCTACTGAGGAAGCAGAAGCACAGCTCCTGGATGGGAGGGGACGGGGGGAGGCGGGGTGCGTGCACAGGCGTGGTCTGCATCCCAGCCCTTGGGGAAGGGTCTTCTTGCCCATCCTCTCCGACGACAGAAGCAATTACCCAGCAGTCAGAAGTGAATCCTCCCGAGTGTGTCTTTTTCTGTGTGTCTGCTGGCTTCTTAAGAGGGATATGCACCCCGGAGGACACGGGGGAAGAGAGGTGCGCCAGGAGGAGTGCTGGCAGGGCCCGGGACGCTCTGCCCCTCAGGGTGCCCCCCTCTGGGATTACCAAGCGCTTTAAAAGGTGCTGTCTCTTCCTAGCGAGGTGGACGTGGCCAAGGTAGTGGCTAGACTGGCATGCCTTCCTTTATTTGTGGGAGGATGGGAAGGATGGAAGCGTCTGAAGTTGACTTAAATGCCGAGTGCTAGGCCTTGTAACTCGTATGCCAGTAGAAATGAACAATGTTAAAAAGAGCTTTGAAAATTTTAGGCATACCATTCTCCTAAATAAATTTCAGCTGAATGAATAACGCAGGAAGCTATAAATAGAAATTTTTAAAACTTCACACAGTACTGGTGTTTGAACTCAGAGACCTTATACTTAGTAGTCAAGGAATTTTACCACTTGTCCCATGACTCCATGACTCCTTTTTTGCTTTCATTACTTTTTAGCAGCATCTCACTTTTCACCCGGGCCAGTCTGGACTAGTTTCCTACTGTTTACACTTGGCCAAGTGGCGGACACAACAGGCATGTGCTACTGTGTCCTGCTTTTTGTTGGTCTTGTGGATGACTCCTTCCTCCTCCCTCCTCCCTCCTCCCTCCTCCCTCCTCCTCCTCCTCCTCCTTTTTTTTTTTTTTTTTTTTTTTTGCCTAGGCTGGCCTCAAACCATGACCCTTCCAATCCCAGATTGGTGAGTAGCTAGGACTATATAGACGTGAGCCATCACACCCAGAAATTAGATTTTTTTTTTTGGAGACAGTAATAGTGATCATCCCAAATCCTATAAATGGGTTTTGAATTCTGCTCAGAAGCAATTGGTAGTCTGACATGTGTCGTCAGCGTATTTCTGTTACGCACTTTGTACTTCCACACCCACCTCAGTGGTTGCTGGAGATTCTTACAGAGTTCCTTGGTTGTAGGTTTTACAAAATACATGTTCCTTCATTTCCTTGTGATCCTGGGAAGATGTTACGTTTGTATTGAAATATTATAATGTTATTGCACTGTGCCTGAAAGAGAAACTAGAGAAGGATTTTGCACTTCACAGAAGCTGGCGTTTGTGTTTGCAGTTGAATTCTTTTGTTGCTTTTCTTCTTTGGGTTGCTAGTACAAAATTGTAGCTCTTAAAATCTAAAAAAAAGTACTCATCTGTCAGAGAGATGAGATAGAATGTGTTTTGGGAAAGATGTGAAAATATCACATTAAAAACAACATATCATTCTCTTTGCATTGTTGGCTAATAGAAATAGATAGGGTGAGACTCCCTTTTCTCTGGTGCTCTCACAGAATAAGTCCAAACTTTGGTCTTTTCTGTCCTCTACTTCACTTCTTTTTTGCTGTTGTTGAGGGTGTTCAGGGGGAGATCAGGATGAAAGTCAACCCATAAATCGTCTGGTGACATGTAATTTGAGCTTATTGTTCATCCCGCCTTCCCTTTTTCCCTCTCTCTAACTTCTCACACAATATACCCAATAAATAATTTTAGGTAAAAATTCATTAGTTTAAGGCAGAAGAAAGCCATGGTATGGTAAAACTAATAAGTACCTATCACCTAACGGGTTTTAGTATTTTGGTACAGAGTAAATGCCCGGGAAATACTTGCTGATGGAATGATGCTTATCCAATATTCAAAAAATGTATTTTTAAAAAAATTCCATGCTAGTCACTATGGCACAGATGGAAGTCAGCCATAGAAGCCTGTGGATTTTATTAGCACCACTTCAAATCTGAAAGAAACATACACGGTCAGGGCATTCGTTATGGACTGCAAATTCATCATAGCATTTTATACTAACAAGTTATGCTTGATTTGCAGTTAGGCAAGAAACCATGAGGAAGGAAATTGCAGAAAGATGAACTATTCTACAAGTGTCACTCTTCAGTAATGATAGAAGCATTCGGGACCCTTCTTTATATGGTATCCTCCACAGATTTCCGAATCAAATGCCCATAAAGGCAATTGATGACATTTCCATAGGAGTTTAACTGTGACCTGTAGCCTTTCCTGTTCACCCCTGGGCCGCTCCATTGCTGTGTTCTAAGTGCAGTGTTCAGAAGGTGAGTTGGCCGTGAAGACCTACGCGTCTGGAGGGAGAGCACGGGTGGGCAGAGCCCATGCTGTGCCACTCGACCTCCTGGGTAGAAGAACAACGGGCAGAATTCTCATAGAACATCAGCCATGAAAAAATGCCTCCGTGACATAATTCACAGCTTGGAAAAAACACAAAAAGCTTTAAATTCTCACATTATTAAGGTTACAGAGGTCTTTCTCTAACGTTGGATGTTAAGCTAATGCAGCTGAGCTCTCAGAGAAGATGGTGATCATAGAGTGGATCAGGCCATGTGCAAGGAGGCATCCAGTGAAAATGGAAAACAAACCTCCTAGCTGCCCTCTTGTCCCCAGCTGCAGTAGAATAGCTTTTACCAACGGTAACCTCTAGAGGGCGCATTGAAGGTTGTGAAGACTTCTCTGAAGTCTTGTGTCATTCCATTTATTACTTTGTGTCTATCTGCCTTTGTTGCATTTACAGTTCTTCAACAATGCCTTTAGCTTAACTTCTGGTGTGTGTGTGTGTGTGTGTGTGTGTGTGTGTGTGTGTGTGTGTGTGTGTATGTGTGTGTGTGTGTGTGTATGTGTGTGTGTGATTTATACAGTGTTGTATAAATGCTACTGAAAGTAAAATTTTGGTTTGAAATAAGTACATAGGATGCATTAGCTGGAGAAATGATACTATAATCATTTTGTCAGACAACGTATTGTCCACAGTATCACTTCCTGTAGTAGAAGGAATGCAGTAGATAGAATCTGAAAACCTGATTTTTAAATCCAAGCTCAGTCATTTACTAGAGGTTTGATGATATGAGAGTAATTATTTTGGTCACAAGTGGCTGTTAAATGTACCCCTCTGTCATAGTATTCTGCATTTTCTTGTATGTAGGCTTTATATCTTTCCATTTGTCTTTTCATTCTAGCTTCCCTGGTACTGATTTAAATTACTTTTAATTTCCTACTTTGCTTCATTTGTTGATTAACAAGTAGTTACTGAATAGCTATCTATGTAATGCTCTTTATTGCCTCAAATTCAAGATGGAATGAAACAGCATTGAAATTCAAAGAACTGGAGCCATAGTTTGTACATGAAGTAAGTTTTACACTCAGCCTTTGGGACAGATGGAGATGAGGGATGTCTCCCGGAGTCATTACAGGAGTACATTTGCTGTGGCAATGAGGAGAAGGTACCCTGCCTTTGTGCTCCGGGCCTGGGGCTCTAGGCAGCATGTTAGGTGGCTATTAGTGCTCTTGGGCTTAGACTGGTAGGAAAGAAGACTGGAACTTCATCCTTGATGGGCAGTATAATGTTTCCCTGAAGAGTAAAAGTAACCAAAAGAAAACAAGAAGTTGCCCAGTGCTAGGGGCTCATACTTTTAATTCTAGGTACTCAGGAGGCTGAGATCTGAGGATCATGGTTCAAAGCCAACCCCAGTCAGGAAAGTCCATGAGATTCTTATCTCCAAATAACCACCAGAACAAAGTGACACTGTAGCTCAAAGTGGTAGAGCACTAGCCCTGAGCGGAAAAAGCCCAGGGACAGCACCCAGGCCCTGAGTTCATGCTCCTTGATTGGCAAAAAGGGAGGGAGGGAGGGAGGGAGGAAGGAAAAAAGAAAGGAAAGAAGTAAAGGAAAAGAAAACAAAGAAAAAAAATCTACTGAGGGGCATCTGGGTTGGTTCCACATCTCAGCTATGGTAAATAATGCTGCAGTGAATATGGTTGTGGTAATAGCTTTACTGTGGCCTTGTTTGTGGTCATTTGGGTAAATGCCCAGGAGTGGGATTGCAGGGTCATAGGGGAGTGAGTTCTATGTTTAGTCTTTTGAGGAACCTCCATACTGCTCTCCCGAGTGGATGGACACGTTTGTACTCCCACCAAATGTATAGTCGTGTTCCCTTTTGGCCACTTGGTGGGGAGGGGAGTAGAGAGGGGTAAGCAGAAGATAACGAGGGAGGGGGTTACAATGATTACAAACAAATGTACTCATTACCTGACTTATGGAACTGGAACCGACCTTCTCATCACTTTTTCAATAAAAATAAAATTTAAAAAAATAAAATGAAGTATGATTCCACAGATAACTTGATAAATGAAAGATCCATGACTCTTTCTTGAATTCTAATAAAATAAACTACTTGTTTTATTTTAAGAAAGAGAGAGAGAGGGGAGAGAAGAGAAAAGAAAAGTATTAATACCAGGTAAGCACATGGGGTAGAAAGACGGCAGGAGCAAGCCCAGGTGTCCTAGTCCACTTCACATGGTTGTCTCCTAGAGATGTATCACGTTTGCAAGCACAACTCTGCATATTTCGTTGGTTTGGTTTTTTGCCAGTCCTGGGGCTTGAACTCAGGACCTGGATGTGTTATGGGGTTCGAGGGAGGGGATTCCCCATCCCTCCAAGAGTCCACCACTCAGAGACAGTCTCAAGCAAAAAGATGGATTTATTGGGGAAGCATAAAGTGAACTGACCGGCCAGGGATGCAGCACAGACTCGGGAGCTGCACTGCGACAGTGGAAAGCGGGCTGACCGGCCAGGGACACAGTGCGGACTCGGGAGCTGACACTGCTACAACTAACAGTCCTCAAATTGGGGTTTATAAAGGTAAAAGCGTGGCACAGATATGGGAGGTTGACGCAGGGGGTAGAGCAAGCAACAAACAAGTTAGGCAAGCCATTTACAGAAGCGGAATTTTGGGGTCAGGTTGACCTACTCCCCCCAAGATTTCCTCCCATGTTTCCCTAGTCAAGATGGAATCAGCTGTGCTCCCTACAACAGGTGCTGTCCTTAAACCGCTTTCTGCTCAAGTCTAGCTGCATATTTCTTTAGAAATTATTTTCTTGCTTTCCATTTTCCTTCTGCTTATAAAGTCTTCGATTCCCATTGATTGCGAGGGTGATATTGTTGAGAGAATAAAAACCACTAAATCTTAAAGAGAGATTGAAGCAGTTAACTTCTCTCCCATTTAAAAAAAAAATTACACCGTCTATCTGAACGTGGTAGATAGCACGTGCAAGGCGATTAGATGATGTTTCACTAAGTGTGACTACAGGAGAATTCAGAGTTACAGCGGGGAATTACTAGTGTATCTGGCAGCTGATCTTTCAGTTTAACATTAATTTTTGTTCTTATCAAAGTATAGTATGTATGTTCAAGGCTTAAAAATTACATCGTATTACCAGGCTTATGAAATACTGTGGAGTCCTGTCTCATTCCTTCCTGCCCCTTGTTCCTGCTTCCTGCTTAATAATATCCTCACATTGCACAATGACACATGCAGATGGCTCTTCCTTAGTATTGATTGTATACTTTATGTATTGACTTCATTTAGGATCCATAAAAACCTAACTCTTACATGACTCATACCCTTTATTACTTTATCTTTCTGTTCCCTAGTTTCCCAAAATAATGATAACATTACAATAGTGTGGTTTGGGATGATAGCACAATTTTGTGCTTAGATTATGCTAGGTACATGCATTTTAGTTTCTTATTCCTATAGTAAAAATTTATCATGAACTTAGTCTCTCAAAATAAGACATAGTTCAGGGGATGAAAAGTCTGAAATGGATCTTATGGGGCTAGAATCAACGGTCATCTTCTGAAATTCTTGGGGAGAAGCTGCGCCTTTTGCAACTTCTAGAAGATTCTTTATTGCTTGGTCTTGGCTTTATCACCTGAACCTCAGCTTCTTCTAATCTGTTTCTGACTGACATCTTCTTCTATTTCATAGGAAGTTTCATGATATCACTGAGTTCACAGAGGGAGCAAAGGATAATCTGCTCTTCTAGGTGCCCTGAGTCACATTTCAATTGCAAAGTCTCACTTGCAGTAATGTTTGAATAATGTATTCACAGGGGCTGCGGATCACAGAAAGAGAGCCCGCTGTTCTGTTTTCTGTAATGTGTATATGGGCATACGCACAGACACACACGTGTGTGTATATATATATCCTTATTTACACATATATATACATATACATGAGTGTACACATACACACACAGTCTGTAATCCCATTAATCATATCCCTTCGCCTATCTTTTTTTGTCTGGGCTGTTTTCCCTCTTTCTCGAGTTTTTGTAGCTGCAGATCATCTCCACACACTCTCCCTCAAAGCTATACAGGCCTTGGTTGAACTTGCCATGCTCTCCAGCGCATCTTGTCAGCGGGTGGTGGGTCTTGTCCCGAAGCCTCGTCCTGGGCCCTTCATGTGCCGAGGATGCACTGTGTGCTCCTGAAGCTTTGCGTATGGCAGCCGCCCTCTTGGGATTTCCTTTCACCATCCGTTCCCCTCGTCCCCGGGATCCCCTTCACCTCTCTCCATCACCCACCCTTCTCTTCATGGTTAGATGGAGCATGTCCTCTAGCAGGTTCTCGGGAAGGCATGTTGACTGTAGACTTGACACCTTCCATTTCTTTGGGGAACTGTGCAGAGTCAGTGATTGACCTTATGTGACTGGTGAGATAGAGCCTTCTGTTGTTTTGAAAGGAAGAGGAATGGGGGAGGAGAAGCTGGTAGAAAAAAACAGAAGAGCCTGAGTTACTCCAAGTAAGTATTATGCAAATTAAAGTGTGATACAGATTAAAATGTAGTATTGATTTTTTTGATTTGTAAACTGTCACAAATAAGACTGAATCTCTATAAACCATAACAAGATATGCTTGCTTACCTACACAACCACAAGATTTGCTGATGGTCGGCTTTCTTTATTTGACCCAGGGCTTCTTCTAGCACTTTTTACTTCCTCGTTTATTTTTCTTGAATCTTTAAGTAGTTGTACAAAAGAGGTGCCCTTCAATAAAGCAGTTTATGAATACTGTGAACTGCTCAATGTCACTCCCTTGAAGATTCTCACCCATCCCTCCCAACCTACCTCTTCCCTCACGTTTCTTAATTTTGCAGGATATATATAGAGTTTTTGACTGCAATTTATACCCCTTCTTCTCTTCATCTGTCGACTCCTCTCCCCTCCAGATCCTGTTTTGGTCCTTCCACATCATACTCCTTTCGCATAGTCATGTCTTCATTGTTCCGTTTCTCTGCTGTCTCGAATTTCATGAATGTCTTTCAGTGACCTCCACCCAGACTCACATAACCAGCCCTGAGAAGTAATGGAGAGTTCCTAGAAACCATTGCCCAGTTTATAATAAAGATCAACTAGAAACATTAGTTCCAGTTATTCAGAGAAGCCCCTGGGGAGAAAAACTGGGAGAAACCAAGGGAAGGGCTGACATTGTCCAAAAAGAAGTGTGCTTGTTTCCTGACTTATATAACTGAACTCCTCTGTACATCACCATTATACTAACAAAAAATAAAACAGAACTTTAAAACAGATGCGCCGAACTATATAATATCCTTTGCATATAAAATATAAATCCACTTCTCACTCAACTTTTATCCTATCTCCCCTCCTGCTATAGGAGCTGCTGCATCCTTAAGAGCCTCACGTATGAGTGGTTCATCTTTGCGTCCTCCATAATGCCGTGCGTGTGTGAATGCCCCGTCAGCACCACGTAATGGTTTCCATCACATGCCCAGGATTGGAAGTCCATCCGAGGCGCTGGTCCCTGGGGCCGAGCAGAGCTCTGCCGGTGGTACTCCTCCGCTGCAGGCCTCTTTCTCGACCTGGAGCTGCATCTTCCTTCACTTGTCAGGGACGTTGGTGCATCACTGAGTTTCCTGAGCACTGACCTAAAGGCGTTGCTTGGTCTCTGATTCTGTCCTGCTGCGATCACAGACCTGTTGCCGTCAGAAATGAGCTTTGCTGTGTCCCAATTTACTTTCCCCAATTAATACACTACATATATTGGTTTTTCAGTCTTATTCACTGCTTCATGTTTTGTAGTTGGAAGAGCAACTGCCGAGCGTGGGTTGACTAAGGGGCTTTTATCAGCTATTGGGAAAATGTCAATGTTAGTGTCTTTGTCAGTCCCATACTTGGGCATGTGTAGAGTAAAAGAGAACACACATATCCACCTTCTTTCAAAGTTTTTCTTAAGCCCTTCCTTGACTTTAAGGAATATGCAGGTCATTAAGGTCCTCCGGGGAGTGATGATCACATCTCCTTGTTTTACTTCTTGTCTGTTCCTTGTAGACTGAATCTAAGGAGGAAAAATGAATATGTATTGGAGCCAGGCATGGTGGCTGACACTTAGCTACTCAAGAAAACGAGATCTGGAGATTGCAGATCAAAGCCAGCAAGGGCAGAAAAGCCTGTCACATGCTTTACCTCCAGCTAACTAGCTCTTCAAAGGTGGGAATGAAGGCATGGCTCACATAGTAGAGCACCAGACATGAGCAAAAATGCTAAAGGACATTACCCAGGCCCTGAGTTTGAGCCCCAGGACTGGCACAAAAATAAATAATGTATATATGTGTGTGTGTGTGTATGTGTGTGTATTATCTATATAGATATATGATATAGATAGTAACCTATAGATCTATAGTATAGATACAGAGAGAGAGAGAGAGAGAGAGGGGAGAGAGTAGTGTGTGTATATGGGATTGGTGAGAGCCCTACGGCCCATGAACCTCAGATGCAGTCAAGGTTTTCCTTCGAGACTTCTCTTTGACTTTGGCCTCCTTGTAACTCTGGGGCGTGCCTGTATTTTGGGTCATTTTTGCAAAGTTTCACTATGGCATGAAGACCTTGGAAATTAGGTTTCTGTGACGTAGAGATACTTCTGGGGCTCTGGCTATAAAAAGCCATTCTTACTGAAAACAGGACAGAAGTCTACATACACATATTCAGATTGGTTAATGTTGCTGAAAGAGGAAATGTGGTATGTGAAGTGAAACCAAGAGTGTTCTCTGCCTTCTTCACTAGTCTAAGCTTAGTGCAAAAACATAAGATTCATAAAACTGGTGGTATGGATCAGAACACTTGCTTAGTTCTGAGTTCAAATCTCAGTACTGCCTGAAACAAACAAATAAGAAAAAAGAAAATTCAAAATGTTTAAAACTGGCCATTGATGCTGAGTTTTGCCTCTAAAAAGGGCTCTAGAGAAGCACCATTGTTTGAACCTGGGGGTCTTTGCTGTGGGGAATATCTCATGTATTTCGGGATGTTTAGCAGACTCTTGACTTACACAGCAACAGTCCTCTTCTCAAGTTACAAGATGTGAACCAAAACATTTCTCCAGATAGGCAAAACCTGATTCAGAATCACAACTCTAAAGAATAGTACTGTTCACCATAGCCAAGGTATGGAGTCAGGCCAGAGGCCCCTCATTGGACAAATGGATCAAGAACATGTGGAATATGGAATATATACACAATGTATTATACTCACAATGGAATTTTCCTCACCCATTAGAAAGAATGATATTGTGCCATTTGTAAAGGAATGAAGAGTATTAGAAAAATTATGTTGAATGAAGTAAGTCAGGCCCAGAGAGACAAAGAACCGAGTTTTCCCCTTATATGTGGAAGCTAGATTTAACTTGCAAACTCATGAATAAATATGTTGGGTGGTATGCAAGTGTGTAAAAATGTATTAATTGAAATATGGTAGATTCACGGGAGAACTCAAATAGTGTAACTCCTTAGATAGCCACAATCAAAGTTTGGCAAAATAAAACACCAGGAAGTGGATACATGAAAGGAGAGGGGTGGGGGTCAAGGGGAAAGGGGTAGGAAAATAAAAAGGAGGAAAGGAGGAGAGTGTAAACAAGATGTATATCCTATAATGTATATCCAACAGAATTAAGAAAGTGAGAGAAGAGATAGGTAGGGGAGAGATGGGTGAGGATGTTAAAAGGGCTGACACTGATCAAGATAGATTGTATTCATAAACTTCTTTCTTAAGTGACAACTTCTTTGTACAACTATTTAAGCACAATAACTTTTTGTAAGAGACCCATCCTTTACCATGGCACTGGACTCTTTCAAAACTCATATCACCATTTGTACAGCAGTGGGTGCTCCTCTCCTCCGAGAAGAGAATGGTTCTAACTTCTGTTTATATATATATTATATATTCATTCACGATGCAGTTTAGTGTTCTTTCTATCTGGACATAACTGAAACATACCCCATTGCTCCTGTGTAACTTTACATACCATCTCAGCACACACATGCTCGGGTAGTCCGTGCTAAGCCTTCCACCCAGAAAGAGCCTTCTTTGTACCTCATAGGCCACCTAAACATCTCCCAACTGTTTGATTTTTTGGAGATTCCCCAGTGAGTTCATTGTTCTTTCTGACTCTGTGTCCTTATCTGACCTTGTGAAGAGCTATCCCTATTTCTTCTTAAAGGAAAGCTGACCTTTTTAATTGGTGACTTCTGCAATACAGAAAAGAACCTTGATTCATTTACAGCCCATATAAATGAAGATAGGAGACAGGAAACAATAATATAACATACAGAATACATGTGCCTTTATACAGCCTCTTGGAGGAAGATAGACAATAAGTATATAAAATATGTCAGATGACGCTAAGTGTGAAGGAAAAGAATGCATCCAGGTAAATCCAAGGAAATACTCAGTTCAAGATTCTTGCACTTCCAAACAGCATGGTCAGCACAAGGTGTGAAGAGAGCTCAAGAGCTACATGGGCACCCGAGAACAGATGAGCTCCAGGTAGGGCGCCTGTGAGGCTCCATCTCCTCTTGCCAACATGAAAAGTGGTTAGGAAACCAGTCATTTGCTCTGAATTTTCCATCTGGTTTTTAAGATCACATCTCTGTGGTATATTTAACATATCCTTTGGCCCTTTTATTTCTGGCAAGTTTGATGTTCTCGTGTAGAAGAGTCTTGGGGGTTTACACAATGGTGGTATTCTATGTGTATCTCTCTATCTGTATTACCAATTGGAAAACTCCATGAAGAGAATTACTGCTGTCGTCCAGGAGGTGCACAGGGAAAGCAGGACCATGCCCGATCTTCCTTCTTGTCTCATTTCAGAACTGAATCGGATAGTCTCTGGCATTCTTCAAAAATGATTATGGCTACCTTTCCTTCTACCTTCATTCTCTTCTTTTTCCCTTAAATTCATGACTTTAACACTTGTTCTGTTTTTGGTTGATTGTTTTTATTTAATGTTGCTGTCATTGCTGCTTGACTATTCCATTTTAGAACAACTGTGTTCAGTTTGGGACTGTTATTAAGAATGAGAGGGAAGCTGTTGGAGAGTTCAGGAAAAAGATGAGTGATATATTCTAGAAAAGATCACTCTGGGGTTTATGTACAGAGGGTATCAGGAAGGAAGAAGAGAGATCAGTCAGAAAGAAAGTTATCTGGCCAAACACAATGGATTCTGGATCAGTGTGGTTTTCATAGAATGGTAAGGTCCTACATGCTTTACATTGGCTTCTGGGGCACTGGTTGATAGGATGGTGAATTTATTTTGGGACATAGTAAATTACGAGTGTTAAATGGAAACGCAAGTGGTCCATTGATAATATGAAAGTAAAATTCATTTAATATCTGTGTAAGAGAAGTCTATTGAATTATATTCTAATATGTTTCCTGAAATGGAGATCTTCAACCAATTTAAGACTTAGAGGATTTAGCTCCATGTTTTGGTATTGGCAACCTTTGTTTTCTTTTTATCATAATCTGGCTTTTTACACTTGATCTTAGCCAAAAGGCTGAGAAGCAATCATAATCTGGCTTTTTAACCTTCTTGCTTTAAACCTCCTAGAAAAAGTCCATTTCTTTTCCTTTGTGGTTCATAATCTTTTCTGTTCTTCTTGTCATGTTTTATTTCTATTAAATTGCAACTTGCTTTTTCCATTTCTGTCTGTCTCCCCATCCTTATTTTCAGTATGGATTTGTTGCTCTATCAATCAATGTAGATTGATGTGTTGGTTAGTTCTGTGAGCTTATACTGAAGGAGAAGTTAGTAACTAAGTAAAAAATCAACCAAGATCTCAGAGCATGTTGACAGATAAGGCTTAGGAAAGGGTTCTGGTACTATCACCCCAGTGTCCACCAACCCATAGACACCTCTGTAGAGTTAGAAGCCGGTCACCCATTAGAGAGTCACAGAGCTCAGGTGACTACAGAATGAGAAAAGTGGGGTGAGAGTTACTCAGAGCCGTAGGAAGATGACTGGATTTTAGTCACCACTTCCTTTTGCCAAGCCCCTTCGTGCAGGTCTATACTTGCCCATGAATGCTTCCCTTGGGGGTAGGAGGAAACAAGCCAGGGTCTGAGTCTCCACTGTCATCAACTGTGGTTTGACTCTCTAGCCTTTGACATGTAGCTATGTAAACACTGACAATTCACCCCTTGTGTGAGTGTGTGTGTGTGTGTGTGTGTGTGTGTGTGTTATAGCTTTGCAATTCTTGAAAGTTAGAATTCTTGGTAAAAGAAAGTTTGATTTGTTCCATTGCTTCTGCTCAACAAACCAGCGGTTGCCAAATTTTCAAACATTTGAAAATGAGCTAGTGGAAGTGAGTCTGTGGTGCTCCATCCACCACAATGGAAGTACACTTAGTTCCAAGAGGTGGATACTGAGACAAAATAGGTTCTTTCAATATGCTCAGGATGAAACTTTCAGGCCTGCAAAATATAGGGTGTCGCTTCCTTTCCTAGTTCCCATGAGATTGCTTTGGTAAAGTATGAAGCACTGAGTCTTAAAAATCAGCTTTTCCAAAATGAACACACAAGCTCCTGTCTCTTGACTTTTCCACTAGGTATCTCCCCGTCGCAAGGTGGCGAAGGACACAAGTCTTTGCCTCTAGACAAGAGTTGAACTTCCCCCTGAATCAAAACAGTTACTGGACCCCATCTTTCTGAGGGCTGTCATAGCCCGGGGGAAAATATCTAAGTATTTTCATTCAGCAGTGTCCCTCATCTCTTGTGAATATGAGTGATGTAGTTAATGCCAAGGAGCCAGTAAGTCCAGCCTTCTCAGGGTGACTGAGTTCTGTCCCTGACTCTAATCCAGAGGATGGGAGGAGGGGTGGGGGTGGGCTGGGAGTGGGGAGAATAGTTGCTGTTTTGCCGAGATCAACTCTTTTTTACTTATGATACTGTTGCTTTATTCCTCCCCCCCAACCCCCCCTCACGTCTTCCTGGGGGGAAAAGGACTCTTCATTTCACCGAGGTGAAAAGTGGGTCTGTGAGTGGAGCCACTTTCTTAAAAAAAAAAAAAATCAGAACCCAATTACTTGATATGCAGAGCTGCAAGCCTGGTTCCCTTAAGGAAATCAGTGCAGTGCGCACGGCCGTGAACCTGAGGAAAGCCGCCGCCAAGCTCATGATTACGCGGGAGGTGGAAGGACCCAAACTTGCAGGACCCCCCTCCCCCTGGAGAGGTGGTTAGTCCAGTCCTTTGGAGAGCTTGGTGCTGGCTCTCTGTCATCACCACCGGGACGCTGGCCGGCGTGGTCACAATAGAATGTGGTAACCTCCACCAGCCATGAGAGCCCAGCGGGAAAGGCTGCAGATTCCGGGGCTGACCTTGGAGTGAGTATTGTCTGCCTTTTCCTATTTTAACGCGTTCTGCCTGGCACTTGCTCCCCCTTTCCGGCGACCAATAGCTCTTTAGCATTTGTTTGTGCTGACATCCTTGGAGCACGGCCGGGTGAGGAGGGGGAAGGATGCCTTCTGTGCATTGCAGTCAGAGACAAGGCGCTGTGCATATTTAAAGTTACTAAACCTCAGTTCTGGAAACATCTTAACAGCTCATTGTGAAAGAACGCATCAGTAGGCCACGGTGTGTCTGTCTTGTTCTGTCCTCTCTCACTGTTTGCTTATTCTCATGATGCCTGCTTCTGAAGCAGAGGCCTCTCTGTCTGCATGGAGTAATAGAAAACACCACAATGGATGAGAGTGGAAGGGAAGGGTTATTTGTGACAGTTCGTAGATGTGATCCATGTTGTATCAGGGCAGCAGAATATTGATGAATTGAGCACGCTGAGGATCCTCTCTGCAGAGCTTCTCTGCATGCAATGTGTTTACCTAGTTGAGCCCTGCGTTTGCTTTACCTGGGTCTTATTTATTTATTTGTAACCCATTAACTCATCTCACCACCTTCCAGTTTGATGTAGCTCTGTGAAAATGTCCACATCTAATTTGTGGCGCAGAAGTTAGACATCTGTGATGCAGGAAGTGTCAGCAAATTTTTATTTTAAATCTGTTAGTCAAAGATGCAGAAGCCGTCAGTGAGTCTCTTGGCTGGCTCACTGAAAATAATAAACAGTAAAATATAAATTGAGCAGACAAAATACAAACAGCACTTTTCTCATGAACAGCACAGATAGGCATTATATTTTCATGATAGCTGTAACACCCCCCAAATCTGAGCTTGCCTCCAGGAAGAGCCTACAGCAAGTGTTCCCATTTCAGAATATTCATTATTCCTTTTGAATTCTATAAATGCATCATGCAAGAGAATGAAGTTATAAATTAATAACTGCATTACATGCTGAAGTGAATACTTTTTAAAGTCAGCCCTTGCTCTGAAATTCTACACTGGTTTTATGCAAATGATGACCTCATTTATAGGGAGCTAGAGTGCTCTCAGGCTCATCTTGCCTGACGTGGGATTGGTCATAATGAGATACCAACAGTATTTACTTTTTCCCATCGCCACCCCTGCCTTGGCGTTCAACCCTCACCACGGACAGGGAACCTTGTGGCAGCAGTAGTCCTTCCTGCTCCCGCTTTCCTCCCTAGCATGCTGGAAATGGACCAGTCCGCTCTCCAAACCAGGAGTTGGGGCCTGGAGTTCTGACACTGTGTGGTTACCTCACACCGTGCAGCGGTACCACTGGAAGTGAAAGGAAAGGAACCTTTTTAATTTGTGGGCATTTTGTTTTTGTAGTTAGGTCAGTTCCTTCTTCGCACCTTGAGCCTTTTCTTTTCTTCTTTTGTGTGTAGCGTTCATCTGTGTTAGGAGGAAACACCTCCATGTTTTACCATATAAACTCAGTTGCATCAAATGTTCCATTTTTTTTTTTTAATTTGGAAGACTGAAGTGTGTACCACAAGTTTTGTGGCTTTGCGAATAACGCAGGGCACAGGGATTTCCTGGATCTGGGTTGGTTGTCAGCCTACTCCCCTGTCGTCTAGCCTCTACCCTTCCTGGTAGATGTTACTGTGGATTTGAACTAGATTACTGTCTCACCCGAGGACCTTCGATGGTGGAATGCAGGATTAGTCTTGAATGCCATTGAAAGGGTAGCATGTAAGTCACTTTAAACATTTTCCATCCCAGGGAGTACAAAGTTTCTCATAAGTAGAGATAGCTAACTTTGCAGTCATTCATGGAGGAAGCTAGTCTTTGAGTAAATTCAGCTTCTAACCACTTAGAGAAATATTGTAGTGAAAAGTCTTATCACTGATTTTGTTAAAAGCAGAACTAATGTATATAATTTTAATTCTTTGTGAACTTTATAAAAAGACCCTAACTCTTTTTTGTTTGTTTGTTTGTTTTGTTTTTTTGGCCAGTCCTAGGCCGTGAACTCAGGGCCTGAGCACTGTCCCTGGCTTCTTTTTTGCTCAAGGCTAGCACTCTGCCACTTGAGCCACAGCGCCACTTCTGGCCATTTTCTGTATATGTGGTGCTGAGGAATCGAACCCAGGGCCTCATGTATACGAGGCAAGCACTCTTGCCACTAGGCCATACTCCCAGCCCCAAGACCCTAACTCTTAGACCAAGGGTCGAGATTAGATTCTGAATGGTCTCTCACAAGACATTCCCATTCAGAGTGTTAAGTGGACATGTTTTACGCACTGCAGATGAAATCTAGAACTTTCCAGATGACCTAGCAGCAACATGGGGCCATTCCTGATTTTTATTTCTGAAGAGACATCCTAGATATGAGATTACAAGTAAATAAGAATTTTAGAAATTAATGACTCATTAATTTATATAGAAATTGATGACAGCTAGATAGCCTCTGCCTAGCTTTTCAATTCCTGAGAAAAGAAGGCAGGAGTTTGTTCTTTTTGTCTGTTTTGTTTTTCTACTGTAAGTGTAGAATTTGCATTATAGGTAATTCATTGCACTCATCCTGTGCATTTTTACTTGGAGACAGGAAGTGACATCACTGCTTATAGATGCCAGTTTTACACCAGAAAAGGTTAGATTAGAGGGTAATAGTCCTTCAGTAAAAATGATGGTGTATGGGATGACATTCATGGGCACTTTGCAATGAGCTGCTAAGTTTGAGTACAGTACGATTAAGAGAACGGCTTCTAAATGTGCTCTGAAGGCATATGACATTCCTTAGTTTTTCATGTACTAGCACCAACCCCAAGAAGGATTCTAGATGTTAACATTACTGAGATGCTTTATTAAATACATAGAAGTGTTTCAAGCAACTATTTTTTAGTTGTAAGACCAATGTAGCCCACTCTCAAATATCCATACAATGGGAGATAAGGATGGCATTAAAATTTCACATACAACAGTAAGCCCCAGATACTATTTTGGCAAGCATTGCCCACTTACTATGACAACGCAGGAGACCACCGGCTTGAGCCGCTCTTCACCTCCATTCCAAGACCCTTTTCTCTAAGGTAAGAAAACATGGCGCCACTCTCCAGTGGGAAGGCCAGATATTTGTAGGAAATACTCTACTGTAACAGAAGTGCCAGTGTCTGGCCTTCGACTTAAGAGTTGGGAATAGAAGACACACTGCTTCTTAGTTTTACTTTGTTATGTAAAACTGGTTGAAAATTGAGCAGTATCTACTTCTTACATTGATAGATTCGCTGGCAACGTTCTTGTAAGTAAACCATCTCGTTATCTCTCTAACAGAGAAAAGATATGGGGCCAAATGCATAAATAAGAAAAGAAAAATGGAGTGTATTTTGCCATCCTGTGCTGAATATTTGAAAGTTGGCTGTGGGATATATTTAGTAGCTGGAGGAGCTAGTGGTCAGGGGAGCAGGTATGATAACAGCTCCTTGATAGTTGTATTTAGGAACAAATTTCCTCTGTGAAGTGAAATAATTCATTGCCATGTGTTATTATTGAATTATTAAAGTTATTTACTATTAATATAAGCATAAGAAGTCTTTTTATAATGGCCCCTGAAGATGAAGAAAAATGAAACTTAGTCTTTGTTATAAGCACCACTTGCTTTTCCCTGCAAAATACTTAAAACTATATCTATCCAATGAGAATATGACTCACTTTGTTTTTTTTTAAAAAAAAACTACAGCATTGAAATAGAATTTTTATTCAAAACTACAGCATTGAAACGGAATTTTTATTTGCATTATCTGAAACTACTACCTTTTAGTCCTGCTACAAATTTACTAGTGATTCCGAATCTGGAAGATAATTATGCTCCACATAAAATAACATTGGATTCTTTTTTGAGACAAAAAAAAATCAGAAATTGAAGATATCTGCTAAGTTGATTTATGACAAAGAAAAAGCTCAAAAAAAATTTTTTTAAAGCAGCTGTAGTTTTTAAAATGTAAATTTCTGCAGGAAGCCTTTCCCTGGCTCTGTATTTTAGATCTGGAAAGGGGGCAAGTGATTAGATGATCACCTCCTGCTGTTGATCATCGTGCCCTGGGGATTCTGGCCCTTCAGTGAGCTCTGTTATGATTGTTTACTGCAGTCTTTTCTCACGTGGAATGACACTGTTTTAACTTTCAGTCTCACTCCCAGGAGCCTGAGTCCTACCCCATCCAGCCCAGGCAGCCCTTGTAGCCCTCTCTTCGCCTTTCACTTTTGGAGGTAAGCGCACTGCCAGGCCTCTCAGGCTACTTCGTCCTTCTGTGCCTCAGAAGCCTCCCTCCCCTCCCCACCCCCAGCCAAGAGCTGGAACATTCTGGACTCTACAAGACACTTGAAACCATGTTTAATTGTTGCCCTCATGTGAGCATACAGGGTGAGGAGACTGGTGGAATCATTCGCTCAGGCTGTGGGAGGCTCACGGGGTGATGTAGTGCATCTTATGAAGCTCTCATTTGGTGTTAGGAGATTCATTTACTTGGCTTCACTCTGTGTGTGTGTGTGTGTGTGTATGCACACACACATGCACAGTTTTTTTTAATGCCACTTTCTTGGAAATAATTTGGACTGAATTTCACAAATTTTGAGCCATCTCTCATTAAGATGTATAAACATTTCCCGATTCATCGTATTTGTTGCCGCAAACAATTTGCTATACTGTGTGGCTTACAGGACAAAATATGGAAATTGTTTCAAAGAGCTAGTATTTTCACAAGCATTTTTTAAGTTCCATATGCATTCATCTTTCCTCACCTCCCACACGCGCATAGGTTGGTTTCACAGGTTCCTTCTAGTCTGTTCATTGGAGAAAATTTCCCACGGAACTTGTCCCGCTTATGGCAGTCAGCCTTCTACCTCGTGACAAAACACTTGAGAGGAACAACTTGAAAAGCACAAAAGCTTATTTGGGTTTGTGTTTGCAGAGGTTTCAGTCCATGGTCACTTGGCCCCACTTAGGGTCTGTGTTAAAACAGAACATGCTGGTGGGGGCCTTGTGGTAAAACCAGGATGCTCACATCTGTGTCATGGTGGCCAAGAAAGAGAGAGAGGCAGGAAGGGACTGGGGTCCTAATCTACCCTCTAAGATCATGCCTGCCAGTGATCTTGTAGGCTCCACCTCCTGAACTTTTCACCACTTCTTAGTACCATCATCAGCAGGTGCCAAACCTTCGCCACTTCGGATATTTGGGACCCTCTATAACAGAACTCTTCCTGTAAGATGACATGACAACGAATGCTGCTACTCCATGTCTCCTGATATACTCTTCATAGATGGCTGTGTTTGTGATGTAGCAAGCTTCCCTGTGTCTAACTAGAAGATTTACTTATACAGAACATCACTGTTCCTCCTTACTGATTTTAATCCTGTGACAGAAAACAGAATCTAAGTTTCAGTTACTGGGAAGGGCAGCTTCTTTTTATGACTACTCTTTTCATATATACAAATGAATAAAAAATTCCATGTATGTCCAATTCCTTGAGAATATGAAGTTAGAAGCTTTGGGTCATTTTAGTGGTACGGTTTTATACATTAATTTCTCTTACATTTTTCTCGTTTTTCTTTTTGCTTTTTTTTGCAGGGGTAAAGGCTTCAAACTCAGGGCCCTGGGCTTGCTTGGCAGGTGCTCTGCCACTTGAGTCACACACAGCTCCAGTAGAGTTCTTCTAACATAATACTTCTAACATAATACTGTAAAAGATAATTGTCTAGGGAAAGGAACTAATGAGCTTTGGTTCTCATCTTCTGGTGGTATCATATCTGTTATTATAAAAACATTTTTCAAGGGGAAAGTAATATGCTGTGGCTTTTATAACGCATCCTGTGGGTATAGGTGATCTCAAGGCATAGTTTTCTCCTCCATCTAGAGAAATCCATTGCTCTTGTAACTTGCCCATTTTTGTCTTACAACTTGATCCAACCATAAGCCATGGGGAGTGTCCTCTGAACCTTTATCTCTAACATCACATGGCCTCATTAAATACTCAGACGGCCTTCTCTATTTCTTTCTTAAAAACAGCAGGCTATTCCTCGTGGAGAACAGATGAAAAGCTGTGGTGGCTCAGAGGAAGGTGACAATGTAAAGAAGGTCCTGAGTTTGAGTTGGACCTTGAAAATTCTTGGGGGTTCAGTTTTGAAAAGGAGGGGGACAAAATAGAGTAAATCATAAAAATCAAGGAGATAAAGCAGTGTAATATGTTATAGAACTAATATATGCCTGTGGAACTTTGAGTAGGAGGACTAGAAGAAAAGCAAGAAATTGAACTCAACAAGGTAGCTCAAATCTAAGATCCTAGAACTTGTCAGACAGACACATTCATATGAGACTCCATCTTAACCAATGGCTGGGCATAGTAGTATATACTTGTAGAGACTGGAGAATCCTAGGTAGGAGGAGTCTAGCTCAGGCCAACCAAAGCATAAAGTGATACCTTACCTTAAACATAACCAATGCAAAGATTGACCGAGGGTGGGTGTGTGACTCAAGTAGTAGGTGCTAGCCTAGAAAGTCCAAGGTCTGGAGTTCAATCCCCGGTATAAGGCATGAAATTTGTAGAGATGAATACAGATTTAACAACTGATTAAGCACTATTTTATGTTAGATCCTAAATATGAAACTAAAGGTGAGCCTCATTTTTTTAAGCATTCAGAGAAGGTTTTTTTGTCCAATAATGAAAGGACATGTAATTCCAGTTAGGATCCTCGTGCTGGACTGTGACAATTACAGTGAATTAAAGTAAAAATTAGAGTACTTTATAGTTGTGCAAATGGCTTATAATTTTGTTCAGTTTAATCCACCTGACTCTCCTGTGAGCCAGGAGGAAATACTGTCCTGTGTACAGAAGAAAGTGCTAACACTCACAGATTAAGTAGCTTAGCTAAAGACTAGGACTCAAATGGAAGTCTCACATTTTTCCATTGTGAGTAACTTAAGACAGCCATATACTATAGGTCATTTATATTGAATGTTAATTATCTGGTTTAGGTAGACCTGTGACCTCCTTTAGACAATTTTATTTCCCATGTGCCTCACTGAATACATAAAACGTAGTGATCATTTGAGAAGAGTTTATTACCGAATGAATACCTGAGCAAATGTGAGGTGGAGGTGCATTAATTATAGTGCTGCCGTACAGATCAACCACCAGAAAAAGGTGCAGTGGTTTAAATGCAGTGCGGTGGTATTTGTCACTTGCAGAGGGAGCGTTGGGAGAGGGGAGGATCTGCCTCAGAGTCACGTAGGGATCAAGTGGGTTTGCAACACACGTCTGCCTGGCTGCCCTGGCCATCCCCGAGCAACAGTTAGCAAGAAGGGAAGAACATGGAAGACTTGGTGGTCGGCTTGACCTTGGCATGACCCAGGCCATGTCCCTGTGTGTTCCAATGGGGAGAAGACAGTGTTCTAGCCACACCTGCGGGAATAGAGTTTCTTAGACCTAGGAAAAGAAGCAAGTAAGTCTGGTAGATCCGTAGCAATCGTTGTCACAGAAGTAGGTGAAAGAGCCATGTCTATCATAAGTGTTCAGTACATAATTGCCCATGAATGATTAAAACGGACGTTTCCAGCACCAGTGACTTCACTGGAGTCCAGGAGAGCCAAGTGAGAAAGACAGGAGAATGGAATTGCCTTGAATTTGGCCTTGTTCTAGGTGGAGATTCCAGCTTGGCTATCTGATAGCATGCCCCAGAATGACAGTCCAGTATTATGAATTGTCGGAATCCAGGTATGTTTGTGCCATTCAGACAAAGGATGGGTCCCTGCACAGGTAGTTTTCCCCCTATAGACTGCAATGGATCAGATTTCTCCTCCATGCCATGAGAGTGGGGTTTAAGATCTTGGGTGCCAGCCGTGCCCTTTTGAGGTGCTGACTCGTAGAGTTTCTGTTCCTTCTATGGTAGGCTGTGCCGAGAGCTGTGTCGGCTGGCCTTCTGCAGCAGGTGTCCACGCTCTCCCCCAGGTCAGACTACCTGAAGAGGGGTGGCCATCACACAGCTACAGCTCCCAGTGGGGCACTTGCTGGGAGGACTGTGTATCCGAGGAGTGAGCCTTGGCACTGCCACACACGAGTTCTGCACAGCAACTTGGCACGGCTCCGGATGAAAGGAGAGGATTTCTTTGGGAAGTGTTCTGAGCATACAGTGGGCTCCCTCACCAGGTCCTCAGTTCCAAGGAGGCCGAGCAGCCCACCCGTTAGCCCCACAGTCCGGAGGACATTCCTGCACTGGGCAGAGAATGAGGCCACATTATTCTCCAAGGCCTTACCATCTTGAAAGTATACATTTCCTATCTTCCAGCAGGCCTGGGGAAAGAGGAAGAATAGCTTTGTTCACAAATGGAAAGTGTGTGTGTGTGTGTTCCCCAAAATCCCAGGTTATCAGCTGGCAGTGTGGCAGTGTGGCGGAGATTGCCTTCAGGATCTCAGGTAGAACCAGTGCCTGCCTTCCCACCGCCTCTAAGGCGGCCACAGCCTCTCAGACTTGAGCCCTCCTGAATTACCACGGAGGGGCTGTTTGTGTAACAATGGCTTCCATCATCCCACCACTTCTGAGCGAGGTGGACATGATTGGTGCCGGCTCACAAGCTGGATTCTGCTTCGATAGAGGCCACAGGAAGCCACTTCATTTTACATTCTCAGGATCTTTCTCGGTACCCCTCATGCTGCGTCTTCCATAGCAATCCAGTCGGTACCGGAAGGCCGAATCTCTCACTCTGCAGCCGTAATTCTCTCAGTGTGGTCATCCATTGTATTCCCATTTTGCCCTACAACGTTCAGTGGTGGTCCTAGAGCACCTGAAGTACTTCCTGTGCCGTAGCTTTCCGTTTTCTCTCTCCCACCTTTGTCTTGGCTTCTCTTTTTGGCTCCTGGAGTCTCAAGGTAGTAAACATACAGTCAGCCAGCAAACGCCAGACTTGGTAGAGGAGAGATATTCTATTTCTTCTACTTAAGGCTCCCAAATTTCTCTCTGTTTCAGCAGTGGCTGAAAACACACTGCCACATTGCTGGTAGCAGGCAGCACCACGTTTCAGAGAAGAGCAATGTCGTTGTGCTATAAACTCTTCCGTGAAAATATGTTTATCTCTCTTTCACACGTGTTCACCAAACTTGAAATAGTACCTGGCAGACACAGAAGAGTTCCATCAATACATACTGACTAATGAGTGCCTGAGGTCCTGCCTGGTAACTCACATCTGTGTGTTACCTGTGTTCAAAACACGACATGCAGTTTGGTACTAGGTGTGGTTTTTTTTTTTTTTTTTTGGTCCTGATACCTTAGGAGACATGGTTTTCAGGCTGGTTATTCCATAAATACAGTTAAGGTTATTGCTGTGAAAGTGTAAAAATACTGACCAGGTAGTAATGACAAAGAAATCAATGTTCAAGGTGGGAACAGAAAGGCATCCTGTGTGGAAGGTCAACCCCAGAGAGTATATTAAATACTTGAGAAGATGATCTAGTTGTGATGGCCAATTCCACACTGGAGAGGAAAAATCTAGAACATCAGCTCTGTGGGGTAGAGATCTGACTCTCCTGTGTATTACCATCTTGTTCATATAGCAGCACTTGGTAGAGTCAGTCCTTCGACGTCACAGTGGTGACACAATCATGTTTTGAGTTTTCCTGGTGCCGAAGCCTGATGTTGAATTGTGAATTTTGTGCTTTTCTTAGGCTAGATGTGTGTGGTCCGGCGGTGCGGCCTGGCAGTGCTGGAGAGCTGTGGGTTGCTACAGCTTCCCACCTGCCCCGCGTCCCTGGGTGGGGGGTGGGGCGCAGCGTAGCCTCCGTGTCGCTGAGCCGCGGTGCCGAGAGTTCAGTGTGTTATTGTTAGGGTGGACCGCGTTGTAAACGGAGAACATCAGTATTTGAATTTGCTTTTAAGTAAGAAGAGAAGTCCGAATTAGGAGCAAGCTCTCCCGAGTGTTTGTGTCTGCCCCTGGTGGCATTCCCACGCTGGCTAGGTCACTGCTGCGCCGGCTCTCTGGGCTCCTGCTCTCCTTAGGGCCTGAGCAGGCTCCACCCAACGCCTTCCTCTAGTCGCCCTGAAAGCATTTCAGTGGGGGACCCTGATAGTCCCGGAGCCACCCTGCCTGAGCCATGGTCAGTGATGCAAACACATCCAAGCTGTGTGACCTTGGGCAAGGTGTAAATCTCTCAGCCCTGCATTGTTTCCACCTGTGAATCACCTGCCCCAGGAGGTAACAGCTATAAGAACAGTAACTTAGGGCTGTTGAGTGTGGTGGCTTTATAGTTGCAAGGATGGGAGACGGACAGAAAAAAAAAACAACAGACAGTGTAGTAAGAGGAAAGGCATCAGAGACCACTGACACCTGATCCAACATTGCCAAGAACTGGTGCCATTGTCCTGCTGCTGCTGCTGCTGGAAAGATCCCTGGGTATCCAAGGCTGCTTGGGTCTCGCTTCACTTGTTGCCATGGTGAGGGGCAGACCTAACAAGTAGCTACCAAACACATGGCAGTGTGTGATGACTCTCTGTTGCCTTCTCACTGGGAACCTGTAAGATTGGAAACGTCAACCGACTGCTGAACCACTATACATTGGCCTTTGGGTTTCGTTCACATCTAAGGATGAGTGGGACCCCTTGTCCCTTTCATTCCTTCCGTTCCTCCCCCTCGCCAACTCTCACCTTGTGGGGAATCCAGGATAAAAAGGGAAGAAGCCGGTACCAGATGGGAGCATCTGTGCTGTCCAGGCGTCTGTGCCTGCGCCTTTGTCAGTGTGCTGGTTTAGCCCACTACCGGTGCCTTACCTCAGAATCGTCATGTAGGGCCAAATCTACTGCAGGTCCTGTATGGACTGGCTCTCCCAGGCACTGGTGCTGGCCCTGTGGGTGGCGCACAGGCGGAGATCAGGTGGGGAGGTTGGCAGCTTGAGATGGCCCTGGAGAGATGTCAGCGGAGGTGTGGACAGCCTGGCTAGCACCTCCTGTCCTTCTGGCGCCTGGTTCTCCAGGTGCTATCGCTGGGAGCTGCCTGAGAAGAATGAGGTGGTTCTCCAGGAGGAAGGGGTCTGTGTAGCTGTAGACGTCACATGGTAATCAGAATGGGCAAGGATGCGAGTCATAAAGTTGCTACAGAAAGATAGTTAGAGCTGGGTGTAGTGCCACATACCTGGGAGGGAGAGGGAGGGAGAGGGATGGTGATCTGTTAACAGCCCTGTCAAAGTGCAAGGCCCTACCAAAGACAAACTAAAAGCAAGAGAAGAGGGGGTGTGGCTCAAGGGGCGGAGCATTCGGGTAATGAGCACATGTCCTTGGAACCAACACAAACGCACACGCACGCACGCACACACACACACACTTAGTTCTTTAGCATTTTTTAAAGTTGGGTTGGAGTTAATAGACAAGATCTCACTACATACCCCAAGATGACCCTGAACTCGCCACGTTCTTACCTCCATCCCCCAAATGCTAAGAGTACAGGCGGTGCCTCCGTGCGCAGCTTAAATATACATTGTTTTTATGGCTATCATCATGGACTCGGATGCTGTAAAATTTCAGGGCCCATCTAGGGGAAAGTCTCAGGAGGTCAGCTCAAGGCTTCTGGACCCCTGGAACATACCCATCCTTGCAAAGCCTTGTGCACAGGTACACGGCTGCAGCATCTTCCGGAACCCCCAGAGTCCTCATCCCTGGGCCTTGCTCTCTCTTTCTTTTTTTACATGGTACCGAGTATTGAACCCAGATGTTCATACCAAGTACTTTTCCACTGAGCTGCATCTCAGCCCTGGGCCTTGCTTTTTGGTCATGGTGATTTGAATTTTTTTCACTCGTGATGCTTACCTTTCGGTCCTCACATTTCTGTTTGGTTTTCTGACTTACGTTAAAGGCTGAAATTATTTTCATGCACAGTGGCTTCATTTCCAGCATTTATAGACAGCTTGCCCTGCCTAGTATAGCTCCTGGTGCCTCCCAACTCTGAGCAAACACTATACCTGAGAGACAGGCACAGGATTCATTTTACAGGTGTGAAACGTAAGGCTTGGAGATGGACAACTTGTCTGTGGTGACCACCGTGACTCAGTCTACCCAGATTCAGATGCCTGTTCCCAGAGTGGCTATTGAACGTGCCATCTGACACTTTTTGTCAGGGTTGAACAGCAGGGTATTATGTCGATTTCCCAGTATGTAGAATGGAGCCTGTGCCTGACTGGAGAACCTGTGTTTTCATCTGCAGTACAGACCTCCACTGTCCTTGCTTCCCCTGGCTTCACTTCCAGTCATTTGAAGTTCACTTGTAGGGATAATACTCCCTTCACAGGGAGTGACTTTGTGTCGGCTAATTGGAGGTAGAGCCTCATGGAATCTCCTGCCTGGGCTGGCTTCACACTGTGATCCTCAGATCTCAGCCTCCTGAGTAGCCAGGACAACAGGAGTGAGCTGCTGGCGCCCAGTTCATTGTTTCTTACTAGATCTTCTTGGAGCAAATCAGCAAACGACCCTTCCTTTCCTCCCCTACTCTCCTTTCTGCGTGCGTGTGTGTGTGCGTGCATGCGTGTGTGTGTGTGTGCATGCGTGTGTGTGTGTGTGCGTGTGTTAAGGTTTTGTCTTACGCTCAATTTTGTAACTGCGGGCGAATGAAAGACTTTTTTCATGAATAAGTGTTTGCAACTTTCTTGTTTTCTTTTTATTGTCAAAGTGAAGCACAGAGGGGTTACAGTTTCATATGGAAGGCAAGTACATTTCTTATCCAACTTGTTACCTCCTCTGCAATGAAAGACTTTGTACAGCATTTGTAGAAGCCTGTTTCCTACATTTAGAAATGTGGATACAGCCATTAACACCCACCCAGTTGATGAGAGAATTAAGTTGTGATATTCTTTGAAAGCATAGATGATAACGAGGATGTGAAGACGGAGGTGTCTTCTGCAAGATTAAAAAAAAACCAAGTCTCAACTTTCTGCTACATGCACACAGATAATAATACCTCTATTATTGTAGAGGTGGTGTGAGAATTAATTAGATAACATTTGTGAAATGCTGCAAGATGACTTTTCTGTTTTATTATTACCAGTATGTATTATTTTTGGAAGCCTTCAAACTGTACAGCCAAGAAGTTGGGAGAGAGGACGTTACATTATCTAATGACATGTGGTGGTGATGACGTTACGTGCTCTAATGACATGTGGAATATTGGGAAACTGAGGCTGTTGTAGTGTGTTGATGATCCTGAGAGGGAAAGGAGATGAGTGAGATTTCATGGATTCAAGCTTTCTTCCTACCGTTTCCTCCATGAACAGTTTACTCAGCTGAGTTGCTGCGGGTTGTGGTGAGACCTCCGAGTCGTGTGTAGTTCTTCCCC
This sequence comes from Perognathus longimembris pacificus, assembly GCF_023159225.1. Classification (NCBI taxonomy): domain Eukaryota; kingdom Metazoa; phylum Chordata; class Mammalia; order Rodentia; family Heteromyidae; genus Perognathus; species Perognathus longimembris. The sequence goes on along the minus strand of NC_063179.1, from coordinate 45,843,106 downwards.
TTCCAAATGTTTAGCACGTGCGCCTACATGTATGCGAGGTGCATGTCCTCCCTTGAGAAATCCTGTCATCTGTGCCCTCATTTGGACTTTGTTACCTCCTGGTCCTCTGCCATCTTCGTCTACGCGTCTGTTACTCATCCCTAGACATTGGCCTTGGCCTTGGTCTGTGCTCCTACTTTAGTCACCCATGTGGCTCTGCTCAGCTCATGAGCCCTTTGGGCGTGTGTACATCACTGCTCTGCTTAGAACCTTCTAGTGGCTGGCTGCCCAACACCTCCCAGTGCCTGGCTTCCTGCCACTCCCTCATTCACATTGGACTCTGCTTTTTGTTGACCTGTGCAAGGATCATACTTGCTCCTATGTCAGGATATATCCTCCCCTGTTTCTGGAATATTCTCTTATTCCTTCAGTGTTTTTTTGGTTTCCAAACCTTCAAAAAAGAAAAATGTTGAAAGAATAGTACTATTGACACCCATGTTCACCTTAATTAACCATTAACACTTGCCACATTTATTTCCTCTTCCCTTCTTTTCCTCTTAGCCCATTTGTTTGTTTTTGGTTTGTTTGTTTATTCATCCATCCATCCATCCATTCATTCAAGCTGAGCCATTTGAGAGCGATTTTTTAATATTCTGATACTCATTCCCTAAATGTGTCACCTAAGAACAAGTACATTGTCTGACAGAACCATGTCATTGCATTATTCCCTTTAAATTGAACATTATTATTCAGTCTAAGCCAGGCACCACCGTTAGTTTTAAAAAGGGTGGGGAGAAGGCCCTTAAGGGTTTGATTTTGTTTTGCTGTGTTTATGGTATTGGGGATCAACCCAGCCTTACTTGTGCTGTCCTAACATTCTTCCAATGAGCTACATCCCATTCCAGAAGTTTTGTGTTCCTGATCCAGAATCCAATTAAGACTCCGGTGCTCAGTGGAGGTGGGGTTCGAGTGGTAGAGTGCCAGTCTTAAGTGGGAAAAAAAAAGCCAGATATTCCATTGAGTTGCCACACCTGTTGACTACCATTAATACAGAAAGTTGTCTCTTTCCTGTTTTTATTTTCCTTTATCCCAGTGAGGTTATTCCTGAAGCATATTACTGTTTTGTAGACTATCCCATAATCTCATTTTGTCTCGTAAGAGTGGTGTGTGTGTGTGTGTGTGTGTGGTGTTTAGGTTTAGATTCGCATGAAATACATTAAGAACATGAAAGGATGTCCTCCTCACGATGTCACGTCAAGAAGGCCAGACGTGACAACATTGTGGGGACAGAGGTTGTGATGAAATGAGGTCCTGCTGATTTGTCACATGGGCTTGCTTCAAACTGCAGTGTTTCCATTTTTACCTCCCACATAGCTGGATACAGGCATTAGCCACCATGCCAATCCCAAATTTTCTTTAAAAAATTATATATACCTTTCCATGTATTCTTGTTCTAGTCATCCTCCATTAACATGCATATTTTGCATATATAGGTATACATAGATTGTATTTCTTGTCATGCTCATCCCTGGATTTTTTTTAGGACTTGTTAACAGAATTTTATGTTCAATTTATGTTTTATAAGGAAATGTTATTTCATATCAATAAAACTAGTTTCTTCTGGTTTCTGTAATTGTGTTAGTAGAACTTCACCTCCTTTTCTTCTTTCTTCCTTTGTTCATTGCCTTCATTTCTTCACGTTTATATTGCTAATCTGATACTTGATCAAGTTAACTGACTATAGGCTTCTATTTTATTTTCAGTAGGAAAAACAATAATGTGCTAGCCATAAAACATGGTAGGTAATTACTTTTTGAGGTCCTGCTGTCTAGCAAATGAAAACATCCATCCTTATAATTCTAAATTCCTCAGTATGCTTACCAAAAGATAGAATATTTCTTAGTTCCTATTGGAGATTTTTCCTTCTTAAGTTTTGGAATTTCACTAATAGTGTTGAAGTTTTATTATTGGCCAAAACACTGACTCTTATTTTGTGATAGTCTTTTATGAGACTATTGGGAGAATATTTGAATTCAGCATTTTTGCATCTGTTTTAAAACTTACTTGCCAGTGATATTCCCTTGTAGTTTCATACTACTTGGCATGTTACATGTATTAACCCAGTAATATGTTTTAAATGAAGGATGCTAGTAACATGAACATGGATGGATGGACAGGTGGAAGGAAGAATACCATTATGGGAGGCCAAGAGACGATTACTGGCACAAAAGATAGAAGTGAACGGATGAACAGATGAATGTATAAAGCAGGGGTGGGAAACCTTTTATCTGCCAGGGGCCATTTGGATATTAATAACATTATTCACCAGCCTTATAAAGTCATTGCCTTAAGAATGTCTCTGCTACATTTTGTTTTCTAATTCTATTATTGGTGGTGTTCTTCAGTTAAAGAACTTCCCTTCCTTTTTGGGGGGAATGTTGTTATTGACTCATACATTTTTTTTAGAAAAAGAAATATATCTGTGATGAATGCTAAATTACCGTAATCATGCCTCCTTTGGGTGGTCATGCTGCCCTGCAGTTCATTAGTGGGAAGCACTTGTGCTGACTTCTTTGGTCCTTTTGACATGATCCTATTAGTCTTTGCGTGTGTCCTCATTTTCTAGCAAGGCAAGATGTTCTAGCTGTCTGGAACAGCTAAGGAACACCCCCAGGGAGCCTAATGGCCCTAGGCCCCGTCCTTCGCTGTCTAGACTAAACGTTACTGCAGCGGAACAAGCGTCCCCAGCCTGTTTTCCTGATCACTCCTGCAGGGTCTCCCCGCCCGATAGGCCACGTGCGTGCGTGCGTGCGTGCGTGTGTGTGTGTGTGTGTGTGTGTGTTTACCATTCCTGAGTAGAATCAGATCTCTCTGTGGACAGAGACTTCTCCGTTGGGTCTGTCACTGTGTCCCTAGCCTCTGACCCCCGGCACGTTCTCACTGCATGCTTGATGAAGAAATGAACGAATGGAATTACCCATGTCCCGGAGTCTGTATCCAGTTCTTCCCGGTTAGCTTCTGGCGCTTTCCTGTGTCTTGACACGAGTGAATGAATCGGGCTAGCTGTAAAGACTGTAGACTGTCTGCACTTGGTTGCAATTTTTCTTCAAGTGAATCCCCTGCCTTTGGATCCTGGGGATACAGGACTCAGACTCCCAGGATAGTAAATGACACTTACTATAGCACTTGGCAGTCGGCAGTGGGAGCATTTACTGTGCTGCTCCTCTACCCACAGTGTCTCTGAACAGAAGGTCTGGCTATTTTAGAAATTAAGAAAATGAAACACTTAACTGTGTCACAATTGTTTTTTGCATGGAATCTAATGCTGAAAATTGAAATGTGAGTAGAAAGAGAATTTTCTAAATGGAAACACACACATACACACACACACACACACACACACACACACCACCTGTTCCATACATAATACTTTATAAATCTTCACAGGACTTTTAAGGAGTTGGATATTGTCTTTAAAGAAATTCTATTGTAGAGAAGATGATGAGAATGAAGAAAGAAAGCTGGGTGTGGTGGCTCTTGCCTGTAATTCTAGCTACTCAGGTGGCCGAGATCTGAGGATGGCAGTTCAAAGCCAGCCCAGGCAGAAAAAGATGTGAGACTCTTACCTCCAATAACTACCAGAAAGCCAGGAGTGGAGCTGTGGCTAAGTGGTAGAACACTGGCCTTGAGCTGAAGAGCTCAGAGATGGGCCCAGGTCCAGAGTTCAAGCCCCACAACCAACGAAAGAGAGGGTGGGGGGAGACAGGGAGACACAGGGAGAGGGAGAGAGGGAAAGAGAGAGGGTGAGAGAGAGATGGAGAGAGAGAGAAGGGATGGAGGGAAGGAGGGAGGGAGGAAGGGAGGAAGGGAGGGAGGAAAAGGAAGGAAGGAAGGAAGGAAGGAAGGAAGGAAGGAAGGAAGGAAGGAGAGGAATCTTGTGTTATTCTTAGTGTAGCTGGTGCATTTGTGAGCTGAGCCATGGTCCCAAAGATAGCAGATCCAAACACTGGAACCTGAAAATGTTAGCCTTAATTGGAAAAAGAGTCTTTGCAGATGTGATTATGATTAATTCAAGAATGTGGAAATAGGGAGATGAGCCTGGATTCTTGCTGAATCCAGTCACAGTCACTGTCAGAGGCAGAGGAAGATAAGAGCTTCACGGATTGTCCTGCCCGGGCTTCGAACATAGATCCTCAGATCTCAGCCTCCTCAGTAGCTAGGGTTACAGGTGTGAGCCACCAGCACCTTCTGGAACATTTTTGAATGTATATTGTACTGTTCACAGTAGCAGCTACAGGTGTTTGGAGGAAACATCTGTTTGGCAGCTCTCCACCCAGCTGTGTTCACTCAATGTATTGGTAGTGTTTGGACTCACATGCTCTGTGGTGTCAGTCACTATGATGTCTCCGTCAAACTCTACTCTGGAGTTTTCATTGGGCAGTTTCTTTCCAAAAAGAAAAAGTCTAACTGCTACTATTATTCTAGAAGCGAATGTGCTTCCATTTGATGTTGTATTCTTTTGTGAAAATAGAACTACAAAATTCTGGCTGGGTATTGATTGTGTTTGTCAGTGCTGAGTAGAATTTGTGCTTTTCTTTGGCATCTGGAGGAAAGAATAGAGAGAACAAAGGATTTTAACTCAAAACTTGAGACCTTATGACTTTTCTGTTTCTGAAGGCATGTTCATTTAAATTGCCCGCTTCTTCAGCACTTCAGGTAGGCTTTGTTTGTCAGCATGGGATGAGTTGGCTCACATAACATTGCTGTAAAATTGCACACATAAAAATATCACATTGCTCAATTTTTCTGAAGAGCCATGTTGTTAGGTGAGTTTGACTGTGAATGACCATGAGAGGTCTGTTTGAGACTCTTGTGATCACTTTACCATAGTACTAAAATCAGAAATAATCTTTCCAGTAAGTAAAATGAACTATCCTCTTCTTGTCCCAAAATTTATAGACCTTCTTAATAAGCATGTCTGAGTTGGGTAGCCCTTGGATGAATTGAAATGAGAGTTGATGCTACTAAAGAAATTGAACATCTAACACATGCCATTCTAGGTTGTTCAGTTGTTTAAAATCATTCTTTTGAAAGCTTTCTTAAAAGTGTAATGAATAGCCAAACACCAGTGCCTGATGCCTATATCCTAGCTACTTAAGAAGCTGACATCTGACAGTTATGGTTCAAAGCTAGCTCAAGCAGACAACTCCTCAAGACTCTTATCTCCCATCAGCCAGCACAAAAGTAGTGAAGCCTGGTTGGAGTGATAGAACACCAGCCTTGAGCTTTAAAAAAAAATGGCCAATGAGAACTCTTAGCCCAGATTTCAAGTCTTAGTTCTGCACCCAAAAGAGTTGGAATTCCAGCTCATCAGCAAACGTAATGGACTGGCTAGACTGCTGTGACAGAGACCTAGGAAGGGAAAGGGTTTGTATTTATAGAACTTGTTTAGGTTTTGAGTAACAGATTGGGTATGCCTAAATAAGTGAAAGAATAAAACACAGAGCTATATTGTATTTTTATTATATTTCTGTATTCCCATATCCAGGAGAATATGGGAATTTAGAAATTTAGAAGCAGTATTTGAACTTGAGTGTTAGTCTGGAGATTAAGTGGAAAGGAGGAGAGAGAGTAATCTCAGATGAACCAAGGAGCAGAAGTGGAAGGAACAGTGGGGACATGTTCAGGGATGGAGAATAAGTTAGCTAGAGAGTAAACATAAAGAGTTTGCATAAAGCTAGAGAGTAAACAGATGGGATTTTCATGGAAAAGGAAAACTGGGGATAAACTAGTGTCTCACATGCCAGTGTTGAGTTTCTTTTTTTTAGTGTAAGACAGGGCTGAAAGCTTTGAATTAGGAAAGTGGAATGGTAAACAGGGTACTTAAGTAGGACTTCTTTTCTAGAGAAGCATGTTTGTACAGAGAATGAGAAGGAAAACAGGGCTGGGAATATGGCCTAGAGGTAGAGTGCTTGCCTCACATACATGAAACCCTGGGTTCGATTCCTCAGCACCACATATGTAGAAAAAGCCAGAAGTGGTCCCATGGCTCGAGTGACAGAGTGCTATCATTGAGCAAAAAGAAGACAGGGACAGTGCTCAGGCCCTGAGTTCAAGCCGCAGGACTGGCCAACAAAAAAGGAGAAGGAAAACATAGGCATGGGGGAAAACACCTCTCAAATAGAAAGGAGGAAGATGGACAGACAGTGGCTAATACCTGCAATCTCAGCTACTTGGGCGACAGAGATAGGAGGATCATAATTCAAGGCCAGTTCAGGAAAAACTTAATGAGACTCTGTCTCAAAAAGAAGCTAGGCGTGTTGGCACTCACCATAATTCTAGCTATGTGGAGGTAGAGGTCACAGTTGGTCCAAGGCTGGTACCAGCAAAAGTGTGAGACCCTATCTGAAAAATAAACTAAAAGCAAAAGGGCTAAGAGTGTGGTTGAAATGGTAGAGCATTTGCCTAGTGAGAACAAGGAAGGCCTGAGTTCAATCCCTAGTACCTTAAAAAAAAAATACCAGCATGGTGGCTCATACCTGTAATCTTAGCTAATTGGGAGCTAGATCCTAATGCATGGCTAGCCTGAGCAAAAGTCCATGGGATGCCTCCTCTTCACAGATAAAAGCTGTGTGTGGTGGTGTGCATCTGTCACCCAGCTACATGGGAAGCATTAATAGGAGACTCGCCGTCTACACTGGCATGGAAGCCTAGAAAACAATGAGAGCAAAAGTGAGGTGAGCGAAGGGCCCAAGGGGTAGAATCGCCTGCCTGCAAGCCTCCCACCTTGAGTTCAACCCCTAGGACTAGGAAGGAAGAAAGGAAGGGAGAGAGAAGAAGGAGGGAAGGAGGAAGGGTGGGAGGAACCATGTGGTGTTAGAGAAGAAGAGGCCCCGGAACCCAATGAGCATGTCATTGGACAGGAGTGCTAGTATCCAGGTAGAAGTAGAAATCAAAGTCAGGTTTGGAGATCGTGACTTCCCTTTTTGGTAGAATTGGTGATTCAGCTCTGAGAGTCCTGGCCTCACAGCCAGGCAGCAAAGCTGTGGTTGCAGGAACAGGGACTAGCCAGGTCCCTGGGCATCTGGAGGTGGCAGGACTGTACTTAGTCGGAGGCTTTCGTGCATCGGTGGCTTGAGTCCACGAGCCTGGGAAGAAACCCAATGCTCTCACCTGGAGAAACGCTTCAGTGGCCTGAGGGCCTCATTTGGGCCTCTACCCTGTAGGCTTCCTAGGCTGCCCGGAAGGTAAGGGAGGATCCCTGGTTGGGAAAGAGGGATGCATCATTGTCTGTCATGAAGATGAGGCTGCAGGGCTGACCTAACCCAGGCCTTGTGAGATGGAAGGTGGCTGACTGGCAAGAGGCTGAATGAACTTCCTTCCCCACTCCCTCCCACGCCTGAGACACTGACCTTTCTGAATAATGGAACCACCCTGTGGGTCTTCAGCAGTCTATGAGTCTTGTGAGAAGCAGTAGTCATGGAAGCCATGAAGGGTGTGTGAACGTGTGCGTATGGATAGAACATGGTCCACTCAGAACAGCCGGCAGATTAGGGGTACAGACAGCTGGGATGCACGTGGCTGCGTGGAATAGAAATAATTCGCAACGTTGTCATCTTTGACTTGTGAAGGGCACATCATTGGCCTCTACCCCTCTGATGGTAAGGTATTTTGAGAGAGAGGAAGAGAGAGAGAATGAGTGTGTGCGTAGAAATCCTTTCAGGAGGAACGCATGTCTTCATAGCTTTATAACAACACTACTTTGTGAGCTGTGAAATTCTCTCTGGACATAAAGAACGGTTCCACCACTTCTGACTTACATCTGTGTGGTCAGATGTAGGTGATGGCCTGTTACAGTACCTTAAATGTTCACATCTGGCAGAGAGAAGTACCCAGAGTATCAAGGCCAGCCTGGTGAACACAGCCGGCTGCAGTCAACACATTGTGCATTAGTTATTATTTATACCCAAGCTCTTTGAAAATGGATTGGAGGTGGTTTACAATGAAACTGTGCGTATCAAATGAGTGAAAGATGAAGATAAAGCTGGCACCAGTGGCTCACACCTGTAATTCTAGCAATATAGGAAGTACAGACCGAGGGTATCGCAATGCAAAGCCAGCCCAGGTAGGAAAAAAATCCACAAGACTCTCTCATTCACCAGCAGTAATAGCTAGATTCGAGGTATGGCTCAAGTGGGAGAGTACCAGCCATGAGCAAAAGAGCCAAACGAAAGTGTGAGGTCTCAAGGTCAGATAAATTAGTCCTATTGTTTTGGTAGAGCAGAGAATGCAAATTCTGCTTTTGTTGCAAGAGCATTGCTATCTTTCAGTAATTCCTATAAGGCTAGAGCATGGAAAAATATATACTTGGCATGGCTCATTTGGTTTTCCAAATATCACTGTTCCATGTACTCTTGCTCATGTACAAGTCACCTGCAGTTCTAGAATGAACAAGGGCTGGTCCCAGGGAGTGCAGGTGGCCTTGTGAATGGAAAAGAAATCCATTTGCTTCTAGTGCCAGTGAGGAGCCGGAGGAATTGCAGCCCAAGTCAAGAGCTGTCAAGAGAGTCTGCTGGACAGGCAGGCTTGTCTTGTTACATTGTGTTAGCTTTTTCAAGAAAAAACAAAGGCCAGGCTAAAGATAAACAGTGTTGGACTGGGAGCTTGGAGCCTTGTGCAGCTGAGAACAGAAGACCTAGTTGGACACAATGTTTTTTAGACCAAATGCTGTAATCCACTGCCTTTGCTTTCTCTATACTTTCTCCTGGAGTAGACACGGTAGCTTTCAGTGGCACTGCTTAATTGTAGCTTCCTGATGCAAATTACTTATAAAAACAGGACTTAGAATAGCCCAATATTGATTTGGTGCATAAAATTTTTTCGTTTCAATGTTTTTCACTGTTAGAAATTATCAGCTCAAAAGTGAACAGTATTTCTGGAAAAGGTACTTGACTGTAAGTCAATTGCTCTTCATTCTAGGGGCTGCTGATGCTAGGTGCTTCTCTGTACTAATGTGTTATCGAGACTGAGGATTCTGGGGCTCCCTCTGAGACTCGGTGGCTAAAAGCTAGATGCAGACCCAGTCACCAGAACTCTCTGCTGTCCGGGCAGGAGGAGGAGCCAGGGCCGGCATAGGGTTCCCAGTGGAAATTGTCTTCTAAACCTGGCCCTTGGAGCCAGCGAGGAGATTGAGGAATTCCACCTTCATTGTGCATTTCATGAGTTTATTCTTACAGGTCTTATCCGGAATCTCTGATCTTTCTGGAAACCATTTCTCCTTGGCTTTGCTTGGAGAGCCAGCGCCCATGACCCTGGGTACGGATCTGGTGGTTGAGAGCTCGGGCCAGGCTGCCTTTTTGCTGTGGTTGTTGTCCCGTTGAAATGTGAGGATTTGAGCTGGGGAGGCTCTGACATGCCCCGCCCCGCCTCTGAGGTCTGGGGAACAGCATCCCTCCTGGAGAGGCTTGAAAAGTTCCGCATCTCTGCCAAGACTCACTTGGCTTGGTGGCTGTGGAGTGTTCTCCAGCTCGGGGAGCCCTTACATCCTGGCTCGTGCGCCTCTGAAAGCCCCATGAGGTCATTCTTTACTTGGTTTGTTTAGCACTGATCCCGTTGCTTATTGGTTTGTAGGGTTTGGCAGCCATCGCCAAACCACGTGTAGGCTACTCTGACAGCGTATGCCAGGCAGGTAGTGTTCGTTGGCAGTGCCATCCTCATTTTAAAGAGGAGGAAGCCCGAATTTTCAGAGAAACCAAAAGCTCATGCAAGAGTCTCTCGAACTAGAGAGGGGCTAGGCCCGCCGGATCCTGTCTTCCCTTGTATGATGGTGGCCTGGTGAGTCTGAGCTTCTGGGAGGTGAACTAGTCTTCCTTCAACGCCATTACCAGTCTCCCATGCTTGTACAGGGGCCTCCCTGTCTATAACAGCATCTGCTCGTGCTTCCAGAAGTCAGGAGATGGAAGTTGACTGGAGAGATTCAGTCACACCTCTCTCCAGGGTGGAGGGTCGTTTTGAGCCGTGATACGAATGTGTGTGGACACAGTCCCTTGTCACAAAGCAGCATCAAAGAGCGTCTAGGGATGGGAGGCAATTTATATTATTTATCAAGGTAGATCTGAAGTTATCATGACAATCTGGTGGAATCTCCTGTCACTACGCAGGAAGAACCAGTGAGGCCTAAAAAAAAAAAAAAAAAATGACATTGATACAAAGCACTTAAGAGAGCTGACATTAGAAACAAAAGCCATGTTCCCCTGGAGATTGTCAAGGCGCAGCCAAGCCCAGCCCTGGGCTGCCTTGACTTTGTAGCTGCTCCTTGCTTTGACAGCCTGGTGGTTCTCGCTGGCTGGTATTTTGGCGGCAGTGATCAGCACATTAGCGCAGGCATTTTTTTCTCCTGTAGGAAGCGTTTGACTGCAGTCCTGTTAACTTGTATTTTCGCCCTCATTAAAGTGCCTGTCTACAATTTGTTCCAAGGAGGTTGCCAGCCCACAAACCACCATTACCCTTTTGCTGGTGATTAATTTTGCCTGACTGCACAGGGTTCATTGTCTACTTGGATTTTTTTTTTTTAATGTCAATCTCAAGTATACTAAAATATGTATGGAGGAATGCCACCTCATTCATCAGAGACTTAACACGCTTATTGGGCGTGTGGCTTTTCTAGAGCATTTGTATTAACCAAGAGCAGTGACAAGCATTACGTTGACCGTGCAGGTGACTTTATTGCATGGGGGAAGACATACGTGGTCTAGTACCTTTGGTGGTAGTGTTCTTGTTGTTTTGTACGGGTACTGAGTCATGAACCCAAGGCCTGAGCACTGCCCCTTAGCTTTTTCACTCAAGGCTGGTGCTCTATTATTTGAGCCAAAGGCCCATTTCTGGCTTTTTGGAGGTAAATCAGAGCTAAGAGTCTCATAGACTTTCCTGCCCAATCTGGCTTCTGACTGCAATCCTCAGATCTCAGCCTCCCGAGAAGCTAGGACTACAGGCGTGAACCCACCAGTGCCCCAGATCCCCAGCCCTTGGCCAACAGTGAGCTTATCTAGTGTACTTCCCATCTGCCTGTGGCTGCTTCCCTGGAAGGATCTGAATGACGCCACAGGCCAGTTTCTGCCTATGCAGCACTTTGTGGGTGAGCTCCAAGGTGACCCCAATGCATTCCTTCAGATGGCTCATCTCTAATGCCCGTTACAGTTACGTGGCCACTGGTTACGCTTTGATTCAGAGTCTGGATCTTAGTGTTGTGACTTTGACAGGAGCTGGGATTGAGAATGATGCTTTAAAGGTGAATGACATTTATGGAATGGAGTGGCTGAGCCTCTCTCTGAGAGATTGGACACCCCCTTCCACTTGCAAAGCACCTATGGCATTGTCCCTTGCTGTTTTCTTGTTTGCTGCGTATGAATGCCAGCCGTTTTTGTAGCATCTCCAAGTCCCAGAGTTCAAGTCTCTGTGATGGAGAGGAGGCGCCAGACATGAGGTTGGTCAGTGAGCAGCTCTGACCCAGCAGGTGATGAGATCTTGGAGGGCTCCATGTTCTTCAGTTATTTCCTTACGTCACTTTGTGATTCATTGACAGAGGGTTTATTCTGGGGTCAAGCTTTCTACAGGGCCTCCGTGTGGGTGGAAATCCTGGGAAACACATCAGATAGTGGAGGTCACAGTGAGATGTCATCAGATAGAAACGGAGGAGGGCACCAGGAAGCCTGGACCATGCCTTTCTGAGTCTTTCAGCTGTGTGTTTAAGATGTTTGGCGGAGCTGAGGTCAGAACCAGACCGTGATTGAAAGGTCCTTCATTTCAACAGGTGTTTTTAAGCGTCCAGTACCAGCTGGGCTGTGTCCTAGGCTCTGAAGATACAGGAAAATTGGAGAGAGAAAAGCTGGGTGCTGGTAGCTCATGCCTGTAACCCTAGCTGCTCACGAGGCCGAGATCTGAGTATCGTGGTTCATAGCCAGTCTGGGCTGGAAAGTCTGTGAGGTTCTTATTTCCGGTGAACCACCAAAAAGCCAAAAGTAGAGTTTTGGCACAACTGATAGAGTGCTAGCCTTGAGTGAAAAAGCTCAGGGACAGCACCCAGGCCCTGAGTTCAGGACCCAGGCCTGACATACACACACACATCTGAAGAAAGAGAAGATCTCTGCCCTCCCAGAGCATATGCCCTAGCACGGGGGACAGATACTGGGAGTGTATGGGAGGGACAGAGATCCGCCTTACACACTGGGAAGCATATTGGAGAGTGATCCCTGATCTGCAGAGAAGTGAAGCAGGCAGGTCAGGGGGCTTCTCTGACCGAGTGGCATGGAGGGGAAGCCAGCGCTGAACAGCACGCAGGACAGCCATGGAAACTCCCCATCAGAAACATTCCCCTAAGGAGTCTCTGGGGCACAAGCGCCCTGCGAGGGACCCAGTGGGCCTGGGGGGGTGGGGACTGGCGGAGACGGGGAGCGGAGCCCCGCTGGGGTCAGCCGCAGGAAGTGGTGGGCTTTTCTTTGAGCATGGCAGGAAGCACTTGAGTTTCTTGCACCTGAATTCTTGATCTGATTTCCCTTTTTTTTTACAGTTTCTTCTACTTGCTGTGGAGGAGGGGGGTGAGCTCAGGAAGTACCTTAGCTGCTTAGACTGAAGTGGGGGGTTCGATTTCTGCCTGTGTTCGTTTCTTCTTTTATTTCTATTTTATTTTTACCCCTTGAGCCATGCCTCCAGTTTGTTGTTGTTATTGTTGTTGTTTTGCTTTCGGGTATTTTTCTAGCCATGGGCCTAGGATGAGTTTGCCACTTAGTGGTGCTTTCCCTTCAACATGTAAGCTGTTCCTGATGTCGGGGTGGCTGGGAAGACCTTTGGGAAGAGGTAAGCTGGGAGAGGCAGCTTAGAGGAGAGGTTAGATGGGGTGGGTAAGATGAGCGTTGGAGGCGGAGTGTGAAATGCGGCGGGCGGGGGGGGGGGGGGGTGCTTTCCCCGTGCCATGGGGTTAGACAAGACTCAGCAGTGAGGCTAGCACGGAAAGCTCAGCTTGGTTTATCTGAAGTCCCCTGCGTGTAATGTGTGCACGCATCATAGCCCGCTCCTTCCTCATTCCCGGGGTATTGATTGTCGATAATGACCCCAAGGCCCGCCTGCACTGCTCCGACCTTCCCTGGGGAGGACGCACAGGGAAGCACCTAGCGCCCCTGCAATAACCCACCCAAGACGCAGGGTTCATTTTGTCTGATTCGGTGTGCGATGAGAAGTTGTGTGTAGATCAGGAAGAGAAAAGGAGCTAGTAGGGAAGTCCTGCTGGGTGGGGGGAGGGGGGTGGCAGGTGGGGGGGGACCAGCCAGGGTCACAGGCCAGGGAACCAGGGCTCCTGGGGAGCAGCTGGGAGGAGCCCGGGAGGGGGGACGGGAAATGCTTAGAGCCTGGGCTGGAATGGGAGGCTAACAAGCATTCGTCCAATCCTAAACGGAAATCATTGACTTTATTATTTTTAAAAATGATAAATGTGTGTATCATTCTCCAGCCCCGCATGCCTGAATGCTGAGACCATCAGCTCTTAGGCAGATTTCCAGCACAGCAGACGAAACTTGCATAAACCTCACATTCTTCGCTCCTCAACACTGCCTGTGTTTTCCTCTCCCCCAAATCTGTATGTGCCCAGCTCTGCCACATGTACCTCCCTCTTAGCGGGGTGTGTGTGTGTGTGTGTGTGTGTGTGCGTGTGTGTGCGCGCGTGTGTGTGCGTGTGTGCGCGCGTGTGTGCGTGTGTGTGCGCGTGTGTGTGCGTTGTGCGCGCGTGTGTGTGCGCGTGTGTGTGCGCGCGCGTGTGTGTGCACGCGTGTGTGTGTGCGCGTGCGTGTGCGTGTGTGTGTGTGTGCGTGCGCTCCAGTATCAGGATTTCTCTTCTTGCTTAGCTTTTCCCGCTTTTCCCATCAAGGCTGAGACTCTACCACTTGAACCGTACCCCCACATCTGGCTTTTTGCTGGTTTATTGAAGACGAGTCTCCTAGACTTTTCTGCCCAAGCTGGCTCCCAACCTTCATCCTCAGATCTCAGCTTCTTGAGTAGCTAGGATTGCCAATGTGAGCCACTGGCATGTGGCCCTCTCCAAACTTAAAATGACCTTGAGATGACATAGACTGGTCAGGTTGCTCATGGCTCTGCCTGTGAGAAAGCAAATTCCTTGCTGCCTCTGTGTTAAACAGCACAAAGGTTTGAAATATCTTCTCCAGCAGGCACATTTTAGCTCAGAAGTTACTTGATTTTCTTTTTTTGGTAGAATGTGTGCATGTACATAGAAAGTTTGTGTGAAAGAAAACAAGAGAGCCTTGTTTCAGAACGATCTTCCCCATTTTGCTAGTGGTATTTTGAACCTTCTTTGGTGATTTTCTAAGTGTGAAATGAATCATCATTTTACAGCCTAGTTGGTGTGACCAGTCTTCCTTCCTCCCTCCTCCCTCCCTTCCCCGCCCTTCCCCTCCCGCAGAGCTCCCCTCTCAGTGTACAGCATACACCGAGTGCCATGCCATGTGTTTTTAGCATCTGAACCCTTCAGGAATACTGGATGCTTGCACGGCTGAAATGGCTGAGGACAGACAGCCTGTCCCTCGTTTCGTTATTCCTTAAGCAAGTCCAGTTCCCCTCGTAGCAGATTCTGGATGTAACAACGGTGTTGGAGGAAACATGGGATTTCCTTCTTTATTTTCTTGCTCCTTTCTGCCTCTGTGAAGTTACTGGTTTAAGGAAAATACTCCAGGCCTAGAAGATCATGTCAAATGTTTGGTTTGGTAGGATTAATATTTTACTGCAAAGCGACACGTGGAGCGCTGCCCTAGTTTTAGGGATGATTATGTAAACTAATGAGCCCCATCCATAAAAAAAAATCTTAGGGAGACAAAAAGCTATTTATCATGTGCATTCCACTGACTGTACTTAGAGGACACTGAAGTACGAAATGCTTGCAATGAGCTTACATTTAATTAAGGTTGCTCTGTTTGGGATGCTAAGGCTAATAATTTATGACACTGTGGAAATGTTTAATATTGCTTTATCTTTTTAAAAAAAACAACAACAAACCTTAGTGGCTTTTTATCCTGAGCCTTGCTCCCCACTGGATTAAAACTGACTTTGGCTCAAGTTGAGTGTCCTCTGGTTTCTTTCCATTACAACAGCCCCAAAGGACGAGCCTGGGGGATGCTGTAATTGTAAGCTCGGCCACTAGGGGGCAGTGACTCCGCCACTTGTCCTGGGGGAAAGGACAGGTGTTCAGTCCCCCTGCTTCTGTGCCTACTCAGTGACCTGCAAGGGGTCATCACCCCCTCAGCATTCAGATCGCCTAAGCAAGAATCTCCACTGGAAGGAAAACTCAGGTTTTATTTTTTGGAGGGGTACAGATACCGGAGCTTGAATTGAAGGCCTTTTGCCCTCCCTTGTCTGTTTTTCCTTTGTCCAAGCCTGGCACTCGCCACCTGAACCACAGCCCTGCCGATTTGGGGTGGTTAATTGGAAATAAGAGTCTCTCGTGGACTTCTTTGCTAAGTCTCGCTTTGGACCGCAATCCTCCTATCTCAGCCTCCTGAGTAGCTAAGATCACAGGCGTGAGCCACCCGCGCCTGCCATAAAAGGGTAGAATGTAAAGTATTGGCCTAACCCTTGGTGTATGGTTATGTCGGCTTGGAATTTGAGTTCTGTCCTGTTCCTTCAGGACAGCTCCAGTGGATGAGCAGCTTTGCTGTGGAAAGTGAAGGATTCTTCCAGAACCATTTTATCCATCAGGTGTGAAGTAGCTATAATACTGGCTAGTACTTCTGGGGTATGGGCATTGTTCTAACACCTAAAAATATTAACATGATCCTAGCAGCAGCCTTGTGAGGGAAGAACTGTCATCCCCATTTTATAGAATGGGAAGCCAGGGCACTCAGAGGCTGAGTAACTTCCCAAGAACATCTCCCTACACACTGCGGTTGTCACAGAAAGCCAGGCCGAGGCCCCAGAGCCCACGTTCCCCACTGCTGTGTGAGTCTCCTCTTACACAGCGTGGAGAGGCGTTAACATTCAGGGAAGTGTTATATTTGCAAACAGCTTCCATTTTCGTTCTTTGCACTTCAGAGAAACTTCCAAGTATGTGTGATGACTCTGGGATGTGGAGCAGAAACATAAAATACTTAGGTACGTTTTATAGGATATGTGTGCGGTGGGACGCCAGTGCACCGTGCCAGAGTCAGACGGGGATTCCCCAGGCAAAGGTTTGGAGACCTCGATGGTTTCACGTGGCTTTCAGACTCTTTTGTCCTCTCTGGGATTCTCTGAAATACGTTTGTGCTGCCTCTGACTCTCCTTGTGCCTCCTTCATCCTCTTTGGCTCCTTATTTCCCCTGCCAGACATCCACTTCTCCTCAAAAGTGGCAACAGCAGAGAGCATGGGGGCGGGGGAGTGGTCAGCGGGAGGCCTCGCTGTCTCACTGAACTTTGTGGAAACCCAGAACTTACAGGAACGCCTTGGGCAGAGCTGCGGTCTCAGCCTCCACCATGCAGAAAACTCACACTGGCAAAGAAGCATAGACCTGGAAAAGTCCTGTTTTATATGATGAAGTACTTTTTTTCCCTTATGAAAGAAATAGAATCTCAGACAAACCTTTTGAATTTCCAAGAGTACACTCAAAATTGTAGCCACATAAGCCAATTTTTTTCAACCAATAGAAAAAGAAAACTTTTTTTTTTTGAGAATAAATAGATATGGCTGAGTCTGTGAGCTTCTACCTGTACTCTTAGCTACTGAGGAACTGGAGATCTGACAGATTATTGCTTAAGGCCAGCTCAGGCAAAAATAAGACCCTCTCTCGATCAATTAAAAACTGGTGTGGTGGCATTTGCCTGCAATCCTAACTATGTGGGAAGCTAAATAGGAGACTCATGGTCCAGGCTGGACTTGAACCAGTGTAAGGCCCTCAACACAAAGGGCTAGGATATGAATCAAGTGGTAAAGTGCCTGTCTAGCAAGGAGGAGGAACTGAGTTTAAACCTCAAAACTCCCCCTGCCTCTTAAAAGAAAGCAATGCATATGATAGACATTTTAAAGTTAAAACAAAAGGAATTAGGTTCTTAAGTGTCTGTTTTAAATGCTTACACCCAAATAGTGTCAGTGTCAGGGAGTAGTGTCCTAGGAAACTCAAGTCTCCCAAGTTCAAGGCACAGGACTGATAGGTCCAAGAACCTATCATCCAATTCCCCACCCCTGCCTCTAGGAATTCAGGCACACCCATCACCTGGGAGGTGGGATGGACTTCCCTGCTTTCACCAAGATGGCGCCAGCTAAACCAAATACCCTATCACCCCCACCTGGCCAAGATGGCGCCAGCTAGATCCAGTGTCCCTGTTTCAATCCTTGCTCTCCAGCCACCCCTCACTGCTGTCATAGGGAGACCCAGAGGAAGTGAAATAGAGATGTTGTTGGCCATTTTTTGACAGCTATATGGAAGATTTAGTGTGGTAAGACATTAACATCACTTAGCTGGTAGTCATGCCTATAATCCTAGCTACCTTGGAAACTGAGCAAGTTTAAGGAAATTCTCTAGATTCCATATCCAAGTTAACCAAAATAGCTGGGTTGGAGGTGTTGTTCAGATGGTAGAACACTATCCTAGTAAAGCCAAGGTAAATCATTGATACACAGAAAAATATATGGACTACTGGACCTTATGTTTGGTCAGCAAAATAAAACTATGGCCTTTTCAAACACCATTTCTAAACAGCTTTGGGAACTCTGCTATTTTAAAAGCAACAACCTCAGAAGAATATTCTAATTATGAAATCAGTTCCATAGTCAAATTTCAAGAGTCAAATTGACCATTCCAAATTTCTTCGTCTCTCTATTGGTAAAGTAGATCTACATATTTCTCTGAGGCTTTTTCTGGTCTTATTTCTCTGGACTTTTAAAGTTCCGGTTATGAATCTACTCCAGTGTTTCTTGGAATCTGGCAGATTAGATTTGCAAATTAGATTCTCAAATGTTATCGTTTTATTTATTGAACTGTTTCTGCAAGAATAGCATTTATCAATTCAGTCTTCCTTCCTGAAATGCTATTTCTTTAGATGAGACATAGAAACAAGCAAGATTCTGAATCTGGTTTTCAGTGTAAGCTTCTTAGAACATACGCACTCTGAAATCCAAGATCTCGCGTTGCTTCATCACTGACATGAGTGACTGTCCCTTCACCACCCCCAAGGGGCCCGAGGGCTGGGAGAAGAGATGTTCCTCAGGCCCTGGGATGGGGACATCCTTTGCTACTCACTGTGTCATTGGAAAAGCTGGCTCTGGCGGCATACTCTGGTCTCTGGTCTGTTCCTCCTCCTCGTCTTCTCCTTGTTTCTATTTACTTTCCTTGGAGGGTATTCCAAGTAGTTGATGGCATATTCATGAGATGCCACGAAGCCTTCTAGTCCCCTTCTTGAAGCATGTCATCACTCTGCAGGGGCGCAGGGACACACTTGTGTGAGTGTCAGACCCGTCTGTGGCCTTTCTCCTTCCCTTCCCTTCCTTTCCTTAATTTCACCCCCTCTCTCTTTTCTCTCTCTCATTGTTCATGTTGTGCTGATGCACAGTCTTGGACTCAGGGGTCTTGTGCTCTCATTTGGATGTCTTAAGGCTGGTGTTCTACCACTTGAGCCACACCTCCTGCCCACCTTCTTGCTGTTTCTGATTTTTGTTTTTCAATTTACCATGTCTATTTGTATGTATAAAGAATGTTTCTCAGAACCACTCCTCCCACCACTCCCCCAACCCCCCCCCCCCCCCATATCCCTTGGTCTCTTCAGGTTTTCTAGTTCCATTCTCAAACATGTACCTTAAGGGATTGGAGGCATGGCTCAGATGGTTGAGTGTTAACCAATGAGCAAAGCGGCTGCAGGTACTGAGTTCAAGTCCTGGTCTCAGACCAAAAAAAAGAAAGGGACAAACATGAGTATATTAGATGATTTTCACCCACTATTCTTCCTTTTATTTATCTATTCCTCCCTTTTAGCTCCCACCCCCCCTCAGTCAACATGTGTTTCAGATTTGTGACATTCTTTTTGTTGAACTTCCCGTAGTAGTTCAAAGGGGATACACACATGGAAGCCAACAGTCAGCTTGACTATGTATATGTGCATACGGCCCTGAATGTGTTCTCAAATATGTCTATATTTTAAGTCTAATTTCCATAAATGAGGGAAAGCATGTTCCTTGTCTCTCTGAGCCTCGTTTACTTCACTCGGATATAATTTTTTTCAGGTCCATTTTCTCCCTGTAAATGACATAATATTATTATTTCTGGTGGGTGAATTAAATGTACACAGATAGATAGATAGATAGATAGATAGATAGATAGATAGATAAGACAGATAAGATAGATAAGATAGATAGATAGATAGATAGATAGGATAGATAGATCTATTCGTGCTTATCAGCATCTCGGCTGTTTCCATAACTTAGCTATTGTGAACTTTGATGCAATGAGCATGGGTGTGCAGGTCCCTTTGTTGAATCTTGTTTTTCAGTCTTTCAGATAAATGTCTAAAAGCATTTTCACTGGGTCATATGGTCATTGCATGATTAGGGTGTGTGTGTGTGTGTGTGTGTGTGTCCAGATTACCTTCCAAAGTGATTGTACTAAGTTAGATCCTGACCAACAAGGCATGAACATTCTTCTTCCCTTGCCTCCTCACCAGCATTTGTTGTTGCTTGGGTTCTTGGTAATTGCCTTTTGGACCAGAGTGAGATAGAATCTGTGTTGTTTTGCTTTGCATTTCCTTGATGACCAAAGATGTTGAGTCTTTCTTCATGTATTCACTGGTCTTTTGCACTTCTGCTGAGAAGCATCTGCTTTTTTTCTGGCCGTTTGCCCAATGGAGTTTTGTGGACTTCTCTGCTAGGATGGCTTCAAATTATGATCCTCCAGGTCTCAGCATCCTGAGAAGTTAGGGTAGGAGTAGTTAGGCTCGAGCCATAGCACCTGGCTGCCCTTTTTCCTTTTGATTCATAAAGAACAACCCAGACAGTTTTTCTGAGTTTGCCAGAGCTTCCTAACCAACTTACACACAACTGGCTTCACTTTTCAATAAAGCTACAAGTGGCAAATAATACCTCGTGTTTAGATCCTTGGTATGGTTTAGATATAGTTGAGAGTTTGTTCCCAAAGATTCCGGGGCTGGAAGCTTGGTCCTCGGTATAGATGTTAAAAGACCCTTTGAGAGGTAGAAGGTGCTTAAGCCATGGAGGCCTTACCTTTGGGAGGGAATAAAGGGGTCATCACAGTGCTCTGGCTAGTTCCCTTGAGTGGGTTGTTTTGTGCAATACACTTGGCCCCTCACTCTTTCATACTTTTGCCCTCACCAGAGCTGATCCCTGCTCTGACGCTCCCATACTATGAGTTAAATAGAAGTTATTTTCCTCTAAAGTATCTAGCCTCAGGAATTAGGTGATAACAAATAACAACAGAAGTCCCAGTACAGTCCTGGCAGCTCATGGAAATGTATCCAAACCATTTGTGGGATAGAATTACTGGGTGGATCTTCCTAAGCCAAGAATTCTGCATTGCTGCTTTTAAACATGTAGTGTTGGGGTTCAAGACCCCTCTGCCCGCTTCTCCCAGGGAGATGCCCAAATCCCAAACTATGAAAGAAACTCGGCTTTACCCCTCCCGTCGGCAGAAGGAGTAAAGCGTATCTTTGTGGACTGCGCTACGCTGAGGAGAAATGCCGAAATCCCCTTCCCTGTCCGTCCCCCTCACGTGTCCGGAGCCGACGCAGGAAAGAAATTCCAGGGAGTCGGTCTGGATGGTCCACCGGTCTCAAAAGAATCTTTACTCAGGGAGGGGGTTTACATAACGGTAATGGTGGGAACGAAGAGGAGGGACTTGGGTTGACTAGCTGATTGGCTGAGCTGGGCTGCCCATCAGGTGATGTCATGAAACTTCCTCTTTGGTTGGGGACCACAGCCCTCCAAGAGCTGGGTCTCTGGGGGCTCCGCCGCCATGATGGCACGCACGTGCTCGCCCCCCAGGGGCGGGGACTTCTCTTCCGGTTGAAGCCGAAAGATGGGGGTGGCTAGCTTTTACACTGCCCCCAGGCTGGGGTAAGGGCAGTGTGAATCCCCAACAATGTAGTATTAAATACTTACGATGTATAAACAGAAAAAATGGTTGTTTGGAAAGAAAGGACTTTGATAGTAGCCCCTGATACCATTCAATATTAATTGATGATTATCTTTTACCCTCTGGAGACAGACAGTTTGAACCATTGAAGTCTGCCTTCCCTCCCCCCTCACCTGAAGACAGTCTAGCTCTTGTTCTTTTCTGTGTGCTTTGCTTTTGTATCATGCAGTGTTATTGAAAGTAGTTGGAGTTGCTTCAGGGAGCTGAGTTAGCAGCTGGGCAAATTGATGTAATTGTGGGATAAATTATTAAAGATTAGGGAACAATTGACAAAAGCTAATGTTTTCACATATTAGTAAAACTGTATCAGAAATTAAAATTACCTGAAAAATCCCCTCCAGTAAATTATTTTCAGTTCTCCATGAAGCCTACCAATCACTACATTTTGTCTGCATGTATGATTATGTACCATTAGAATCATAACTCAGTTTTATGGTGGTTTTTCTTGTGTGTGGTGTTACTGGGGTTTGAACTCACAACCTCTTGCTTGGTAAACAGATGCTCAACCCCTTAATCAACTCCACCAGTCCTTTCTCTGTGTTGTTTTGTTCCAGAGAGAGTCTTGCTTTATGCTCAGCTTCTCTGGACTCCAGTCCTCTTATTCGCAATGCTGCTTTGGTTCTGTGGTAACAGGCATATTCACTGTGCCCTGCCATTGGCTGAAACAGAGTCTTGCAAACTCGCATGCCCTGGGTGGGCTTCAGCCGCGAGTGAGCCTCTCCTCTTTGCTACAAGCTTGAGCCAGCACATCCCCTCGCTATCCTTTGACCACTTCTAACCCGCCCCCCCGCCCCCATGGAACATATCACCCTGCTGTTGTATAATCTTCATAATGGCCATTTTTAGTGGCTGCAGATTTGTAGAAGAAGTGACAGTGGGGTGTGTATATCAGGGACGAATGGTGCTTTCTGAGATCTGCCCCTTCGTTTCTGTTTCTCCCTAGTGAAGGGAGATAAGGTGTAAACCAGCACTCTCTGGTGAGCCTGCTCCCAAATTGTAGTGGGTACCCTTGTCCCCAAACCTCAAACTTCTGCAGTGCAGTGCTGAGTGGACCCTTTTAGCGCCTACATCTCTATCTGGCTCTAAAACATTTAATTCTTTCTAAACTGTGAGTGCAGCTGAATGGTCCACATCTTCAACTACAACATGAATTCTTAGTTAAAACCTTAGGTGGTCTTAGGACTGTCAGTCAGAGCAGGGACGAGATGTTGGAAGGGACCATTGCCAAGGAAGAGGAAATGTATCAGGAGAAGAACAGAGGGGGCAGACTGTCAAGTGTCACTTCCATCCGTTGATCTGTGCTAGTCTTTGCCCACTTGAGCTCCAGAAGATTTTACTGTGGAAAGTGACACGTGGGAGTCAGGAGCCCCGGCAGTGAGCTGGTAGCCTACACACTGCATCCTGGGTGCTGTTGATGTGACACCTTCCGTTTGGCTCTGTTCTCTGCTGTGGGCTGCGTGTGTTCATCATGTTCCCACAAGATTGAGTTTCCAGCTTCAGAAAAAAAAAGGTCACTCTGCCCGAGCTCCTGTTTGCTGCTGTCCTTTTAAAGAAACAAAATAATTCTTCATTTCAGCTAATACTGTGAGGAAAGTTGAAAAGCTGATAGTGGTTTTATTCGGTTTCTAATAAACTGTTAAAATTCTGCCTTAATTTATATTGTTATTACCATTACTCCCTATGGAGACTGTTGATAATGACAGTAGTTTCAGAGAAAAAGCATCTAACCAACTGATAAAAAAGGAAGGGGTGGTATTGTCCAAAAAAATGCACTCATTACCTGACTTATGAAACAGTAACTCCTGTGTGCAACACCTTAATCATAACAATAAAATTAATATCCACATATATATTTAAAAGGCAGCAAGGATTGTACATAGGAGTTAGAGAACTAGAAACTTGACGGGTTTGTTTGATGTTTTCCCACTGACCTTAGAAAAGCATCGATGCACGTCCATTCATTCCACCGAGTGTCGGCGTGGTACTTTGAGCCATACTCAGATGAGTAGTACCTGCTCTTGTATTTGGAGTGCTCACTGCCTAGTGGGGCATTAGACCAGTGAACACCACACCATGCTGTCTTAGAGAGATTGCCTTAAGAGAAGCACAGAATGCGTAAGCTTTACTGGGGAGCCAGGACAAAGTCTCGCAAACCTGACTGGAGAGGTGACCTTATCGCTCAGACATGAAAGGTGAGCAGAGGTTTGCCGAGAGAAGAAGGTGGAAAGTCTTAACAAAGAACAAACAAACAAAAAAGGAACAGGCTGTGCAAAGGCGATGAGCTGTGGCAGAACGTATTGTGTCTGGGGAGCTTAGAGTAATTCAATATTTCTGGCACGAACACATCTTACTGTGATTGGGGCATAAACTAGCCCGCACGGATGGGGCAGGACAGACAACAGGACACCACCTCCAAAAACTCTTCCATTTAAAGAAATTGAGTGTGTCAAGGAAGTGCCTCTCTAGCAGGCGTCTCTGATGTACATGGTGGTGTCGCTTGGGCATATTGGTGGAAGATGAACTTCTGAACTTCACTCCCCCGATTCTCGAGTCAGTGGATGCTGAGAGGCCCTCCAAGGTTGGCATTTTGATCCCAGCTGGTGCGTGGTAGGGGGAGGGAAGACATCCTTGGAGAAATATATAAAACAGTGGGGAGCCATTGAACTCTGCTTCCTGGTAGGGTGATCGACTGTGTGCTCCTGCTGGGGCTGGGCGGTTTTGAAAGAATGGCTTCACATTGAAAGTGAGAAGTCTCAGGAAGCAGGAAGGGAGCCATGTTAATCTAGGTAAGAAGTGGTAGAACCGTTCCCTTTTGCGGGCAGTGGGGGCCAGGCCAGGGCACCTGAAACTCTATTGTTCTTTTCTCATTCTATCTACAGTGAAAACTTTACTGAGTTGTTCGGTGTTCCAAACTAGCATCCTTTTTCTGTCCTGTGTACATAGAATTTGCTCTATCCTCTTCAGTTATCTGTTTCTGTTTTATACATGTCATCTCACTGTATTCCTTTTTTCTTTTCTTCTTGATATATTAGCATTTTAAAAATAACTTTATTATAAGCTGGGCACAGGTGGCTCACACCTGTAATCCCGGCTACTCAGGAGGCTAAGATCTGAGGATCACAGTTCAAAGCCAGCCCAGGCAGGAAAGTCCTTGGGACTCTTATCTCCAATTAACCACCAGAAAACTGGAAGTGGCGCTGTGGCTCAAGTGATAGAGCTCTAGCCTTGAGCTGAAGAGCCCAGAAACAGCACGCAGGCCCAGAGTTTAAGCCCCACGATTGACAAATAAATAATAAATAACTTTGTATATAATTCACTTCTGAGGGACTACTAATAGAAACAATTCTTCAATCATTCTGATAGCCGTCTACCTATTGTCATCCATCTGGTTGAACTGGATGGCTGTTTTTATGGTTCTGATAAACTGTAATAATTTTTTTTAAAGGTTTTGGTCATCACAGACTTTAATATGGCCGTCTTCTCTAATGTGCCAATGCATTGGTTGGAAACGGAGTCTTCGCCTTGCCTATCTTTATAGTCCCCTTAAGAAAAGAGAGCCAAATCTGGGTTCTCTAGCTACATGAAAGAGTGCAGGTTTGTGGTGGGCTGCATTATACTATATATTTTCATATATTGTATTGTTAGAATTGATTACTAACGTAACTATTTTATAAACTTTAATATATTTTATAATTATATTATAAATGTAATTATTAATTATGTTGTTACATATTATATTAGTACTTTTAAATGAAGAACCTCATTCTTGCTGTAGTAATATCTAGAAAATACTAGAAGCAAATGCATATGATTTTTTCTGAGCGATGAAGGGAGAAGCCTTATGACATGCTGCTAGGAAGTGGTCTGGAATGGAAAACCGTTCACATAAATGCTCAGACTCACCAACCTGTGAGCAGTAATGCATATATTCGCCCCAAAACAAAGCATTGTGTAGGTTTATCATCCAGGCAAGTTTGAAAACACCCACTTTCCCAGTTGCCAGAGTCAAGTAAGGATTTATGTCCAGAAAACAGAGATAATTTCTCATTTTTATTTTATGAATTTTCTGGAAATAGGAAAGCCTTGTTTTCAAAAGCAATTTTAGGATATATTTTCAGGATTATACAGCCCTTTACACATGCATTTTAGATCACGTGTGCAATATGTCAATCAATTTTTAAAATGTCATAGTGAATATATGTATTCTTTCTTAATCTTAGAAACTTTCCAAAGTATTCTAAAATTCTCAGAAACTTGAACTTCCAAGTCATGATAACAAGACTATCCAATGCGTAATTTCTGAAAATTGCAATTGATTTTTTTCTTTGGTGGTGAGGTTTGAAATCTAGGCTTTGGTGCTGTTCTGAGCTCTTCAGCTTAAGGCTAGCACTCTGCCACTTGAACCACAGCACCACTTCTGGCTTTCTGGAGAGTTCATTGGAGATAAGGGTTGTATGAATTTTCCTGCCCTGGCTGGCTTTGAACCGTGATCTTCAAATCTCAGCCTCCTGAGTAGCTAGGATTACAGGCATAAACCACCACTGCCCCGCTTGCAATTTATTTTTAATTAAAAATAGCTTTTTATTCCTAAAATATGAAAGTATATCCACTTTGTAAAACTACTTTAAATAATGTAAAAAGTATAAAGAATAAAATCAATCCCATACAAATGTTCACTAAAATGCTTTTATTTTTCATCCTTTAAGGTCATACATATATATATACATATATATACACATATACATGTATATGTGTATATATATGTATAGAGAGAAGGGGGGAGGGAGGGAGGAAGGGAGGGAGGGGGGAAGAGTGGGAGGGAGAGAGAGGGGCCATATATTATCTCAGGATCATTTTCTATTCATTGTATGTTTTGGAAACATTATTGTTTAAGCTTTCCGGCTGCCACCACAAATTATGCTATGCTATGTGATTTAAAGCAACATCCATTCATTCTCTTAGAGTTGTAAGTTCAGAAGCCCCAAGTCAGTTTCCCTGTGCTCACATCAGTGTGCCCACAGGACTCAGCTCCTTGAAGCACTAGGCTGGGATTTGTTTCCTTCCCTGGCTAGTTGCTAGTGCATTCCTTGCATTCTTTAGCTGGGTGGGGGGGGGGAGGAGACTCCATCTTCAAAACTAGTAGTGTAGCACTTTATTTTAGCTTCATATTCCCACCTTTTTCAAATCTCTAATCTACTTCTCAGAGATTCTTGTGGTGACCTTTAAGGCCTATGTGAACAACCTAGTAAATCTCTCAATCTCAAAATCTTAATCACATGTTCACAATGCATCTTGCCACTTAATAATGTAATTCACAGGTTCTACTGAATAGAACTTAGAAGTCCTTGGAATTAATTGTTTAGCCTATTATAGTGGTTTCCTTAAAATATCACTTCAGGATTGTTTCAGGATTTATTAATAAGTGCCTTTGTCTTACACCTATTGATCCCCCTGTTACAAGAAATTCTGAGATTCATTTCTCTATTCATAATTTTTTTGCATATACTTCATATGCTTTGTTTAAATTTCAGAACGTTGCATTATAATTCAAACATAAATGCAAATATCCAAATGTACTTAAGTGTATTTGTGTGTGCGCATGTGTATTTTCATTCTTCAAGTCCAAATTTGCTTTCTAGAACGTTGGTAGGGAATATTCATTTCCCAGTGACCCTGAGTGCTATCATTTTTTAGTGTTTTCCAGTTAGGTAAAATTGATATCTGATTGATATTTTAGTTGCATTTCTTTGATAGCTAGTCAGAGTGAACACTTCTCATGGCTGTCATTCTATTTCCTTGTTAATTCATATTCATTTAAAATATTGTATTGGCATTAAAGGTGATACAACTTAATAGATATAGCCATTAAAGCTTGTGTGAAATTTTCGTGGCTAAAGATTGCATATTCTCACCCACATAGGACCCTGATGTATGACAATTTGAGTAAAACGTGTGTGTGTTTGTGTGTGGGTGTTTGTGCCAGTCCTGGGGCTTGAACTCAGGACCTGAATGCTGTCCCTGAGCTTTTTTGCTCAAGAATAGCTCTGTAGCACTTGAACCACAGCTTCACTTCTGGCTTTTGGCAGTACATTGGGGAAAAGAGTTTCATGGGCTTTCCTGTTTGGGTTGGCTTTGAACACCATCCTCAGATCTCAGCTTCTTGAGTAGCAGTACCTGGCTGGAATAAAATTTTGGTTGTTAGATAAGGCATAGTTTCTAGCTCAATCTGTTCCAATGTAGTACGTCTGTATCTCATTGTATGACTTCTATATCTCATTGTAATAGGATAATTTTCAAAACTTTAGTTATCTGACCTGGAAAAATATTCAAGAAAAGATGAACTGATAAATTAATCTTGATCTTATATTACAGCAAGGCCTTGGTGTCAGCTACTAAAGGGCTAAATATAACTACACTGACCCACTTAAACCAAATTGACACTTCTTATAATTGCACTGTAATTCATGCTCAGGGCCTGCATGAGAAACAATGTACCTTAGCCCGAGCTTCTGGGTCAGAAGCACCGTGTCCTTGCAGTGAACTCCAGCCTGAGGGTCGAATGCATTGATTAGTAATTAGGGTTCACTGTGACCACCCAAAATGATGTAGCATTTCCTACAAAGAGTAGTTAGTGTGCATATACCTAACCACTATCCACATGTAGTTGCATGTGGGTAGTCTGACATTTTGGAAGCTGAGACAGTAAATAAATAGAGCAGTATCTATAAACACTAGAACAGACTCATGGACTTAGGAAGCTCAAATAGAAATGGACAGAAGAAAAAAAAGTTTTTAAACTTTCATGGTGTTAGTCTTTGAAATACCAGGCATCTAACCCTAACTAACGTTGTTATCATTTATCTTTCTCATTGGGAACCAACAAATTTGATCTCTCTCTCTCTCTCTCTCTCTCTCTCTCTCTCTCTCTCTCTCTCTCTCTCTCTCTCTCTCTCTCTCTCTCCTGGCTTTGTCCCTCTCTCCCTCTCTCTCTCCCTCTCCTTCCCTGCTAACCCCCTTACTCATCTCCCTTTACCCTTCAGTAAGCTCTCTGTCTCCTTCCTCTTCTCCCATGTTCTTCACCTATATACCCTATGGGAATATTAGGACTTAAATATGAGGGAGCTGCCGCCCCTGCCTGAAAGGAACTGTTCCTGTGGGGACTAATCTGCAAACAGATCTGCATATTGCTACCATGAGTGCACTCTTGTACAGCGCCCACCAGGGGCCTGGGCCAGTAGAGACGTACAGGCCTAATCAATTGGGGCTGGCAGGCTCATATCAAGGTTGTCCAGAACCTTGGCTGCACAGTTCAGTCTTACAGCAACACACGAGCAAGCCTTTCTTTGTGTGTGCAGCCTTCCTGTGTGAGAGAGAGATAACAGTGACTCCCAGGTGATGCTCGTAGCTCCGCGATTGGATTTCTAACGCGGTTAGAGGCCAGTGTTCAGTGTTCCCTGATGAATCTTCCAGGAAATTGTTTCAGAATGGAGAGACAGACACTCTCACCTCTGGGCCTGCTCTGTACTTGCTTCCTTACAGGAAAACCCCTCCAGTCTTGGATGCCTTGCCATGCCTTTTCTGGAATATGTTTTCCGCCCTTCCCTGTGGAATAGCACTCTGTTGGACTAAGTTGTGGGCCTTTCTGTTAGTGCTCCTGCTCAAATGACAAGAGAGAGCATGGTCATCCTTGCAAGCAGGGAGTGCTTCACACACGCACACACGCACACGCACACACGCACACACACGCACACACACGCGCGCACACGCGCGCACACACACACACCATCAGGAGCACATTGCCCTCTGCTCACCTGTGATGAAGGATCCGGTGCTTCAGTAGCAAAGCTCTTCATCTTCCATGTCCCTCTAGTCTCTCCTCTTAGGTTTGTGAAGTTGCGGATATGTTATTTGCTTCCATTCTGAGCTTATGCTTCTCCTGGGATCCGGAGAACACCCGAGGACAAGGCTGCATTCTTTTTTCGTTGTAGCCCACCCTCCGATGGTCCCTCTGCACCCAGGAACCTTACCTTTCACCCCATCACCAGGTCTCTGCTCAGCTTACCAGGAAAAGGAAGTCAAGCCTTTTTGTTTCCTCTGTCTTATCCATTCAGTTTAGAAATCTGAACCTTGCCTTGTGATATTGTTTTCAAGTGTTGTTTTTTTTTTATCATCTCTCTGGTCTGATGTAACTCCGTTCACTGTCTCTTGGCATTCAGCATTCAAATTGGCCCCTATTTTTCCTTTCTCTTGTCATTTTCCTCCATATTTTAGCACCGTGAGCACGAACTTGGTTACCACTGGGGGAGTTTCCTTCCCACCTCTCCTCCTTGCAGCCTATGTTCTGTGACTGGCATTCTGGCTGCGTTCTGCTCCTTGGTTGCATTTCCGTGTTTTGAGTTTTATTTCCTGAAGGGTCACTCATTGAGGACAGGCAGTGCATTCTTCGTATTCCTATCCTCAAACTCGGGAGACTTGCTAGAAAATCACCAAAATATATCTGTCCTTGAGGTGTGGGAAATCTTGGGAAATGGTCACTCCTAGAGGCCAGGAGACGGGGCTAGGAATAGGTCAGAGCTCACATGCTAGATCAGGCCAGGGTCCGGTGCATGCTTGCGGAAACTCAATACCAGCCTCTCTTTCCTTTGTGTTTTTGCACAGGACATGGACACGTGGCCAGAGTGTCCCTGCCCAGGGGAGCTTAGTTTCTTTATAGTGTATAAGTTTGAAAGAAGACTCCAGGTACACTATGTTTCAACACTCTCCTGTGTGGACATAGGGAAGCTGGTAGAAATGCAGACAGATACACATCACTACAAAAGACATTGCAATTTTTTATATGTAGGAGAGAAAAGAACGGTGAAGGGCCTAACCTTTTCTCATATACTCATTTCTTCCTGTGCTAGTTTCAACATGGCAGGCTTGTTTTGTAATCTCATTTACCTTTTTCAGGAAAATAATTGCCAGTAACCTCATCCTAATAAACGAAAGAAACAGGGTGAGCTCACAAGTTTGTCTATCGTTGTGTAGGCTTGTGTGTTGTACAACACATAGAAACTCTGACTGAATATCTGCATATTCACCTAGGGCAGCTATATGCTTAAGAATTTCTAATCATGTCATGGTTTAGTTAGATTATAAAGTAATTGGAGAAGATTGTCTAAAGTAGTCATCATTTGGTGATTGCTGTAGGGCGATTTAAATTTTTTTATCTTCTTTAATTTCCATTGTTCTAACAAAATTCTTGTGGATTTTAGAATCAGAAAAGTAACTCTGTGTTTACTATAAAAAAGAATTTCTACTAATCTCAGTTTCCTCTTAGTTCTGGAGCTAGTGTTACTGTGATTGTAGCTAATCTGTGCTTTAGTTCCTACCCATATAATTATTTTGTCTTTAGGAAAATGTCAGTAGATATGACAGTTTTAATTCTTGTGTTTACTGACTGCTTTTCCTTCTGAATCATAGATTCCAAAATGAAGTCAAACAGGTTAGAAGACAGAGTATACTTTTGTGTCACACCTACTCTTATCGTAAATGAATTTGGGAATGTATCAAGCACTTTCATTGTGTTAACTACTTCATTTCTGGCTTCTTGGCTCTGCTTCCTGTTTTTATTGTTTCCGTTTTAATAAGCCCACACCCTGCTGAGTCTTTTAAGTGTTAAAAAATAACTTTAGAAAGTGTATGTAGCTAAAGCATATGCTTTACCCTTCCCTTTGAGAATTTGCTTAAATTCCTTAAAATTCAGAGTTGAATTGAACCTGACATTTGATGCCCACAGTCCATGGTATACATGATTCAATCAAAAGAAGAAATATGTGTTGTACGTCATTGATATATCCATTTTAGTTGCTGTCATTCTCACAGGAGAAGCTAACTATATGGGTTTGGGAAAGAAGAAAAATGCAAAGAGTTGAGAAGTATAGAAGTCACCAAGTCTTCAAACCATCCAGTATGTGAATCTCACCCGCGGTTTCTCCTTCAAGTTGTGTCTGCTCAAACATCCAAGGAAGATATCTGCTCTTGTTCCAGCCCTTTTAGCTTTGGACTCAAACCCTGCTCTGCATAATTCCTGGACATTGATTGCTCATCCCCTAACTTTTCTCTTCTATAGTTTCAACAGAGAAACTCTTAACTGGTCATTTGAATAGTACATTTTTTTTTTTGCCAGTCCTGGGCCTTGGACTCAGGGCCTGAGCACTGTCCCTGGCTTCTTCCCGCTCAAGGCTAGCACTCTGCCGCTTGAGCCACAGCGCCACTTCTGGCCGTTTTCCATATATGTGGTGCTGAGGAATCGAACCAAGAGCTTCATGTGTAGGAGGCAAGCACTCTTGCCACTAGGCCATATTCCCAGCCCTGAATAGTACAGTTTTAAGTCCGCTCTTAAGATCTTGATTGCTCTTACTGGGGGCAAAACATATTATGGAATTAGCATGCTTAATCTAAAAGTGATCCTAGAAAGAGAAAGATCTTCCTTGTGGTTTGATTGCGGAATAGGGATGCGGGCCTCCAAGGAAGTCCCATGGATTTGCCTGTGATGTTCTTAGGTCTTAACCTGAGGAATGTTAGCACCCCTGGCCTTTCCAGCTACAGATAACAATGAATCAACAAGGGAATGTTTTTGAGACTTAACACCCTCCTCATGGGATTGTTCAGAATTCAGGATTCTGTGAGAACATCAGTTGATCGGCTAATACTGATCATTCCAGTACATCTTAAGGGAAGTCGTAGATGTCTGGGCCTTGGAAGTAACCATTCCAAAATATTTTTAAAATGCCTACTAAACTAGAAGCCGTCAAGTACTGGCAACATAGAGATGACTGAAGATGTCTTCAGCTTTGAGGAGCTGGCGGGTGAGTGGGGAGGTCAGCAGTAGCCAGTGATCAGTGCCTGCCTGGCGTCCTCTTCCTGGCCCCGGGAATGGAGAGCACCTCGTGAGGCAGCTGCTCCGGCTCGTCTCTCTGTGGTATTCCTCTGGCTTTCCTATATTGCCAATAATGCAGTTTCTATAATTACGACGCACAGTATTGCTGGAGGCTGCATAAAGGACTTACGTACCATCTCGTTTCTCTTACACATGCCAACCGCTTGGAGGTTCTGTATGGAATCCTTCTACATTGGGAGACGACAGCATAGACTGGCTGGATCCAGAATTCAAGCCTAATATATAACATTTCACTGAGCAAAGTCTTTATCTTGAACACTGGATTCCAAGCAGGCTGACTTGTTACTTCCTCAAAAAAACAAAAAAACAAAAAGGACATCGGCAGTGTCTGCAGACATTTTTTATTGTTGCTTCTGATATCTAATAGAAGTCAAGATCAGGGGTGCAAACATCAAATCTCCCTCCAAAATCACCCAGGCTAAATAAAGTATTACTAGTGAGAAGCCCTAATAGAGTGTAGGGACTACTTTTTTTGTAAAGTACAGTCGCCCCTAGATATCTGTGAGGTATTGGTTCTAGAAACCCCCAAGGCTACCAAAGTCTACACATGCTCAAGTTCCTTACATAAAATTGTGTGATTTTTTATATAACCTGTATATATCCTCTTGTATATTTTAAATCATCTCTAGTTTACTTACAATCACTAATAAAATATGACTGCTATATAAATTGTTGTTATATTATTTAGGGATTGATGACAAAAAAGAAAAGTCTGTATATATTCATTAGTGACCCAGTTTTGTTTTCAAATATTTTCAGTCTGAGTATGTTTGAATTCACAAGTGCAGTAGCAGTGAATGTGTTTGTTTGTTTGTGTACCAGTACTGGGACTTGAACCATGGGCCTTCTGTTCTTTACTTGGCATTTTGGCTTAAGTACTCTAACACTTGAGCCATACCCCTACTTCTGGCTGGTTTTGCTGATTAATAAGATCTGTCTGCCGGGGCTAGCTGAGAACTATCCTCCTCAGACCTCAGCCTCTCAAGAAGTTAAGATTGCAGGCATGAGCCACAAGTGGTCAGCTAGTCAGTTTGTTTTGAAAGAAGAGTTAATGTAGTCCAGGACATAAATGCTGAAGAAAAGCTTTCAGTATTTCAGGAAGTGTGTTTTGTTACTTCAGATCCCATCCCCAAGCCTTAGTTTTTCAGTTGTAAGAGGAGAAAATATTACGTACTCGGTGCACCGCTGCAGCTGGTGAATATCTGTGGAAACTATGGAAGAATGAGGGCGTAAGAATTATACTCAGAAACTCTTCATCTTTGGTATGAAAATACTTTCGTGGGCCACAAGCATGTTACATCAGATTTAAAGCAGCTAGTTTAATTTTTTTTCTTTACATAGGTTTGCACACGCACTGTGGTTTGGAAGATTACCTGTTTTCCAAATGAACAGCAGGTTTGACTCATCCTTCCCCTTCATTCTTTCCTTCCCAGATCTAGCATGCGGGAAGGGACACAGATTCTACCCGGCACGTGTTCAGCCAGTGCCTGGCGACGGATTGACGTGTGATGGTTGACCTTTACCTATCTCTGTCGTTCAGATCCCTGAAGCCAAACAAGTGTGCACTACAGCAAATCCGTCAGATGGCTGTAAACTCATAAATGGAGTTGGACCGAGGGTTTTCAGTGAGGGGGGCTTTGCGTTTGTGTGCCGTTCCTCCACAACAAGCAGCGTCGTGACCGAGAGTCACTGTCTCACTGGGGACTTCCCTGGGCGGGTTTTAATTGTGCCCCGTCCTGCAGTGAATCACCCCTGCCTTCAGGTGTGCACAGCACACACTAGAGCCAGCGCTGGCGTAGGTAGCTGCGGGAATTATTTATTTATTTCCGAGGACGGATCCATTTCAGGCTGTAGGATGGGGGAGCAGCAGAGGAGGCTCGGTGTCCCCCGCCGGCTGCCTGCTTCTGGGCAGCACCCCCGAGCGGCCCCCTTGCCCACGAGTGCTACCCCAGGCGGGGGCAGCACTGAGGGAGTGTCAGGGTGGGCAGGCGCCCGGCCCCTCCTTTCCAGCCGGACCCCGGGAGGGTCCCCAAGGTGTCAGGTTCAAGTGTTCCCATAGGCCAGTTTTCTAAAAGTGCCTTTCAAGTTTCTGTCTCCCCCCTCCCTGCTTTATGAGGGGAGGGCAAGAAGAGCTTTTTCCTATTCAAATTCTTTCCCTTGTTTGTAGATACCAAAAGGAAAGGACACACTGGGCATGTTCGGATGTGAATGGTGTTGTGCTGAGAGGCCACAGCCTCCCGGAACTCAAGACTTAAAATAGCCCTCCTCCTCCCTCCCCCTCCACCCCCCTGCAGAGGCTGCAAATGGTATCTGCCAAACAGATGACAAAGTACCTTGGACTGAATCACACAGAGACAGCATTTCGAGCCGAACGCACGGCTAAACTCTTGTAATTACAGTTTATAGCCGGCCAAGGCTCACTAGGAGAGGGCAAACCCAAGAGGAAATAAGTTTCCTGAACCTTTGAGCGATGGCTATGCATTAATTACAGGCTAGGACGGGACGGGTGATTCTCAGACATGCTGCAAGTTGTTCTTGGGATCAGAGTTCACATCACGTTTTTCTCTGGAGGGAGTGAGTAGATAATTGGGATTATTTTTTTTTCTTCTTCTTCTTCTGTTTCTTTTATCCTTCTTCCCCGTCTTGGTCTCATGGCCTTGAACCCGCAGTGAATTGAAGAGAGAAAGAAATGGATATGTCTGACCCCAATTTTTGGACTGTGCTCTCAAACTTTACGCTGCCTCACTTGAGGAGTGGAAACAGGCTTCGGCGAACACAAAGGTAAAAACAACAACAAAACCCCCCACCAAACCCCGTACCGCGGTTCCTTTGCCTGGAGAGGGAACGGATGCTTTCCCTGCCTGGAGCTCAGAGCCCCTTGGCAACTGGGGTTTTGTTTATTGGGTGACAGTTTGAAAAGTTTACACCTTGCTAAGGGGGGAGGGTGGTGGTGGTGGTGTGTGTGTCAGGTATTCTGCACTCGGTGGGGCTCTGGGTAATAACCCTGGTGAATGTGCTCCCGAGCTCCTCTGTGGAAATGTGGGTGATAAGACTTCGCTTGGGAACAGTGAAGAGAAAAAGGAGAGGAATAGGATGAGGCACTTGTCTGTCTGTTCTTTTGATCTAATTGTGTTTGTCATTTATCCAGACCTGGGCCTTCTGGTGCTCTTTAAAGAACCTGTCCAATATTCTCCTCTATAAATGACTTGATCTTTACAAGATGCAGTTTTATGATGAAAAAAAAATAATAAGCCATGCTAGCTTATTTCCTATGGACTACTTTTAAAGAGG
Organism: Perognathus longimembris pacificus; assembly: GCF_023159225.1. NCBI lineage: Eukaryota > Metazoa > Chordata > Mammalia > Rodentia > Heteromyidae > Perognathus > Perognathus longimembris. The sequence continues at coordinate 45,807,727 of NC_063179.1, read as the reverse complement.
CAAATCTGTGTAACTTTTCCATGTTGAGGCTTTACTGGTTTGCTGCCATTTATTGCTAATGCGGGGCTGGCCTTTTTATTTTGTAATATCTGTTTGACAGAATGGGTGGGGGAAACTTTTCAAAGTCAAGATGCACCTCCTGCTGTAAGTGAAATGCATACAGGCTTAGCTTGTTGACATTTGGAACGAGAGCCTATGATTTTAAAAGAGGTATTTCTCCTCTTCTCATTTCTGTGGAGAACAGCAAAGCAGCATTGTTGTGGTTTGAGAGGGCTAGTCCTCTGAGATATGTAAATATAAGTGCCTTGCTTTTTACCAGAACGCATAAAAGAAACAGTCCAGTCAACTAAACAGGATGCCGACTATCAGATTTGGAACTTTGAAATCTCTATACTCCACTATTCAGAGAATGAAAGAATAGGCTTACTTCTGTTCAGTGATACCTGTAACTATTTGAAGTATAAATGGCAATAGAGGAATTTAGTAATTATTTATTTTTTCATAGTATCTCTTGTATTTTGCAATATGCTCACACACATTCCTGATGTCCACATGCACCGATCCCGTGTGTGTGTGTGTGTGTGTGTGTGTGAAATCTGGCAGGTTGTACAACCATACTTTGTAATGCAAGTTGGACATTGTTGACATTGCCAAATCACGATGTACCTTTGGAGTGATAGGGTTCTACTTTCTTTCCTGATTCTGTGATATTTTTATGGTGAGATAATTTGTTTTAGTGTTGGTCAGCTTGTTCAAACTCTATCGCTCATGCACCAAACCCTCCAGAATAACTAATAAGTAAAAGCGAAGAGGCGTGCGCCCCGCATCCCCCTGGTTCTGGTGAATGCAGTGGCTTCTCACCTGTTCTGTTTGACAGGAGTCACTTGTACTTCCCAGTGATGTAATCCTGGCCACAGGACATCTTCTACTCTTACCTGGAGCCAGTTCTTAGGGAGATAAGGTATCCTGGCATCAGAGCTAGGTGTCTGAGTCTGAAAAGCGGTTGGAGTCTTTCTTTCCCCCGCCTACCTGTTGGCAGTACTGTTGAGAGAGTCCAGTGCAGGAGGAGCTCTCAGTCTTGTCCCTCCCTGGCTGGGTGCCATCATTCCCCCTCAGGAGAGCATGGGGAGCTGTGTTCACTCTTCAAGCCCCAGACCCGGATCTGTAGTTCAGCAAAACCCACAGGGAAGTGGACTTTCTTTCCCTCCTTATAGCGCTCGGGGTTGTCACAGCCATTTTCTGGGCATTTCTAGAATGCTTGGAATTGGGAAATAAATGTTCTGAAGATCATCTCTACCTGTAACCCATCATTGTCCCACTTAAAGGCTGGGGACCGGAGGTGTTGCACGTTTCCAAGTGTTTTCAGAGTTTGGAATATGCGCACATACTCAACTGGTTAAGTATTTGGAATCCCAGAATGCTCCAAAATTGAAACCTTTTTGAGCATGCTCCGTTTTAGATTTGGGAGGACATTTGGGTTTTGAGTTTTGGGGTTAGGATGCTTGGCCTGTACAGTGTAGACTCAGAAAGGTGAAGGGCAGGCGTCCTTCTTGGCAGGGCCGTGGGGGGCGGGGCGTACATTCTGCTCTTCTACGGTGGTCAGTTCTAGGAATTCTGCTGCTCAAAGGTGGTCAGTTCTAGCTGTGTTCCTCCTATACTGAGACTCTTCCCTTCTGTGATATCCCTTCACTAACTGTTCAAAAATTTGTCTTCTCCAGGTCGCACCTCAGTCCTTACTTGGCTGGTCAGTTTCTCTACAATTCTCTATTTTCTAAAGGACTCGTTTATTCCCAAATTGTGCTGTCTTTTGCTAGGCTGGGTAAAGTTGTTCCCAGGTTGCAGCTGAGGACATTTTGCCCTTGCCCTGTGTGAGGCCTGTCTTCGCTTTTGGAACCTCTCTCATTTGCCCCGAACCCAGCTTCTTTATTTACCTGCTTGCTAACTTGTCGGCAAGGAAGGAGGATGAATGCTTTCCAGTTCTCACCTTGAACATCCATTGTAGGAATTGTCATCACGAAGGCTTTTGGTTTGCTGAACCTCGTCGGCCTTGCCAATCCCACATGGCACTGTCTTGTTTGTTCTGTTACTGAGGTGCTCTTCCAACTCAAAGTCTTACCTAGCCTATCACCCCTAGTGTTCTGGGGGAAAGGAATCTGTAGATGTCCAGTAAACCTAGATGTTCAGGATTGTAGGGTATTACAAAGACAATATATTGTACCTGCTCTTCTTTCTCTGTCCCATGTGTGGGAGATGGTGTGCTGTGTGGTGCGTATTGGCTTATAGCATACTGGCTATTTTGATATACAGCTCAGATAGTCTATTGGAAAATGTTTCTTTCTGTGATTGCTTTACTTTCCTCTCACTTTCCTTCATTTCCTCAAGGCTATCTCAGCCATTCACTTTCTGCTTTTCGGCACAGAGAACTGGACTTCATAGACTCATCCAGATTTTTTATTTTACACTTAAGTGAAATTTGCATGTAACAGAAGCTTTGTAGATTCGTGGATATTGTATTCTTTGAGAGAATTCCCTAGCAATAATGGCAAGCGGTTGGCTTCTATTCGTGTGTGTGTGTGCGCGCGCGCATGTGTGTGTGTGTTGTATACACATACATACACATGTATAAACATATATGTGTATATAACTTTCTTTTTGCCAGTCCTGAGGCTTGAACTCAGGGGGCCTGGGCACTTTCCTTGAGCTTCTTTTGCTCTACCACTTGAGTCACAGCACTACTTCTGGCTTTTTCTGTGTATGTGGTGCTGAGGAATCAAACCCAGAGCTTCATGCATGCTAGGCAAGCACTCCACCACTAGGTCACATTCCCAGCCCCACTGCTTATATTTATAACATCTTTTCCCACGACATCAAGAGCTTTGGGTGGGTGAGATCAAGTTTCTCCTATGTCTTTTCTGTGGCATAGCACAAGTAAAGGCTATTATAGATTTCAGAACATTTCTGCTATTTCCAGGTAACTTTCAGTTGCACTAAAATGCAGTCCTAAGACTCTAGAAGGTACTTTATTTTTTTATTGTTGACTGTGGGGCTTGAACACAGGGGCTGGGTGCTGCCCCTTTTCGCTGGGTGCTTTTTCGCTCATGGCTAGCACTGTACCACTTTGAGCCACAGCTCCGCTTCTGGTTTTCTGGTAGTTAATTGCAGATAAGAGTCTCTCAGACTTTCCTGCCTGGGCTGGCTTTGAACTGCAATCATCCTAAGTAGCTAGGATTACAGGCATGAGCCACCAGTGCCCAGCTTTGGTGCTTTATTTTTAACTTTAACATTCATGAATCTATCGTGTTTTATTTGGCTTAAGTGATAATTTCCAGCTTGAATGGCTCTAAATCAATAAGGCCTTTATCTATGTCAGTGTTGATTATTTGGGCCAAGTTTCTGAATGTATTTCTCTGAAAACTCCAGATTCTGAGACCCAAGATGTAAGGGAAAATTCTTTTAAAATGTTTTTTTCTTATTTATTCTCAAAGTGATGTACAGGGAGGTTACAGTTTCATACGTTAGGCATTGGATACATTTCTTGTACTGTTTATTACCTCCTCCCTCATTCCCCCCTCCCTTCTCCCCCTTTCCCTCAACCCCCATGAGTTGTTCAGTTGGTTTATACCAAACAGTTTTGCAAGTATTGCTTTTGTAGTCGTTTGTCTTTTTATCCTGTGTCTCTCGATTTTGGTATTCCCTTTCACTTTCCTAGTTTTAATACCAGTATATACAGTTTCCAATGTACTCAGATGTACTCAAGATGTAAGGGGAAATCATTAAACTGACTGCTGTGGTCAGAAGAACATTTTTATGTTCACTTCATCTTCCCTTTAAAACATCAGTAGTGTTTGGTGAGTCTTTCTATTTGTTTTGTAATGAATATATGAGGACAATGAATAGATTTCTCCCCTGCTTTGACGCTCTGGGTGTCTGGAAACTTGTATTCACTCTTTCTACTCGAAGTCTAGTTAAATCCACATTTATTAAGTCCCTGTTGTATGCCTAGGCACCGTGACCCATCACTGGAAGCCATGGGCATGCATGCCCTCGGTGAAACATGCAAATGAATCACAAAGCATTCTAGGGCAATGGGGAAGTATTTACGAGGTGCGTGTGTGCCATAGGAGTTGCCCGTTCAAGAAAGGCAGGTTTCGGGGAGTCAGGAGGAGACACCAAGTAGAAAAGCAAATCCCAGAAGGCCTTGAAGGAATGGTTGGTGTTCTCAGACGGGACAAGACCTTCCGGAAGGGCAGAGAAATGGTGTGTTCACTGGAGTTCAAGGAACCAGAGCATAGCTCAGTGTTGCTGGAGCAGAAACGCGGGGAGGCCACGCGGGCAGCGCACAGTGGGTGGGAAAGTTGACCTGGAGTCAGCTAAAATCTTGACTCTACTGTTAGGTAAGTTAGCTTGTGTGGACTTCAGGTGCTCTGTCTGTGAGCTAGACATAAGTAGATTACTTCCTGGGTTGCTGTGAAGATTAAAATGCATTTGTACGTGTAAATTGCTAGATGTGATGACTGGCATATAAAAACCCTGCATAAATCTTAGCTGTTGCGTTACAGCAGGGGATGGGGGGCTAGGCTGAGGAGGAGCCATGAGGGCCTTTACCCTCGTGCTGTGGGGGCGGAGCTGCTGGTGGCCCTCCAGAGAGGGGTGAGACTTGACCAGCCGTCAGTCAGTCATTGGCGGAGCCTCGCTGAAATATTTTTGTAGGCCTACACAGAAAATGTGATGAGACAGAAAAATTAAGAATGTAAAATGGATAGAGGCTGAGGACCCAGGCGCCCTTAAGGACAAAGAAAGAGTCTTCGATGGCCCTGAAGTTTTGGGGGAACCATGGAGGTGGAGGAAGCATTCATCTGACTACGCATGAAGGAGTGGATGAGATGGGAGCCTGTACTTACACCTTCTCCCTTGCCTCCTGAACACAGTTAAATGCACAGGGTCAAGGCATGCTGGAGAACCCTCCCTCCATCTAGACCCGGCCAGGCAAGGGATACAGAGGCAAGCAACACAGAGTGCTGGGCCTCACCAGGGAACAAGTACCTAACCAAGCTGATTGCCACATTGAGGCCAATGTTCTGACATCTGGAAGCAAGAACAGAGAGTCACCATGTGGTGTAGGGTAGAAGGTGCTTTAATGTGGTCAAGGGGAGTCTTTGAAAAGACCAAGGGCTCATGCCAGTAACACGGGAAGCTGAGATCTGAGCATCACCATTTAAAACCAGCCCTGAGGAATGTCTGTGGCACTCTTATCTACAACTGATGAGTGAAAAACAAAAAAAGCCAGAACTGACCTTGAACTGCAAAGCTTAGAGACAGCGCTCAGGTCCTGAGTTCAAGCCCCAAGACTGGCACTCCCTTTACCCCCCCAGGGGAAAAAAAGTAATATTTAGGAGAAAAGGAAGAGGTGATACCTGGCTGTGGGAAGTTTGGCGGCGCTATCTGGCAACATCAAAGACTTTGCGACTGTCCCCCAGGCAAGCAGTTGAATATACAGGTGCGTGCCCTCCCAAAGGCTAGCCCAGAAAGTATATGCATGGCCGCCATGACCAAACCAGCAGAGAGGTAAATCAGCTTAACCTGGGGAAGAAAGCGAAGGAGGCCCCAGTCAGGGAGTGGGCAGGAATAGAGCTGGGAGCCGGAGCAGGGCTTGGTGGGAGGGGAAAGAGTCCCCTAAAGAAGAAAGGAGCCTGAGGGGCATTATCCTTGAGAGCTAGGAAAATGGCTAGCTGTGCTAAGAGCAGTGAAGTGAAGGTGGGTGCTGTAACTGGCGTGGGGGAGCCCAGTGCCCCTGAGCGATGGGCTGGGGCGTGTGTGTCACAAGCCTGGAGACGTTCCACGCTGTCCGGGTGGTGACCACTCTCTCTGGGCAGCTGACTGCAGCAGTCACACATCATGAGGCAGAGTAGCTTCTGTCTATTCATGTCGGGCCCATCAGCCCTCTTCCTGAATCATATCCCCTTACTCACCATTGCTCACTTCTTGACCAGCTTTGCCATCCAAATTAGCGAAGCTAGCTTTTCCTTTTCACCTCCTCCACAGCCTATGAGTTATCTCTTTTTCTTCACGCTTACAGTTCAGCTTCTCTAACTTTAAAGCACTGACTCTCCGCTAACCCCGCTCACCACCTTGAATTTTTCCTGAGCCCTGGCCCTTGGCCTTTTTCCTGTAGCCTGCCCCACAACTGGCTGAAAGCCAGCCTCGTGTGGTCTTCTCCCTACCCCTCCCTGCCTGACCTGTGGGCTCAGCCCTGCCCTGAGTCCCTGTGCTCCTTTCCTCCCACTCCTGGCCTTGCCCAGGCCTGTTTCATAACTGCTTCCTTTCATCCCTCGCCTTTCTGGTTCTGCCCTGAAGCCGGCCTGTCACCCGTCCTCTCATCTTCCGTCAGGCTGTGACCCGCATGGGTGGTGCTCCTCTGAGCCATCCCACCCGGTTACGGAGGAACGTATCCAGGAAAGCGGGGAGAGCGGAGACCCCCGAGGCCTGTGCTCTCTGGGTGACCTCTGAGAGCCCAGGCTTTTACGCTGGACAGGGCATTTCAGGCTTCGTGTCCCTGGCAAACCTGAGCAGACAGGAAGGCCACACGCAGGACTGAGTGCGTTCCCAGTGGGCTGATCTTACCGGAAGAGCTGACAGGTGGTTGTGTTGCTACTTGAGTATTCAGGTCTTCCACATGGGGAGAGGGTGGCAATAAGGGAGAATAAATGGCAGGAAGGAAATGAGTGAAGAGACAGGGTGGAGAGAGTTCTGTGGAAGAACAAAAAGGAGCTTTCAAAAGAAGTTCATTTAAGTCAACCATTAGAATGCGGAGAATAGGTGCCATGGGATGGGAGGCATGAACGATTGACTGCTGTAACTAGACAGCGCTGACCACTGTGTGTGTGTGTGTGTGTGTGTGTGTGTGTGTGTGTGTGTGTATCTGTCTGTCTGCTGTGTCTGTGTCCATGAGTATGTGTAGGAATGTGTGTATGTCTATCTTAACTATAAAAGAACTAGGGGTGGGAATATACAAGTCCACCATCAGGGTAGGCTGTTTTATTTCTTTTTATAGCTTCACTTACATTTTCCTTACAAGTGCATGCTAGTATCAAAAACTTAGATAATGTCTCTAAACAAGGGAATCATAAGACTCAAGACAGAAACTAAAAGTTGTCAGTCATTAATATCAAGAAATCACTTGAGCCCCTGCTGGGAAATAGCCCACAGATGAGAAAGCATAGAGGAAGAGATTCTTCCTTATATTGATAGAAATGCACATAGATCATTTCAGGAAGATTAAGACTGGAGACCCTGGACTCCTCCCCACCCCCCAAACAACCCCACTTTTAGGGTGGGTGAGCATCCACAAAGCTATTCCAATCAGAACCACCTTCACTATGCATTTCCTAGTCATCTGAGTTTGACCATAGTGAACAGTGTAATGTCTTTGAAAGTTAAATAGTAGAGCCAAGATATTATTGAAAAGGTCCTGGAGCTACCAGGACAAAAGTAGTAGGTACCGTGTGCACATAGAACCATCTATTAAAAGCAGTCATTTTCGGGCAGTAGAAGTTTTGGCTATGTAGTAGCAACTTTATTTGTGATACGTGACACAGTTGGTAACTGGGGAGATCCCTAAAGAAAAATTCACATGGTTGTTAAACTTGTAGTCCAGGTACTTTATGTTTTCTTTTGCTCTGTCTGCTTAGAAACAGGACAGTTCCACCACGAACTTGGTTTTCAATTCTGAAGGTGTTGATCCAAAACCTTGTTAATAGAATAAGAGAACCTGAGAGAGTTGTAGCTTTGCTAATGGCTTTTGACCATTCTTGTTAAGAGAAGGTAATTACACTGGTATCAAACTAAACTCTCAAATTGTTTTGTCTTAAAAAAAAAAAATGACCCTGGCACAGACTAGGCTTTGATCAGCACTTGAAGGCAAAATGAGTTGGTAAGAAGAGGTGCAATCGTTTATGTTTTGTTTTGTTTTTTTCTTAAGCACCTTATTGCTTTTTTAAACTTATAGAACCTTGGGAATTTCTGTACTCTGCTGACTTGATGGTCTTCCATTTATCAATACTGATTTTGTTAAGAATTTAGGGTTGCATCTTAGATATAATTGCAAGCAAAGGTATAGTGACACGTGCTAGGACAACCATCATTTGTATTCTGAAGTGCTTAAATAAGCTTTTGACTCTTCAGAGGTAAGATCTAGGGCCCCTTGTCCCTGGAAAGCTTCTTGCCTGACATGCAAGTTTGAATTGCAGATACGTTTTGGAATAATTAGGTTTCCAGTGAATCACCTGAGTGGAGGGAATGACTGATCAGGTCTGTGAAACTTGCTAAGGTCCCTTAGGATCATAGGGTTAGAAAGGAAGAAAAGTGAATTCACTGGGTCTATTTTGCTTTTTTCTGCCTAATTTAAAATGTTACCTATATATTTATATCTCAGGCTCGATTGTGACTCTTCGTTGAGAGTCACTATTAGATAATAATCGAGCCATTGCAGAATTTCTTGGGTCTGAAATATGAAAGGAATTGATGAAAGTGTAGCTTAAGTTTAAAAAATCACTTATTCCTCTTTCACAATCAAAATTCATGTGTTTCAGTATGCAACATGCTAGATATTTCTATATTGGGAATTATAATAATGAAATATTTCATTTTACCAATGTATGGAGGGGTGAAGGGGGAAAAGCATGCCTGTCATGGGAAAAAGTTCCTGCTGGATAAAGCACTCTAGGAAATGTGGTAAATGAATCCTTTGTTACGGAAAAACAATAGCTATGAAGTGGCCATTATGCAATGTTATTTCTCAAGTCTGAGCTGGGTGGCTTGTTGATCTTGGAACTTGAGGTAGAATTCCTGTGAAGTTATTCCTTTCACTTGGCTAATCTCAAGACTCTTGATACAAAAATCAAAGGATTTTCCAAGGAGATTACCTAGATCAGACACAAACCGTTGGAGATACTGAAGCTCTGTTGAGTACATTTTTTTTCATCCCATGTGAGAAATATGGTTATCCGTTTGGTAATCTTCATCCTAGCACCTATCCAAACAGAAATGATCTGATCACCTCAAAACTAGTTCGCTGTAAAAGCAGCCAGTGCTTGCTCAACTCTAGAGAACAGGTAGATGGCAAGATAAAAAGCAAGTCACCTGTCATAGAAAATTGGATGAGTGACTGAATTTGCATATCCCATACAGGATAGATCCCTAAGCAGAATACTTTGATCTCAAATGATACTAGGGACCATTAGAGGACGGGGCGGATGGAGGTTGGGAAGGTCAGGACCTTGGGTAATAATTCTTGCTACATATTCTGTGAATTAAGCCTCTATATGTACGAATTGTAATTTCATATATGTTTTAGGATTTGATGTCTGGGGTTAGATGTTAGACCATGGAATTAATAAGGAAAAGACATCTCTTTTTTTCTTTGTGGCCTGTAAAGTTTTCTATGGAGCATTCTTTCTCAGTAGATATCTTCTCTCCTTTTAAATTGAGCTAACTTAGCCTTAGAAATCAAGGTTTTTTTTCTTTTGGTCATGTGACTTAAACTCGGGGCCTAGGCCCTGTCCCTGAGCTCTTTTACTCTAGTTCTCCATCACTTTGAGCCACAGTGCCACTTCTTGTTTTCTGATGGTTGACTGGAGCTAAGAGTATCACAGACTTTCCTGCCCAGGCTGGCTTCGATCCGTGACCCTCAGACCTCAGCCTCCTGAATAGCTGTGATTATAGGCATGAGCCCTCTGTGCCCAGGTAAAATCAAGCATTTTAAGCTGAGAAATCAGTAGTGGTTTTCTTAACCCAGGGCTCCAAGCTCAAGACACTGCAGTCCATTTCATATATCTTGATGCATCTTATGAGCAGAGCCATTGCCTAGGTGTGCTCTTGGTAGATTTTATGTAGATTGATAGATTTTATGTTTCTTTGACTTTGCGATAGTTGCTTTTCATTTGATGATTTCTTAAAGGAAGGTCTGTAAACAATAGCACTTTAGATTTATCTCACTTTTTTGAGATTTAACCTTAAAAGTAGTCCATCTTCTCCCAGCACCAAGGGCTCACACCTGCAATCCTGGCTACTCAGGAGGCCGGGATCTGAGGACTGCAGTTCAAAACCAGCCTGTGCAGGAAAATCCGAGACTCTGATCAACATTTCATCAACCAAAGCCAGAAGTAGAGATGTGGTTCAAATGGTAGAGAGCCAGCCTTGAGCAAGGAAGCTGAGGAACAGTCCAGGCCCTGAGTTCAAGCCCCCCCCCCCCCCACACAATAGTCTGTCTTCCATACAAATGGTGACCTAGGAGTTCAGGGATGGTGAACTGATTGTGTGTTCGTACAAAGCCACATTCTTATGCCCTTTCTGTGATATAGAAACAATCAGTGGAATAGGCTATGGGCTGAAAAATCCATGAGGGAAAAATGGTTCTGGCTCTTGGCACCGAGAAGCATTCAGAAGTATTGTATTCAAGCCAGAATAAACATATATGCCCTTTATACTTCTTTCGGTTAGCCGAAATCACTTCTAAACACTTGCTTTGGCATTAAGGAAGCTCGTCATGACCTATTGTTCCAGAAAGATTATAGCCCTGTTTTAAGCCAGTTCTCTAGTTCCCATGCAAGTGATTTGCCCAGCCTGGAGCTGCAGCAACAGCCTTCGTTTTTCAAACCCTCCATTCTTAGAGGCGTGCCCAGCAGGCAGTGGCTTGCAGCTGTTCCTTCAGCCACTTAACAGGTTTGATTTCAAATCTATTTCATAGAGAAACTAACATGGTTGGAGGGTCTTCATGGCCCAGCATTTATGGACTTTGTCGGGAAGTCCCAGGTGTGTATCTGTCTTTACTGCTATGTTAAAGTCTGTGAGACTGAAGTGTTTGTGCTTTTGCTTTACTTTGTGCTTTACTTGTGTCGGGCATAGTTCTCAAGATGTCTTAGGGCCTGGATTGGGAAGGAAAGGAAGCCCATAGTCCTGAAGGCTGGACTAGTTCCTTTTTAAAATTCTTTTCCTTTGGCAGCCTTAGAAGTACTAAAAGAGAAGTCAAGTGATTATGAACCGGGCCAAATGACAGGGAAACTGAGAAATGGAGGAGTAACTTCTGAAACATGGGAAGTTAATTATAGTTAAAAATATTTAAGAGGGGCTGATTTATGAGTCATGCATCTCTTCGTGACCCTTGTATGGCACTGGGAGCTTGTCTCTGAGCCTGAATCACCTCTGAAACCTGATAACCCAATAACCTAGGTTGACTTCTGTGGACCGGGTCTGAGGATTTGTTTATATCAAATTCTCTTTTTTTAAATCTATATCAAATATTCATTGAGTACCTTCTATGGGACCAGGACTCTGATTTCCAAAGATGATGTATGGCATGATCTTTTTCTTGAAGTAGCTCAATCCAGTGGGGTCAGAAAGTCATGTGGACAAATAACCATAATAACATATAATAATCACTGAGAGAGCTGCCAAGAAGGGAGAAACAAGGAGAATGTCTGTTGAGGAAATGTCAAACATATTACTTCATCAAATCCTCATACCTCTCTGAAGGCTATGTATTATATTTATACTACAGGTGGAAAAAAAGGAAAGCGTGTATACCTGCCCCCAAATCAACCCTGTACTATGTAATGATTCCTGATTTAAAAAAGAAAGAAAATAAAAACCTTAAACTTCACTATTCCGTCTCCTAGAGGAAGAGCATGTCAACCATAGTCTAATTATTGAAAATAATACTTGCAAAGTGGGATGATAGCGTGTTCATTTCATAAAACAGTAGCCCCTTGGCAGTTTGAACAGTATTTTTGGAATACAAAGCTCTGATCATTTTGATCTTTGCTATAGAAATGCCACCTGCTGTCTGAGGGAAGAGAGTGAAAAATAGAAATAGGTTTTACTTTGTTTTAAAACTGCCACCTGCTGCTGCTTCCCCCCACTTTAATGGAAATTGTATATGCATTCTTCTGTAATTTCCTCATCTTGAAGCATCACAGTTTATAATGGGTTCTGAGTGGGTTTGTGCTTTCACATTGACTCTTTACTTAGGGTGTAGCGAGGAACAGCTGCTGTTCAATGAGTAACACCCCATTGCATCCAGGATTGCCTTTCTGAGATTGCCGCTATGTGCTGTGAGACTGTGTGTGTTTAGTATACACATCTCAGAATACATAATGACCTGTGATAGTGCATATAGTTCATTTCATACAAGGACAGAAGTGCTCCGATCTTATATAGCAGTACAGTGGGAATACCAGAAGAGATCTTCTGAGACATTTTAAAATGATTTAGTTATGGGCTTCTATTCTTTAAAAAAAAAATAGAATGACTCTTCTTGAATATGCTAAATTAGCATTTTTAATGAGGAGATGGTTTGATTGTCATCATTGAAATATAGTTTCCATTGGAAATGTCATATTTAGAGAACTGAGAAGGAACTGCTATGTGATGTATTAGAAAATTGTATCAGAATAAGCTATAAATAGTCTATAACATGCAGAAAACAAAAATACCATGTCCAGGAGTCTCAGAAGTACACCAGACACACACACACACACACACACACACACACACACACACACACACACACACGACTGGCTGTCTCTCCGCTTCCATTGTTACGATGGATGCGCTGTTTTGAGGAGCGACTACCTTTACTGTGGACTGAATTACAGAAATCTTCCAAACTTCAGGTACTTTTTCAAATGGCAAAGTTATTTTCAGGGCTCCTCCCCTAAGCCTGAGGTTTCAGATTGCTATGCACATGCATTTACTTACTGTAGAAAAGTGAAATGCAGGCCATTAAGTATGTTTGCTTTGTCTCATTTAGAATTCAGGATGTTGAGATACAAAAGTCACACATTAAAGTCATGTGTTTTAGGTGTGCATTTCACTGAAGATCAACAATACAAGCATGTGGCTAATACTAAAAGCAAGATATAGTGTAGTTCTGCTACCTCAAACATGTTTAAATAGTTTTAATAGTTTAATAATGGTAATACAGACTTTGAATAAGTTACTTTTTTTCTCCCCACCCTGTTTTCAACTGAGTTCTGCATTTATTATTGGTTTCCTTTCTGTTGCAATTTCTCTTCTAGTGTATCGTGGTACATTGTCTGGTCCTACTTAAACATGATTTTTAGGAGGAAATAATTATCACATAGTTTGATTACATGGTTGGTTATGTCAAGTAGCAGGAAAATGCATCAGAATGATGTATTTGGAAAAAGAGCAAGAACTGAGTCATATGGTTTACTCTTAGTATATATATAGATGGAGAAGTTAGAACCTGGATACAATTCATCGGACTGGCAGGAAGTGGCTAAAAATAATTCTAGGTTGTCCATTGGAGAAGGAAGGAGCACCACGAGGTAAAAGAATTTATTTGCAGGCTGGGAATGTGGCTTAGTGGTAGAGTGTTTGCCTAGCATGCTTAAAGCCCTGGGTTCGATCCTTCAGTACCACATAAACAGAAAAAGCCAGAAGTAGTGCTGTGGCTCAAGTGGCAGAGTGCTATAGTCTTGAGCAAAAAGAAGCTAAGGACAGTGCCCAGGTCCTGAGTTCAAGCCCCAAGACTGGCAAAAACAAAAAAGAGTTTACTTGTGGTTTATTTATGTATAAAACATACTTGTAGTTTAAGACATAGGTTATGATTACTGGAAATAATAAAGGGGAGACTGAGCAAAATATATATTTTGCAAAAAAACAACTTAATGCACCCTATTTTCTTTAGAAAATAATTACTGAGTCATTCTGCTGTTTTATTGTGTCTTAATTCTAGTAGAACTCTCATAGATTTTAACATGAATTTTAAACTAGCATATGCTTGAGATAAAGAATGAGGAGCACATAAGCAAGCATAAAGAAAAAAAATTACCTTCAAAGATAAGACTTGACTATAACTGTTGTTAAAATATTGGTAAGTTTACTTTGTGCATGCATGTGTGTTTGTGTGCATGTGTGCGCACATCACAAAATTTGTTTTATTCACTCCAATTAATCATTTCATTTTTGTGGTCTGCTTTATGATTTGCCTTTTTCCTTTAATGAGACTCTTTAAATATGCAAGTTTCTAGTGGTAGGATTTCTGGAAACTTTGAAGAATGTTACTTTTAGGGAGAGAACCAGAAGGATGATGGGAGAATCAGAAGGATGATGGGAGAATCCTGGGGCAGCAATCACAGTTGAGCTCTGATGCCCAGAGCTGCCGATTGTGGGCGTGTCCACGGGTCTCCAGGGAACCCCCCACGTGCATCTGGGGTGCGAGAAAACCCACACACACTAGTGATGCTACCCTGGGAGGCTGCAAACTTGAGATCCTCGTTTCCTCCACCTGTGTTTAGAGTTCTCTCGCAATGCTCTCTCTAAAAATACTCATGTTAAAATAGATTCCAATTACCCCCTCCCCATGGCCTTACGTGTTAAAACCTTGAGATCCAAACGTCATCCTGTATAATGTGAGCAGGTTGGGAGATGGCAAGATCAATTATTATAGTTTTCCAAGGTGTAGAATTTTGGGTTTTTTTTCTGAATAGAGTAACAATGAATCCATTTCTTCCTTTTCTCTGTGTCCTTTGAGCACCAAGCTCTGAGTGTAATCTCCAGTTACTCCCCTCCACAAACAAACAAACAAAATCTGAAAAAATGAGGATACCGGAAACCTCTAAGTTGACGCTTCCCTCCCCTGTGAGATGAGATTCATGCTTAGCTACCAGTGTTTCAAGCCAGTAAGCAAGGGAGATGGACTTAGAACTTGGCCTTTGGGTTCCAAGTTAGGACAGCCAAGGGGGAAAAAAGAATCTAATCACTCAAGCGGGGAAGACACGAGTGAGGCCTGTAGACCCAGGCTCAGGTAGAAGTCCACTCGCGTTTATTGCCTGTTTGTTCCCCTGGAGGGTGAGGTGCTCATCTGTGCATGTTGCTTTACTCTTCGCTTTTCGCCTTCAAGTGGCAATTCAGAGCAGTGGGTAGCTATTTACTTAGAGTGTCTCTGCTGTGCTGCCCATTTCTGGTATAAGTTCCTATAGAACAAGTGCTACATCCTATTTCTTTTTTAATGTTTTTTTTTTTTTTTTTTTTTTTTTTTGCCAGTCCTGGGGCTTGAACTGTCAACTTGAGTCACAGCACCCCTTCTGGCTTTTTCTATATATGTGGTGCTGAGGAATCGAACCTAGGGTTTCGTGTATACGAGGCGAGTGCTCTTGCCACTAGGCCATATTCCCAGCCCCTGGTTTATTTCGTAACGAAGAAGTGGCTCACTATCTGGGCTTGAAACAAATTTATTGCTGAATATCTGAATATCAATGGAGTTATTTTACAAAATCCACTTAGAAAGTGATAAAATTGACCAACTTTTGGCTTTGCCAAAGCATGACAGAGAAATCTGATTCCTCTTCTCCTATAGTACAAAAGAGTTTAGCCCTGAATATTCTAGAAGCTTTTCTTTGGAGGAGTGTTTCACCTGACCCTGATTACTAGCTCTTGTTATGCCCTCCATATTTTATGATAGATGGGTTTAGATCAGTTAACCTTAACTGAGAAGGATTTACACATGGCCTATTTTCCTTTACTCAGATTGACCCTTCTTCAATTGTGTTCAGTCTAAGAGGTCTTTCTGATCAGGTATAAAGATGAAACTGGATTTGGACAGTTTTGTTAGATTCTGCATTCGCGTAGTCAGGTCATCTCAACTCTGATACTTGATTTGTTTCTTTAAACTTAGAACTTTATTTTTCTTTCTCTGTGTCTCTAATAAAACAGGATATGAAGCTCTGAGGGCAGGGGCAGGCAAAATCCACTTTCAGGCCCAGTCTGCTGGCGACAAACAGACAGACAGAGCAAGGGGTGGGGGGCGGGGAGGGAGGAAGGGAGGGAGGAAGGGAGGGACGGAAAGAGGGAGAGAAAGAGAGAATGAGAGAGAATGTGTGCATGCCGCAGTATGCCAATACTGGGGTTTGAACTCGGGGTCTTGGGTGTACTTGTTCTTTAGCTTTTGGACTCACCACTTGAGCCACTCCCAGCTTTTCTTGATGGTTAATTGGACGTGAGAGTCTCGCAGACTTTACTGTCTGGACTGGCTCTGGACTTGGATCCTCAGATCTCAGCCTCCTGAATAGCTAGAATTACAGATAGGATAAGAGTCTCACAGACTTTCCCGCCTGGACTGGCTTTGAACTTTGATCCTCAGATCTCAGCCTGCTGAGTAGCTAGGACTCCAGGTGTGAGCCTGGCTGGTTGTTGAGCTTTATTAAAAGGTAACCATAGGGATTCACTTACAGATGATCTGTAGCTACTTGTGCTCCAAGGGAACAGTCAAGTAGTTGTAACAGAAACTGTCCTACAAAGCTAAAAATATCTAGAAAAACTTCACTCACCTCTTACCCAGGTCAGTGCCACCCAAGTAGGGACACTAACTAAATGTGAAGTTTACCCTTTTCCCACTGATCATGGTTCGCTCAGGCTTTCCTTTTAGGCACCTCAGAAAGAAAGTTCAGGCATGGCTGCTGTGTCTGGCTACCTTTCTTGAGCCCCACCCCGCGTTGGAGCGTGGCCGGAGCCTTTTGCAGTGGCACAGGACAGAGCATGTTGAAAGAGGCATCTGCTTGGCTCCCCCGCCCCCCCCCCCCCCGCCATCTGGCACGTCCTGACTCGAAGTGGAGGCCATGCGTACGACAGGAACAGAACTTGAATTTTCTCTCATCCACATGTAAATACAGCCAGACAATGTAGATTGCAACATGCTTCGGTTTAGTTGAGATGATTGCTCACTGTGTATTACCAGGTGTGTTCAAGCTCTTCCTCTCAAAAAGCTTCCAGACTCAGTCCCTAAAACTGGCTTGAAGTGCACCAAAGAATAGAATGCTTACAGATGATAAAGACCATTCCATAGCAAGAGACTTTCTGAATTGCCACAGCAGGAATTCCTCAAGCTACTCTGGGCAGTTGGAAAGGAAGAGTTCTCAAAGGAGCATTAGGATTGTTTTGTGAGTCTATTTTATTTTGTTTTGTAAGCAACGTGAACTCACAGTTCCTTGGGGCTTTGGTTAGGGACACCCCGGTGTCTAGTAGACAACTGGGGCTGGGACTAGATTGTGGCACGGAGTGGCAGAGGAGGATTTGTGAGTTATCACAACCCTCACACACACAGTGCAGGGAGGAGGAGGACTTCTGAGAGCTGCTGACGGCAATTATCCTTGCTTGATAGCTTCCATTAAAAAAATGGGTATATATATGGAGGGATAAGTTGTCGGAAGAAAAGGAACTTGTTCTGTCTTTTAACAACTGATGTCTTTAAAAACGACTATGAGGAAATTACAAGATCATTACCCCAAATGGTGCAGAGTCCTCCCAACTCTTTCTTTCGGTCTCTCCTCTCCCTTCCAGTATCCTCATACATTTCTATTGCAGCTACACTGTCGGTCCGCTGGAAGCCTTTATCCCAACGTGGTAATTCTGCATATTCTTATCTGAATTTCCAGCTGATGATGAGTATCTCGAGGCAAAGACATTATGCCTGAGTGGTGCCTGGCACATAATCGACACTTAATAAAGGTTTATTGACTGAAAGCACTCCGCAGTGAGCATATTCATGCATATAGCTTTTTCTGTCTCTTGGACTCTTTCCTTAGGATAAAGTCCCAGAATAGAGATTTCTAGGCCAAAGTGACGCGAACATGTTTATGAATCTGAATACATAATGCCAAGTAGCTTTTATGTCTACTTGAGGTGCCTTCCAAGTTTGTGATTTTCGTATTGCTTGGTATATTACTGCTAGGTTGGCAGTCTGGTGTTCCATATTTTCTCTAGCAAAAAAGTGACAGTAGGATACGTTAGCGCCAAATTCAAGTCTGGAGTGCACATTGCATATGTTTGAGAATGAAATCCTTCTAAAAGCATTAAAATCGCTTATTGTAGAACTCAGGAAATAGAAGAGATGGGAGACAGAGGCAAGCACTGGATAAAAAAATACTGTCTTCAGGGCAGATAACTCCCAGAGTTTCATTACTGCTCTGAACTTGACTGAACTGCCATCAATATTTCAAGAAAGCAATTGGATATATTTTATTCGCTTCCCCACACCACACATTGGCTGTTCAAATCGGAGCCATTACTAAATGCAAATTGCTGTTAATGTCCATTCCAAGGTCTGCTTTTATCAAGGTTTGAAACTGTTTGTCTAATGTATAATGCATTTCCATCTTCCATTGATCTGATTTGTGCGTGTGAAATAAGACAGCGCCCCATGCTGTGACCTTGAGAAACAGTTGTGGGCGGGTTTTTTTCTTTCTTTCTTTCTTTTTCCAGTTTGATGTTTTCTATGCCTTCATCTCTCAGTATTTGGCAGGCTCATAAATTACCAGTGATAAATAGCCCAATCTACCTTTTGGTACAAGGATGTTATTGAGAAATATACAGATACAGCCACCCAATGACATCTTACAAGAAGGCATGTGAAGCTTGGGGGACCTGTGCTGAACGGAGTGACAACAGTGTTGTATAAAAACAATCTTGCGGGGGCTGGGGATATAGCCTAGTGGCAAGAGTGCCTGCCTCGGATACACGAGGCCCTAGGTTCGATTCCCCAGCACTACATATACAGAAAACGGCCAGAAGTGGCGCTGTGGCTCAGGTGGCAGAGTGCTAGCCTTGAGCGGGAAGAAGCCAGGGACAGTGCTCAGGCCTGGAGTCCAAGGCCCAGGACTGGCCAAAAAAAAAAAACAAAAAAAACCCAAAAACAATCTTGCAGAGTCGAAGGGTTGTGAATAGGAGGATTCATTATGTACGAGTAAGGTTTTTGTGAGTTCCCAAGTTTTTCCTCCTCCTCCTCCTCCTCCTCCTCCTCCAGCCAGTCCTGCGGCTTTGACTCAGGCCTGAGCACTGTCCCTGGTTCCTTTTTGCTGAAGGCTAGCACTCTGCCACTTGAGCCACAGCGCCACTTCTGGCATTTTCTATATATGTGGTGCTGGGGAATCAAACCCAGGGCTTCATGTACAGGAGGCAAGCACTCTTGCCACTAGGCCATATTCCCAGCCCCCTTCTTCTTTTTTGTAAGGCAGAGTCTGTAGACCTTGACCTAATTAGACATTTTTTTTAAAGAATCTTTGAGAAATCAGCAATTACTTGGTAGTACATGATCATACACGGATCGTTTCAAGCCATAGTCTGAAAAGGGTTCTGTGAGCCATGCAGTCAGTCTGTTTTCCAGAGTCCTATCCCTTTGGGACCTTCAAGATCTAGATGACTTGGGAGAATCAAAGTCTTTTTAGCCTTTCCATCAATCCTGGATCCTGTTACTCAGACTTGGACAAGTATCCTCTCCTTCACATAGGTTAAAGATGCTGGAGGACTAAAAATAGATCGTTATAACCCAAATAGCTTTCATTTCATTGGGCTTACTTGACGTATTCACAATATTATGGAGGGGCAATATGGTTGGGTAATTATGACTAGTGTCATTTGCAGTATTTGGAAAACTGATATACTAGAATGGTAATGGAACCTTGGCTCCAATCTGCCTCCTTAACGTACTCATTTTCTTCATCGGCCTCTTACTTTTGCTTGAACATTGTTTCATCTTAGTGTTAAGCACATCCCTGTTGCTGTGCCCTGGGCCTCCAGAACTTTCATCCTGTGGAACTAAAGTTCTTCACTCAGGAGACCTCCTCTCGCTCTCCCCTCCCCCCACCCCAGCTGCTGGCAACCATTATTCTATTTTCAATATCTATGAAAGTAATTCTTTTGGGAACCTCATATAAATAGAACCCTATAGCATTTGACTTTTTGTGGCTTACTTATTAAAAAAAATTAGTATGAAGAATGCAGGATTTACACATGGTATAGCATGTGTTAGCATCCTTTTAATTTTTAGAAGCTAAATTATGTTCCCTTGTATATATAGCACATCCTGTTTGCCTATTTAGCCCAACATGGACGTTGGAATTGTTCCATCGATTAGCTATTGTGAACAAGGCTGCGCTACGAGCATGGCTGTGCAAATAGCTCCCCAAGGTTCTTTAGGGTACGTATCCAGAAGAGGAATTGCTGGATCACATGGAAGGTTCATTTCTGATGTTTGGGAGGACCCTCTCTCTAGCCTTCGAGCAACTGTGTACAGGATTTTAATGTCTCTGCATCCTCTCCACTTGCTTGTTTTTCTTTTTTAAAAAATTTATTGTTATTATAAAGGTGATGTGCAGAGGGGTTACAGTTACATAAGGGACACATTTCTTTCTGGACAATGTCACCCTCTCCATCAGTCTCTCTCCCAATTTTTTCCCCTCCCATTCCCACCCAAAAGTTATATAGTCCATTTTTTTAAAAAAATATTGGAGGGAGGAGGGCTACTGGTGAGTAGCACTTTGCTAGGGTAGATATCTGATCTCAGGTTTTTCATACTGAGAGCATTGAGATTTCAGTTGGAAGACACCCTGACATCCTAAGTGGATTGTACCCCGACCACCCTTTAATAGATAGCTGATCTGAATAGACAGATGATTCCTCTCTCAGTGGAGACTAATGTACAGCTAGGTGGCTAGATGTTTGTGGAAAATCTGAGAATTGCTTGCCTCACTTACTGGGAAAAGTAGATAGGAAGTGGCCTTTAAGTTGGAAAATTACAACACTGGTCCAGGTATTTTAGATATGAGGCCCCTGTCTGTTGTATGACCAGTAAAGATCTTCTTCCAATCTGAGGGCGCTTTCTATTTTTCTTGCTAGCTGTGTCCTTTGCCATGCAGAAGCTCTGCAGTTTGATGCAATCCAATTTGTCCAACCTTTCTTTAATTTGTCATGTTTCTGGCTCTTTATTATGAAAGTTTCAACCTGTGCCAAGGAGCCCAAGTGTTTCTCCTATTCCTTCTGCAATGTTTTCAGGGTATCTGCATTTACTTCGAGGTACTTGACCTATTGGAATTGATTCTGGTGCGGGGTTATATATAGGGATCTAGCTTTAGTTTGTTACAGGTGCTTAACCAGTTTTTGTTTGTTTCGCCAGTACTGGGGCTTGAACTCAGGGCCTGAGCACTGTCCCTGGCTTCTTTTTTCTCAAGGCTAGCACTCTGCCACTTGAGTCACAGCACCACTTCCGACATTTTTCTATATATGTGGTACAGAGGAATTGAACCCAGGACTTTGTGCATGCTAGGCAAGCACTCTACTGATAAGCCACATTCTCAGCCCTGTTTAACCGCTTTTGCCTGCACCATTTGTTGAAGAGGCGAGACAGTGGATTTTAAGGAATAGGTTCACGAGACCAGTGCCTCCTGTAGTATTAGAACATGATGCTTCTTTTACATGCTTTTCTCTTAAGGAGAATGCCATGTTGTTGTTTTGTTTTTTAACTAAGGTTAGCCGAAATGATACAGTAATGAAATAACCCTAAAGCATTATCCAAGAGATCATGTTTATAGTCATATTGGCACAGTAAACAAATAGTAGTATGACATTGCCTTGCCTTTCTGAGTCTTCTAAAGCTTATCTTAATCATTATTATTATTATTTTGTTTAAGAATTCCATTGACGGTATAGTAAAGCCATTAGATGCCTTTTTAGAATGATGTAAAATAAAATACATAATATGCTACTTAAAATTCATAAATTAAAATTTATATCATCATGGGAACCAATATATTTGAAATAGTCATAACCCTATTAAGAGGTTTGTGATATATATGTAGCTTTTTATTAACACATAATACATTATTATCTAAAGGCAGGTCTAGTAACCACCACAACTTGGAAATGATAACGAGTATAAATGATTTTTTTATGTATTTGCAGCAACATATGAAAATATGTGGTTTCTGTTTAAAACAATTCTAATTACTGCTAGTACTGGGAATGTACATTTGTCAGGAAAAGAGATTTACATTTTATTTCCTGCTTAGTGAAAGTAAAGGGTTTTTTTTTTTTTTAATAGCAATCCAAGGCCTTGGACTTAGTGATCCACTCCTTGGAAGTCTTTGGACTTCAGGTTATAAATTGGAAACCCCTTGTAGATGCTGTAGCTGTAAGAGAAAGGCTGATGTCGATGGTCTGTGGAATTTGTCATGACACTGACCTTGGAGAGGATGGTACAGGAGCAAAGTACCCTTTGATTCATCTGGCTGGGAAGTAGGCAGCCAGATTGTCATCCCTTACTTTCATTCTAGCTAGGGATTCTGGGGCGTGTGTGCAAACAGATACAACCCATCTGAGTGGTACAGGCATACTGACAAACCCTGCTCACTTGCCTTTCAAGGGACTAAATGCCCAGGAGTTGTGGGAATTTGGCTGTCCCCTGATCTGTATAGTAACTTGTAACTTGTACCCTTCAAATGAGTTTATATCTTTTAGCATCTCTTCATCCCTTTATCATAGCCATAGACTTTTTCCTAATTACATGTGACCATGAATATATATAAAGATTCTATACTTCACCTACCTATTTATATTGTCTATCTGAGAAACAAAATCTTCAAGGTAAGAAAACGTTGAGGAATAATATAATAATGACAGAGCATTTACCATTTGTCACTAGGATGGTTTTTACTATTTGTTTTTGAGACAAGGTCTTGTTCTATAGCCCAGGCTTACCTTGAACTCATACCATTGCCTCTACAGTACTAGAATGAGAGATATGTTCTGTCATGCCCAGCCTATTTGTTAGTCCTAAAGCACTTTTCCTTCTAGAGTTTATAAGTGTTTTGCAGATCAGGTAATGACCTACAGCCCTCATTTTTGCATATTTGGAGGGGAAATGTGGGGTTTTTGTAAGTTAAAGAGTTGTAAATTCTCCCATTTTTTCATTTAAAACACCATGGTGTCTCAAGAAGTGGAACCTTCTTTTTGGCTTTGCAGTCTATGCCTCTTAAGTCAATCTAGAAACAATCTCTTATCCTGATCGACTGGAGAGTAAAGTGCTCAGATTTGAGTGTCCATCTGCCTATATAAGGTAATTCATATGCAAGAAGAAAGTGCTGTATAAAGACAGAATTCATTTCAGTTTAAAGGGTCCTCTACTAAATTAGATAGCAAGCTTGAGGCAATTCTTTCTTCCTCAGTTGCTCTCCTGGATCAATATCTTTATTGTCTCTTCTGGGACTTACAATACAATTTTCTATCATGGTTGTTTATGCTAATTGACATGAAACAGAATAATTGTAAATCATGGCCCCTTAGGCACTTCCCCCCTTCCTTGTTATACTCCAGACCGCAAAATTCTCTTCAAAAGAAATGGGAAAAAAGGATCCGTCATTTGTTAGGAGCTTGACAAGGCTGTCCTAGATGTACACAGCCAACAATCCTTCCCTTCTTACCTTGGGCTTCACTCTCTATTTAATCCTAAGTACCAATGAAAACGAAACTGTCTCTGCAAAGAAATGATATTTAAAATTTCTAGTTACTTTATTTGTGAAAAGCCAAACATACTATGATAACTACAGGTCTTTTGAAAAAATGGTTTTGTGTAAGATGATGAAAATATATTTTCATCAGGAAGCCATGTTTATGTAATTCTTGTCAATTATCAGAGTTGTAATATAAAATATTTACTATACACACTTTAATATTACAATTTAGATAATTATCATAGATAGGTTTCTTTCACTTTACTGTACTTCAGTGGTTTGACCGCCATTCCCATATAGTTGTAGTGAGATATATACAGTCATTATAAATACCAAGTAAGCCTTGTGCCAGTGGTTTGCAATCCTAGCTACTCAGGATGCTGCAAACTGAGTATCACAGTTTGAAGCCAGGCCAGGCAGGAAAGTCTGTGAAACTTTTCCTCCAATTAACCACTAAAAATCCAGAAAAGGAGATGTAGTTCAAGTGGTAAAAAGAGCAGGGACAACTTCTAGACCCCAAATTCAAGCCCCAGGACTGGCACACACACACAAAAGTAAACTCTGTTTTGACCAATAGCTCACCTTCATGTTCTTTGTTCTCTTCAGAGTTCTAGCCGTGCTTTGGAAGCAAAGTTGGCCCTAGCTGTACCCGTAACCTGTATATGGTCCATGGACGAATGAAATGAAATGTGTGTTGCACACATGGAGCTGCAGAGTCTCACTGTAGAACTCCAGAAAGAAACACCATTTAGTGATGGGGTTGTAGACATGGTTGCTGTCACCATGGAACTGTGTGGGGCCTCCTTTTCATTCTGTTTTTATAATTAATCCCTAATAAAACCTTACCTGTCAGAATGACAAATAGACACTCTACAGTCACTGCAAATATAGAAGCCTTTGGACCTGGAGAAATTGTAGTCAGAGAATGGATTGAGTTGGATGGAGTTGTTTGGCTTCTCATCTGTTTCATGCTATTCAGATGGAAACACCCTGACTGTCCAGGTGTATTGTGAGGGCCGTCTTCCGTTGAAGAAGATATGCCAGAGGATATTCATTTCCCTTGGGAGAGAAAGCCTGGGCCACGGAGCTGGCTGAATTCTGCTCTTGTTCATCTGCATTTGGGCATTTTGCAAATTCAGTAATCTTAGTTGAGCACCTTCAGTGCGGTAGGCAATGTGCAGGAGAGACCATGTGTGAAGGAGACAGATGGGTCCTACCTTCTAGGAAGCTTGCAATGTTTGAGGAGTAAAGTGGGAGCTAGGATGACATGGAGATCAGAAGACGTAGAAGAACCGTCAGAGTTGACAGCTGTGTGTATTTCAATGGCGACCGCCCTCTGGGAAATACAGAGGGCTTTGAGCATAGCCAAGGGACACATCACCAAAAAGTGTCCATCAAATATAGTCACTCATTACACTGATGAGTGACTGTTTAATGAAGGGCAGGAGAGGATAGTTCAGACAACAAGAACAGATCATTTTACAAAGAAACTTTGTGTTGAGAACTGTGGATGGATGCTGTTTACACTAAGGAATTTATACTAGCGGCAAGGGAACCATTGGAGGGTTTATGCCAGACAGAGATAAAGTCAAGGGGGAAATTATCTGGCATAAAGGTCGATTAGAGTTTGTCTATGTAGTTAGATCACACATGGTGATTGAGGCCACAAGCAGGTGGGCAGCTAGGAGAGCAACAGCAGAAGCTTGCAGACTGAAGTCCGTGAGGTGATGAATAATTGAATGATTAAAGTGAGGAGGGGCAGATGTGGAATTTCATGCCCACAGGAAGTGGGGCAGGTTGGGTGAAGATAGTGACTTTAGTTTAGGACTCATTGGGTTGGAGGTTCTGCTGACAGTGGATTAAAGATACTGTATGTGTGGGTCAGAAAACAGTTTCCTGTTGCGGACTGAGTCATCTACATAAAGGCTAGGAAGAGGGCTGGAGGTAATTAGTGTTGAATATTTATTTCTCTCCTAGGATTCTCCAGTATTAAAAGCTGCTTAGACCCAGCACTGAGTCTCCTCTTTGTAGACCTCTGTTCCCTAGAGGAGCAGAGGTGAGCATGGGGGGGGGGGGGGAGATACACACATGGTTGGGGTTTTCGGGGGGGTGGAACGTAGGTAGAGCCATGTGCTTTACTCTGCCCATAGGCCTATGGGTTCTGCTGTTTTTTGAGTAGCGTTTGAGGTTTAAACAGCCAAAACCAGAGTAGGATTTTAAAAAAAAAACACAAAACTACTGACATTTTATTGCATTGCTTTCATTTTTCCTGTAGTCAAAAGTATATTAGGAAAGGGGAGAAAGTCAATATTCCTTTATTCAATCTCTAAAAAGAAAAAGGTTGGGGGAGGAGGAGAGAAATTAAGTAGGAAACTAGGATTGCAAAATTCTATAACAAGTTGATAGTGGGTTTTTTTTTATTACTCTGTTTGGCTTATTTTGTGTGTTTTTTTTTTTTTTTTTTACTCTTTTTTCGGTGACAAGAATAAAAGGCATTTCCTGTTTAGAAAACCTTGGCTGGCAATATTTTCTGTGTCCATATACAGGGAAAATGAGGTAGGTAGGGTGAATGGTAGAAGTTTTAGGCCTGGCATGGCCACAGACTTAGCCCAGTCAAAAAGCCCAAGATTCTTCCTGAAAAAGATAACTAAACTTAAAAGGTCTAGAGGCATAGCTCAAGTGGTAGAGTGCTTGTCTAAACAAGTACAAAACCCTGAGTTCAAACCCCGGTAACTGCCCTCTCCTCAAAACAAAACAAACAAAAAAGACTGTTCTGTAGAAGTTTTAGAAGGAAAGCATTCCTCAGATGAAAAGGCTAGAAAAAAGGAAAAAAAGTAAGATTATTTCTGTTGATAATTCATTAACCACATCATTGACATTGCTCTCTGTGTTCTTGAAATTTTGATTTAATCTGAAGGTAAGACACATTGATTATTTTTCCAGACATTTTGAGCTGCTCTGAATTACATGCTGCAAAATTTCATCTAGTCAAATATATTCATTTGTATTAAAAATGTGGATATGTTTAAAGTTGAAACTCACTAAGATTTCACATTGCTAAAGATTAGGTATAATTAGGAACATCCAGAAAATTCTAACACCAAGTTCCAAATCATTTGTTTTATAAGATACTTCATATACAGTGAGCAAATGTCATTCACACCCTTACAGGTCGTCATTTAATTTCCTGGGGCAATACAGTATAGAGCCCTGTAGTTTATGTATTAATTATTAATCCTATGGCAGGATCTTATTTCACAGACCCTCAGTGCATTTGAGTTGTTTTCTTTTTGAACTTTGGCTTAAACAGGTTGGTTCTGCAGTGGCTTATCTGATTCGATAGCTTTTATAAAATGACATATCATCATTTTGGTTTTTGAAGAGGTAACCATAACACTAGTGGCATCTGAGTGACATTTTACTCAGGAAATAAATACCTTTTAATTTCTGTAAAACATCATTACAGAGCAGCCCTGAGGCAAACTGGAACTCCAGGGGAGACGGGAATGAGCCCTCCTTTTTATTAGTAATAAGATTGAGCATCTAAGCCCCGCTTTTCTGTTTTGTGGTTCTAAGTGTTAGTTCCAAACACAGCACTGCAGAAACATGGCCTGTTTGGAGTACCTACTGTCTTGTAAATGTTCTGTGCTTCAGTACTTTCCTATCTTGGGTGTTTTTGTCATTCTCTTAACAATGTCTCATTTTATAAAGCCTTGGGTGTCTCAAAAGCTATATTTTTATTTAGTGTCTTGGTTCAATAGAGCATTGTATTAAAGGGGCCAAGGTCTTGGGTGTTGATCCTATGCCAATCAGCTTTTCCAGTTAAAAGTACTTTTTCCCCCTCCTATGGCTTCAACTATTGTTTCCGAACTTGCTGATAACATTTGACTTCGATTTGCAAAGTATGAACGATGTTACCCTAGCTCATTCACTGTGCTGGAAAAAGCAAAACTATTGTTAGTATGATGGAATCTTTCCAAGTTGGGACAATGTTTTCTCCAGTGTGAAGGAAAGCATTTGCCTTCATTTGGTCTCCTACAAAAAGTAAAGTAAAGTGAATGCGTTTATCCAGCAGGCTTCTTGTGATGTCTGTTGCTGGTGAATTGAGACCCGCAGGAGGCCCAGCTTGGGCTTCCTCTGCCTCTGGAGACACGGCTGCTCTCCTAGGCCAGAGTTGGTAGCAGGAGAGGGTCATCTCTGTAACCTGATTTATTGTCCTCCAGCATTTTAATAAGGACGTACTTCAAGTTTCTGTCTGGAGACGGAGGGTTCCGATCATTCATGCAATGAACTTTAAATAAGTTGGAAATATTGGCTAGGTACCATTTTCATAATGGATTGTGACTATTTGACATTTATAGGGGTATGCTCCATTGGCACTAAAATAAATGAATTGGTATTTAGAAAGTATTTGCCAAGTTTTTTTTTTTTTGTCCTGTCATACCTAAAATCGAGGCTCTTTTGCACAGAGAAAGAAAAAAAAACACAAAACAAAAACCCAAGCCCTGCCTGTCCAGATTTCTCAAATCTGTTAGTCGGTGCAACCCTGTTCTACTTGATCTGTTAGCTGGAGGTCCTTCTTCCTGCCTCCCCGTCTCCAGTGTCAGCTGTCAGCTTGCAAAGCCAGGGTGGATTTCTCTAAAGGGACTGGGGCTCTAGGGTCTGTGGGCCATGCCCGGTGCTCTGTGTGTGGTTCCGGAGGGCGCCCTACCTGCCGGGCAGTTTGCAGTCCAGATTCTTGGTTGGGAAACTCACTTGCACTGCTCCTCTAGGTGGGGAACTAGATCTCCGGTGTCCTTCGCTGCACGGGGTGCATGTGGGAATGAATGAGTCAGTGGAAAACTCACTTACTCATCCTGACCTACTTCTGTCACCAGCGGTGAAGGTGTGCCTGTTTGTCAGAAGCAATCTGTCCTCTTTCAAAAGCTCAGGCTCTGTGGCTGTGTTAACCCCTCAGCCTGTAGATGGTTTTAGAATATGTACAGTTGACGACATTGTTCTATAAGTAATGGTTCTGTCCTACAGTCCATTTTACGAGGAGTCTCCAGAGGCCTAGCACAAGCCTGACCCACACTTAATTCCTCCTGAGGAAAAGTGTAAGGCTTTTAGGAAGAACTCTAACAAAGTAACCTTCGCCAATTTCAGAGAGGATGACTAAAGAAGGGACTAGATCGATTATGAACAAGTTCCCCATCTCTCCTTTCAGCCAACTTTTCTTCTCATTTTCATTCGCTTATTGTTTTAGATCCTTTATTTATTTGACAAAGTTTATTCACACATGCTTTTGAGCCAGGTAATGCACTAGGATTACACAAAGAACAAGATATAAGTTAGCCTTCAAGGAGCTTACAATTTCTAGGAGGCCTTCAAAGGCACTGAGTTTCTACTCACTTTTAACTTTTAAAATCGTGTGTGTATGTGTGTGTGTGTGTGTGTGTGTGTGTGTGTGTGTGTGTGTGACTGTGGTTTGAACACCAAGCTTTATACTTCTTCTTAGGTGTTTGATTGATTGAGCTAAGTCCCTTATCTTTTTTATGCATAGAGAAGGCCTTGTTTGTTTTTTTTTAACCCTGACCGGCCTTGTCTACAATCTCTATTTATGCTTCCTGTCATAGCTTGGATAACAGGCATGAACTGTCAGGCCTAGCTTTTTTTCTGTTGTGATTGTGTCTCTAGAACTCTCTCCCTACCTCTCAGGCTAGTCTAGAGCCTTGATCCTCCAAATCTCCTCCTCCCAACTAGCTAGGATTACAGGCATGAGCCACCAGCACCTGACCAAACTTTGTTATTCTTATCATCAATGTCTTATCTGTCATGATCAGAGAGTTTACCTATCCCAAATGTATCAGCATGCAGAATAAAAATGTCCCCTAGAACTTTACATAAACGATAAAAGGATTTTTCTTTTTTAGAATCATAAAATGTAGGACTTCAGAAAAAGAAATGCTGTATATTACACATTTGAACCAGAAATACACACAGGAACTACAAATAACATATGGTTGCTCAGAGTTATAATAGCTGTTTATTTCATGTCCAATGTTGTATAAACAACTACATTTTAGATGTATATAAGATGAAGCTCAATCCAGATAAAATAATTATCTTAAATATTAAAAGTGTTGTGCTTTAGTTTGCCATTCTTATGAAAACCTTTAGATTAAGAATGAGTAGGGGCTGGGGATATAGCCTAGGGGCAAGAGTGCCTGCCTCGGATACACGAGGCCCTAGGTTCGATTCCCCAGCACCACATATACAGAAAACGGCCAGAAGCGGCGCTGTGGCTCAAGTGGCAGAGTGCTAGCCTTGAGCGGGAAGAAGCCAGGGACAGTGCTCAGGCCCTGAGTCCAAGGCCCAGGACTGGCCAAAAAAAAAAAAAAAAAAAAGAATGAGTAGTGTAAATGTAATAGTCTTACAATAAATGGAAACTGGTACCTAATGAGTAGAATAGTATTCCTTTGAAAACACATCTCCTTCCTGGCAGCCAATTAGTTCTTACTGTGAACAACTCACATTTAAAAAAAGAAGAAGAAAAAAGTAAAAAAGCTCATGCTGACTTGACAGTACATTTTTGAAAGGTGATGACTATCAACATTAAAGTAACAAAGTGGAATTTATTCTCAGCTAACTGATAGAATTGTAAGCATCGCTTTGCTTGGGTCTTGATTTCTTTGTCCCCCCCCCCGCCCCCCCGCCCCAGGTTGTTAGAAATACTTCTTTTTGAGAAGGCTGTAGATTAAAAATGAAAGTCAGGCTGTTCTAGCTTCAGATAGCACATTGCAACATGGGCATGGTTTATATTGTAGAAAATGTCCTGTGCTTTCTGACTGAGAGACAGAAGCTGCTGGCCAAAGTCATAAGTGAATCAACTTGTTCTGAAATCAGTGGCGCTAGTTTCCACGAGTTAAGCCAGGGTTACAGAGCTGAGGCTGTGATGGGTGGTGTCTATGAATTTCATTTAATTCTTGCAATGTGAGAAACTAACTTCGAATCTACCAAGGAAAGGCAGTCGGCAGCGCTAATTTGCCTTTGTATTTGGGATCACATTCTCTGATAAGCACAAATAAATTTGTTTCAAAGGAAAAGTATCCGTTTATTGTCAAATAATGCTACATTATGACTCTACCTCTACATAGGCAATCCGTCTACAGACTTAGAAACCATGAAGTTTGAGAAAAGTTCTTTTAAAGATAGTATTGCATTTCTCTGTAGGTGCATAGTCCTGTTTATCTATTTAATCTTCTAGGGAAGAGAACCTTTACAAAAGCAGCTTACCTTTCATAGCAGATCCCATTTCAAGCATGAGATTACAGCGTAAGCCAGTGACTTGAGCATAAAATGGTCTATCTGGCTTTGTGCAATCTCTTTATTTAAAAGAACTCTCCTAGAAAAGGCTTATGTCTTTTGTGGTGGTGTCATCCCAAGCCACACCTGGAGATTTCAGAGTTGTTGCTTAGCTTATTTAGATGTGCCTTCGAATCTGCCTTCATGGAAGGCCTTGAAGGCAGCCTATCCTTTCGGGGCCTCTAACTACCAGTGATTAAGTTAGTCCCCACCCCCAAGAAACATGGCCTCTCTCAGCCTGTGGGAAGCTTTGGGTGGGAAACACATGGGGTGCTCCTGGAGAAATGTGGCGGGCATTTGGGTGGGGTAAGGATTAGGAACAATTGTTCTAAAATCCCCAGGCTTTTCCAGTGTCTCTGGTGGCTGGATTCTTGCTCTGTGGATTTTCCCAGTTCAATCGATAGCCATGAGTTCCGTGGTGAGAGCCAGATGGCCTTTCTGAAACACCGGGCACCGCAGGACAGGTGTGAGCGGCTCAGTGTCACGGGCCTCAGTACCTGCAGCACCGTGCTTTCTGAATCATATGACTGCAGTTCTAGTTAGATTCTGTACTGAGTTTCGGCTTTGTTCGTTTTCTTTAAATTGCCTGTCAGACACTTTATATTCCAATGGAATATGGTAATCGCTGTCCAAATATACACTCTGTAAGTAAAGCTCCAAAAGGAATGAATATATTTAACAATAGAACTGGGAAAAGATCCAGGCATTGGTGGCTTCATGCCTGTCTTCCTAGCTGCTCAGAAGGCCAAGACCTGAAGAATTGCTATTTGAAGCCGGTTTGAAAGCCAGTTTGCAGAAAAGTCTGCAAAACTCCATCTCCAATTAACCAGCAAAATGCTGGGCTGGAAGCATGGCCCAAGGTGTAGGATGCTAGCTATAAGCAAGAAAATTGAGTAAGAGTGCAAGGCTTGAGTTCAAGCCCTGTTAATAGCCCCTACCTCTAGCGAGTGGGGGAGAGGAACTGGGAAAAGATGCCATCTGTAGAGTTGTCTGTTACTTTAGAGAAGCAACTTAGATCTAGACGTTTTGTGCATCTTAGTGGTTTTCTAAAGGAATGCCATCTTCCATTAGGAAGTTAATTTGTAGATTAAAAAGGTTAAAAGGAAGTTTCTGTGAAGGATTGCTAGTTTAGAGTAAGCCATACAGATTTTCAAACCTCTGCAACTCAAGTTCTTTGATGGGGTGTTTGTTATCTTTAGGGGACCTTTTGTTTGTGTTCTTGATTTTTGGCATGTAAGTAAAGGAGACATGTTTTCTTTTGCCTTTATCTTTTTCCTGGAGGTAACCAAACTTGCCAAAGTCTGGCTCTGCCTCCCCTATGTGAATAATAACTACTAGAATGGCTGGAGCCAGCTTTGATTAGTACTGTGACGACTACCTAACAACTAGCCCTTAAGTTGTAGTGAGAGGGGTATACAAAACGATTCCCATAACAAACTGGGTGGTCAACATTCTCAACTTCATTTCTGTTTTTATTTTTCTTTTGCTTTTTAAAAAATTTTTATTGTCAGACTGATATACAGAGTGGTTACAGTTTCATACGTTAGGCTTTGGATACATTTCTTGTACTGTTTGTTACCTCCTCCCTCATTCCCCCTTCTGTTTTTATTTTTCAAGTCCCGAGGCTTTGGATAAAATAAAATGACTTAATGAAGATTTCCTGGAGAAGACATTTCATTGGTTTTCTCTGTAACTGTTAGTAAGTTAGCACTGGCAAATTCTTCTCAACCAAGGAGATCATTCTGTTTTCCACATTAGAAACCTTGGTAGAGACTTTCTTATGTAGATGTAGGAATGGTTCCTTATAGAATGCTGTGGTCTGTTCTGAATGGGCCGTGGTGCTTCTGGGTACTTGTGGTGGGAAGGAGCATTTGTAACTGACACTACTGAAGTGAGTTTGGCTTCTGTTCTTAATCTGCATCCCACCTCCTTCCCCATCACACCATCTCCTGCCCCTTAAGGTCATGCACCAGAGGGATAGGTCTTGATCACTCACGCAGTCAGCTATACAACCTCATTATCACCCCAGTCTCAGGACAGCTGATCCCGATCTTCTGCCTTGGAGAGTTGCTCCTCTCGGATTTATTGTGGGTACAGTAGGCTGTTTCCCCTTTAAGGACAGGCCTGGGAGTTGCCTATGGGCTCCTCTAATCTCTGCCTCCATTCCTGAAATCACAAGCCCCTAAGGACCTTCTGCGGCCCTGGAGTACAGATTTGAAACACAAAGAGTTCTTGCAATACAAGAAGGAAAAAAATACTTTTCATTCTTCTCCAGTAAAGAGAATACCATCAATGAATAGCTCAATAAATTATTGGTATTGTAGCATATTTTGTTGTCCCTTCTGCCTCCCGGCTAGCTATATTTTTAAAAGGCACCAATGTTTCTTTACAAGACACACAGTCTCCCACAGGAAGAGGGCCGAATCTTTGTGATTTAGAATTTAATTTTTTAGAACTATTTAGTAGTTGTACAAAGGGGTTTTAATTCAACATGTCATTTTATGAGTACAATGTGTCTCGAGCAATGTCACTCCTTTTATAATCTCTCCCAAACCCATCCATATACTCCCAAGTTTTCCTAGTTTCATTTTTACATATATTGTAAAGTGAGCATTTTTAAGACCAAAAGCATGTGTATACCTGCCTTCCTAACCCCTTATTTGTGTGTATATGCCTTCCTAACCCCATATTCCTATGACCCTGAGAAGCAGTTACCATGATTATGTAATTTTTATGAATATCTCTTTTTTCCCAATTGGTTCTCTGCCTCTGATTGCTTTGTGTCTTCCACTTGTGACTCTTGTCTTTAAGCCTTCAGGGGTTTACATCCCATTTTGTGATTGTGGCATATTCTTCTTGGTGTTGAATAGAAGGAGACTGGTAATGGGTCTACCTAGTCCTTGGTTTTCTGTCCTCTCAGAAAAAGATCAAAGAAGTAACGAAAGGAGGTAGGTAGTAAGTTGGGTTGATTAGGAAAAAACAGCAACAACACAAACTTCCACAGGGCAGAAGGCGGTTAACTCTAGGGTAGATGCCTAGCGATCACAAGAAGAGAGGTGTTCGGTTATAGGCTCAGTCTCCCAGTTCTCAGACCAGCGTCCTTTTCTATGCTGATTCTTGGCTTTTGATCATCATTTACTTTTTGGTTAGTTTGGCTCAGAACTCAATCCTTACTGTAAGGTAGAATTTTCTAAATATACATTTTATCTTATCTGTTAAAAAAAAACTTTGCAGGACAAACAGAAAAATGGAAAAATGACCCATCCTGAGAAGCATCTCCAACCTAATTCCTACTCCTGGATCTTATTAATTAAAAAAAAAAATTAAGGGCTGGGGATATAGCCTAGTGGCAAGAGTGCCTGCCTCGGATACACGAAGCCCTAGGTTCGATTCCCCAGCACCACATATACAGAAAACGGCCAGAAGCGGCGCTGTGGCTCAAGTGGCAGAGTGCTAGCCTTGAGCGGGAAGAAGCCAGGGACAGTGCTCAGGCCCTGAGTCCAAGGCCCAGGACTGGCCAAAAAAAAAAAAAAAAAAAATTAAAAGATTAGTGAAGCAGTTTTTGTTTTCATTTCTATACAAATGGGTTAACTCTTTTAGATGTGTTAGACATGGATCTTTCTGAGGTCAAATCATATCTTAGGAGAGAATGAGGGAAACTAAGCAAACTTCTTTCTCTTAGAGGAAGTTAATTTTCTTTGTTATTATGAAAGTGATGTACAGAGGGGTTACAGTTATGTAAGCCAAGTAAATAGTACATTTCTTTTTGGACAGTGCCACCTCTTCTTCGAAGAGGAAGGTTTAGCAGTTGTAAGATGACTGATCTATACAGCAAACCTGTGGCAATGAGGGTCAGGAGGACTGGGGTGATAGGGAACAATAATCAATATACGTAATTCTTCCATACTATCATAAAGGGTTTATTGCTGTCTTTCTTGCTTTTCTTTTCTCCCTCCCTCAGTCCCTCTCTCCTTCCCTAGTTTTTCTGAACTCAGAACAGTTCCCCATAATAAAAAAATTAAAACTCATAGCATAGATGGGATTATATATTTACTTATTTTGTTTGGTACAAACACATTATTTTATACAGGTTAAAGCATTTTCCTGGGAACCTCGCCTGCTCACTCTAACTCCTAGTCCTTTCCACTCATTTTTGAATAATGAAAATAAATCATTCTTCTTGTTAACTCTCTTTCCTTTTTACATTACTTTAAAATCTGCTTTAGCCTAAGAAGGGTCACATTCCTTAGTGAAAAACTCCTAGTATAGATGGCTTTATAGGTTGATACCCTCTCTTTTCATCGTGAGTCACATGACAACCTAGTTTCTTTCATGACTTAAATGGCCATATTTTTATATTTATTTATCCTTCTAATTACGCAGTGTCTTTTTAATTTAACAGTAGACCCATTTCATAATGCAGACCAATGTCTCCATCCCCAGGTTTCCTGGTGGCAAACTTTCTTGGTAGATAAGGATAGAGTAAATGTTGACAAAATGCTTTACCACCATTTTAAATGGCAGCAGTGACACCTAGCTAGGGCTCACCACTCATTTTTAATTTGTGTTATTTGAAAAGTAGTAAAGCCTACAGTGTTGAAATTTTGGAGTCAAAACAAAAGTAGATGGTGAAGGTATGCCTGAGCTTTGTTTTTAAGTAAAGTAGAGACAATTCTTTGTCAGGATTGGTTCTACTGTCCGGGAAGCAGATTAATGGTACTAAGCAGCTCTGCCCCTTACCACATCATTTCATTAGTTCATAACCATTGGTGCCTACTGAAGCCCACAGTTGTTGTAGCTAGCTAACTTCTAAAGCCCCAGGCTCATGAAGAGGTCCTTAATTCAAGGATGTGGAAAACATTCTTTGTTACATAAATGAGCGCTACAATTTTACGATGATACTGTGAATGGAAATATGGTGAGACCACAAAACCAAAGGAATGAGTCTCGAGGTAGTACTGACAGATTATTTTCAAGATGAGTTTAGGTCTGTTTTGTGCTTTCAGCATGGCTTAGCATCGATACACAATACCAATCTGCTAAAATCTCTAGTTTCTCATCCATGTCCTTCTTAGCATCACAGGATAGGTCTTCATCACATTGAGGTATCCTGTCTCTGCGACTTCATGGGAGGGGAGTGGAGCTTCTCAGGGTCCTTTTCAAAATGCAAACTGTGCCTAGAAGGGTGGCTTCTCTCTATACCACAGAGTCTCTACTTAGAAATGTCTCCATGGAAGGATGGGAATTCCCTAACTTTAATAAACAGGAATCTGGGGACACAATGAACAGGAACTCTCTGAGTCATGATAGGGAATGCAGAATGAGTTTAGTTTGGGTATCTGGCAAATACAGGCAAGGTGTGGAGCTTACTAATAAGGAGCAAATTCCCAGCTAGGGATGAATGAGGTCATCTCAGTAGAGTAGAAGTCTAGACCTAAGAGAAACAGGCAGGCCATCGATCTGAAGGAGACTGTATTCAAGCCAAACTGTTCCTTACTACCTACACATTTGTCATGAATGAATTCTGCCCTAGTTTTCATTGGACTTCTATGATTTGATGCAGATTCTTTCTGCACATAGACCCCTCTGATAGCTGCACGATTAGACTTGAACTGAAAAGATGGGGGAGAGAATGTGAGATGAGAAGAGTGGTTTCTTGAAAGAACAAGGTCAACCCCCAAAATGGAAAATTGGGGGCCACAAAGGTATAGAAGTTGTAAAGACATGAGATATACTGTTTGTAAATACTTCACTTTTTAAAAATCTCATGTCGTTAATAAACTAAGTATGCCTATGCCAGTATCTAAGTCGAATTTTGCTTTCTAAGGTGGGCGGTTACTCCTTCTTTTTGCCTCCCAACTCCGTGGACCCTTGTACCTGGCCAAGTAGGGTGACCGCGTGTTTCATCCTAGCACTCAGGAAGCGGAGAAATGAGCATCCGGAAATGGAGGCTGGCTTAGGCTGTGTTGTGGCTTCTTGCCTTTTAAAAAGAAATAGTAACCCCAGAACAAAAGGATGCATCACATCAGAAACAAGATTTTGCATTGTCTCGAATACTTTGACTTAGTTATCTGGAAATAAAGAAGCCCCTCCCCTCCCCCAATGCTACTTTAAGGGGAATATGATCTGGAAATTTGGGGTTGCTGCTGTAATTTACTGAGAAACAATGAAACGACGATGCCACATAGGCAGACCTGTAAACACAGTTCTCTCCCAGTTCCCAACTGTCTTTGTCTAGACCAGCTGGTTTGGGTGGGGATGAGGAAGAAACGCTTGCTTGGGTTGAGTCATCTGCCTATGAATCCTCTGAGAACACACAGTGGAAGGAGGAGCGGAGCGTTCAACCACACACACATCCCACCCGTACGCCCACCACAGGTAAGAAAAGAGCACTGTGGATGAGCAGCAGCCCAGCCCAGCGGTACCTGGGGTGTGTCTTCGCTGGAGTCAGGCCTGCCTCCAGAAAAACACAGTCTCGTGTAAAGTTTGGGAACTTGACCAGAACTTCTGGCTTCATCTGGTTCTCCTGCTGCAGGCTCAAAAGTTCAGGTTCATCCTAGAAAAGCTTGGAGGCATGGATTCTCAGTCCCCAAGGTCCTGTGATTTACCTATGAGCAGAAAGCTAAGACATTCATTTACAAGAGTAGATAGAACTGTTGCCCTAATTCTCTGCTTCTTGGTGCACAGTCTAGCCAATCAGGAACATAGGTTCAGAAGGTAAACTTGCCGAGTTTAGATGCCAACATCTATAAAGATGAGAGAGGGTAAAAGTAAGTCCTTCTTTACAGGATTGTCCAGAAAATTAAATTATTGCTTGGAATATAATCAACACAGAGTCAGTGCTGGCAGTTACTGTTACTGTTCTTATTGTTCATTTTTGGAACGGCTTCTCCATGAAGTTGTCAGAAGGTTGTTTGGTGAACGTGGTAGTAGAACAAGTCGGATGGCTTGGGAGATTGAAGGCTCTGGGCTCATTGGGCCATAGTCATGTGTTGGGGATTGCTCTGAAACACCTTGTGTGTTGTACATTGCTAGTTTGAAGCCCTCACGGTGCTTGAGCAGACAGATACTCGGAATTTGTGGGTTTGTTTCTCTGTGTCTAAATTCAACCAATCTCTCGCCTTAATAACATATTCTTCCTGTAATCAAGTTCATATTTTCATGTTCTATTGAGTCTTGCTGTCCCACAGTTAGCTTCTTTAGTTCTTCCTTAATTTATTTGATTTGAAAAATTAATTCAAGGGACAGTGATGTATTTCTCGTTCTATGATCCTAGAGGAATTAGGAAAACATGTATGCACAAGAGAAAAGTGTGCAAGAAGAAAGACCTGTGTGTGTGTGTGTGTGTGTGCATGTGCATGCCAGTACTAGGACTTGAACTCAGGGCCTGGTGCCCTTGCTTGGATCTTTTGCTCTGGGGTGGTGATGCATTTGAGCCACACCGCTACTTCCCAAATGTTTTCCTGCGTTTATTTTCCTGTGTGTATCATCTAATTTATTCACCACGTACCTCTCTGTGGCCCTTGATATTCTTATCCCTATTTGGTAGATCAGTAAACTGAGATTTAAGAGGCTTGGAATTGGAACAAGTTTTATCAATGCCAAATACTTGTATTTTAAGAATTCATTCTCCTAAAAACAGCAGATTTATCAACCTATTGCATCTAAGACAGAATATTCTCCCCCTTTCCTTGTGGAATAGAAATGTGCATTCAAATAAGACAGAGTTAAATATATCGATATGTCCAGTGCAGATTTCCAACGCGGAATGTGCTCTGCGTAGGGAGCCATGCCCTCCTTCTCCCTTAGCTCTGCTTGCCATGAATTGATGGGATTACGTAGGCGGGTCAGTGTGTTCATTGTCTCTGTGTGTGTGTGTGTGTGTGTGTGTGTGTGCGCGCGCAGCGCGTTATATGCGTGCATGTGCACACGTGTGTGTATGCAGTGCACATATGCATGCATGTGCACGTGTGTGTCTGTGTGTGCCAGTACTGGGGCTTGAACTCTGGGCCTTGCACTCTCTCCAGGCATGTTCTGCTCATGACTGACCACGCTAAGTACGTGAACGCTACCTCCAGCTCCACGTTCATTGTCTTCTACGCCTAAAATCTTGTTCACGGGCCTTCAGATTCATTAACAACGGCAAGAAACATTCTTTACCCAGACTGAATACTGAGCAGCTTCGAGGCTAGCATCTTCTGCTATCTCCCAGGTCCTCCTCTCGTCCACAACAGAATGGTTTCCTTGTGGCCAATTTCATTTTGGCACAGCGAGAGAATGACTAAGAAAACTTCAGTGGATGCAAATGCGAATAAGGAAAGACATCTGTCAGGTTAATTAAGGGAAAACATTCCTTTGCCCTCTCTGTTTTTTTCCTGTACTCTTACCAAGGTGAGCTGTTCTCCCCTGCTTAGAGCTCCTCCTTTTCATGTTAGGAATAAACCAGAGCGCACTAAGTACTGACGTATGAGGTAAACACACAACTTATTTTAATATCCCTTTGGCAGTTAGTCCCTATGGCATCTTCATTTAGGAAACATTTTCTTCTACTCCTGCCCATTATCACAGCTTTGACATTCCCATCATTAACAGAATGTCATTTTGAAAGATACTGAATTAGGAGCAGCCAGCAACAAAACATACTGAACACAGAGACTGGCTTGTTGCCACCTGACTTCGCCGTGATCACAAAAAAGAACAAAGTGGAGCTCTGATGTCAGCTCCGCATGTTTGTGTGTTTGTGTTCCGATTGCGAGGCACATGGAATCAGGGCAGTTCACGGGTGGGCAGAAGATTCTGCCAAGCTGCACCAAGAAAGCAAAATGCTTTAGCTGGGAGGTGTTAAATAGTCATGCTGTTCCTTCTCTGCTAAAAGAACCTTCTGTGGAGTGTGAGACCACGCAGGCCTGTGGCTCCAGCGGTCAGTCCCTCTTCCCCAGGCCTACGAAGCAGAGAGGGTGAGCAGAGCTTGATATAAAAGCTCACGTATACTTGTAGGCTAAAACCTGTTGGCCTCATTAAGCATTTCTAAGTGTAGCAAGTTGAATTGACACTTAATTTCTGTTTGAAGAAGGATGAAATAGATTAAAAACATTATACTATTTTTGCTACATGCGTACACATATACATAGGATGTAAACAAGAGTTGAGCTAGGAGCTCAACTGTCACAGCTGTCATCCTAGCTACTGAGGAGGCTGAGATCTGAGGAGCCAGGTTTGAAGCCAGCCTGGGCGGGAAAGTCCATGAGAATCTTATCTCCAGAAAACCAAGAGTGGTACTGTGGCTCAAAGTGGTAGAGCACTAGCCTTTAGCGATAAAGCTCAGGGACAATGCCCACAACCAACAAAAAGAAATAAGAAAATACATAAATGTATGTTGAATTTAAGAACATCTCCCGTCCAGTTCTCTGACCACTTTGTTAGTATATTACATACAGGAGAAAGAAGCGAATAGCAAAGTTGTACTGTGATATATGCAAAAAGGAAGATTTAAGCTGCTGGATTCATTATGGTTTGGGGCAACTAGCGTCTTCTAAGACCTCTTTTTAAATTTTTGTAAAGATTTATTTTGTTTTAATCACTGGCTACTTAGAATAATCCAATGTCAGTAAACTTATTAAAGTCTTTTTACAGTATTAAGTTCTGACTTTGATGTGCTAACATGGGAGTTAAAATGGGAGTCCAAAACATAGGAGTTTTTTAAAAAAAAGTTTAAAACCTGGAAATTAAAGAAAAGTGGGACTGGGAATGTGGCTTAGTGGTAGAGTGCTTGCCTAGCATGCATGAAGCCCTGGGTTCGATTCCTCAGCACCACATAAGCAGAAAAATCTAGAAGTGGCGCTGTGGCTCAAGTGGTAGAGTGCTATCCTTGAGCAAAAGAAGCTCAGGGACAGTGCTCAGGCCCTCAGTTCAAGACCCAGGACTGGCAGAAAAGGAAAAAAAAAAAAAAAGGAAGCTGTGGTAATACAGGTTTGAAATGCCAGAAGAATTTTGAATTTAAGTCCAGCCTGAATTGAACTCCATAGTTCCTCAATATCTCAGGAGACTTGGGTCCTCAAGAATAACTTGATTACTTCATTGTAGACAAACTAAGGCTTGCATATCAGTCTCACAGCTATTGAATGCTGGCCTTTCCCCAGTTATAAAACTGGCTCCACTATGTCCATCCCTCCCCCAGCTTTTACTCTGTTGCCTTGATAACCTTGCCACACATTGGCCTAGTCCAATGATAGCATCTCTTTACTCCTTGCAGTGCAGATTAGACCACAGAGTTTGGAATGAGCCCTTGCAACTTTTTGCCAGGCATCAGCCCTTAGAGCTGTTTTCCAAACTATAGCATGTACCCTTCAGCTCTTAGATCCCACATAATTACCTAGTGAGGCCCTGCCTTTCCCACCCTGGTCCCAAGTGGGAACACCAGTGTACACCTTTGATCCTCGCATTAGTGTGCTAATCTTGAATCTGAGTCTCATCAATCCTTGACTGTCTCAGCCTTTAAAGTACTGTGGGGAAATAGGAAGTCTGCCCTGGTGGTTTGATTCCTGGAGTCGATTTGCAGGTTAGGTACCTCTTATGAATCCTCTTGCAGCTAACTGTGGAGAAAAAAAATCATAGGTATTGTGACATAGCCCTCTTTCACTTTAGTTGCTTTCAATTTTGAATATTTTTAGCAGTTGACTCTAACCTGCTACTACACATCCTGTCATCTCGTTCCAGTTCCTACTTGATTTTGTAATTATGCCCTATCTTTTAATCTGGTGATCTCAATGTAATTTGGTTCACAATAATGTATGTGGAAGTTTCTCCAGTTAGATAGTCCAAGGTATATCCAGTACCACAGGCAGTGTTCCCGGAGGTTGTTGTGTTGTCAGTGGTGAAGGCTGGTTATTCTTAGAGCAGATGGCCATCTCTTCCTAGTGTCTTCAGGTCTTTGTCAGGATCAGGAAAAGAGTTCAGACAAAATAAGGAATTGGGAGAACCGAAGGACCCTGAACTCAAAGCCTTGAGTTTCCTTCAGCTGTTTTGCTCACAGTTGGTACTCTGCCCTGGCTGGGGACTTTTAATAGGGAGTCACTTCTCTGGGATTTCAGATAACCCACTTAAGAAGAAACTTTAATGAAAGGAGGATTCTTCATAAGCTAAGGTGAGGAAAAGGTGACAATTTCCAGGCCTAAGCTGAGATTTTCCCACAATAGGTTGGGTTTTGTTTTTTGGTTTTTTTTTTTGTTTCTTGCTTTTTGTCTTTTTTTTTTCCTGGAATAAAGTTTACCCCTCCTTTTTACAAAAAAGTGTTAGATTGAGGACAGAACTTAAGGGATTGCTTAAGGAAATTCCATAATACTGTGGATAATTTTCAGTAGAATATAAGTTATGACAGTCTAGTGTTTGATATTTATAAAAGTATGTCTGAAAGTAGACTTGGGAATTTATCTCCTACTTTTTAGAGAACAACCGAGTTTTGGTCGCACCTGTCTTCTAGATTCCTCCTTCGCGTCATCTGTGAGCCAGTCTCACTTCTACTTCTCTAGTTTATTCACTCTGGGAGTATCTTCATTTTTTGCCCCTCCGAAAGCACGTGGTAAAGACACTTCATGAGCAGTGGAACAAATGTTCAGCTTTCTCTCTTTCTCCCTATGAAGATAAAAAACTGAGCATCAGCTCTGGCTTTCCCTCCCCCACTGCCCTGCCCTGCTGGGCGGGGGTTGGGACTCATCACCTTGGCTTGCTAGGTAGAAACGTACTCTGCCACTTGAGCCATAAGCCCAGCTCTTTTTTTCTCTAGTTATTTTTCAGATGGGGCCTTATATTTTCTCTTGTGGCCAGATTATGGTCCCATGGTCCTCCTGATTTCTACCCTCCAAGTAGCTGAGATGATGGGTGAACCACTGCACACGAAAAGGCCTTATCTTAATGTCTTGATTATATCCATAGAGTGCTCTATAAGTGTAATCTCTCCTTCTGTTGACTTTTCCCAAACTGTTGTTGGCTTATTGATTGGCTTTTGGCACTGCTGAGGTTTGAACTCATGGCCTTGCACTTCCTAAATACAGCTCTTACTACTGAACCATGCCTCCTGACATGAGTTTTCAGATAGAGTCTTAACTTCTTGCCTAGACCATGACTGGGTGCAGTCCACCTATGTGAGGCTTCCTGGTAGCCAGAATAACAAGTGGCTGCCACCACATCCACCTTGTTGGTAAGCATGGATCCCACAAACATTCCTTTCATCCATGGCTGGCCAACAAATTATATTCTCAACGATCTCAGCCTCTCAATAGCCAAGCTTTTAGGTATGAGTCACTAACACCTGGCTTCCCAACGTTTG
This sequence comes from Perognathus longimembris pacificus, assembly GCF_023159225.1. Taxonomy (NCBI): domain Eukaryota; kingdom Metazoa; phylum Chordata; class Mammalia; order Rodentia; family Heteromyidae; genus Perognathus; species Perognathus longimembris. Next base: position 45,764,758 of record NC_063179.1, on the reverse strand, counting down.
TCAGACCTTGAAGACCTGTACTTTTCTCTCCCTGTTGTCATTAACCTAAATGCTTATGTTTGGAGGTTGAAATAGGGTGAACTGCAATTGCTTTGTATTATAATTAATGCCTTAATGTCTGCTAATGGAAAACTTTTAGTTCAAGTGTCACACCAATCTTTATTGACATGGGGACTCTGAACTGGGTCATGACTTGGTGCACATAGGCAACATCCTGAAGCACTGTACTATCGGCTCTTGCTATTTCTCTTGTGTTTTGGAGACTGTGCAAAGGATCGGGAGCTGATATATAATGCTCGCGTTGAATGTGGGGCATTTTAGCCGATTTTTAAAGAGAAAATACTGTAGTTTAAAGTAGAATCATTGCGTAAAAAGTGCATTGGGATTCCGATCACCTTTACTTCCTTTTTGTTGCTGCAACCTGTAGCTACTTTAAGAAAAGCCAGAACAACACTTCTCTTAAAAACAGCTCAGATCATGTTCCAAACTTCCCAACAGCTGCCCTTTTCTCTCAGCCTAAAATTCAGACTCCCTGCTGTGGCCTGCAAGATGCCACAAACCTGCCTCCTGTCACCTCCCTCTGGGGCTCTCCCCTGTTCTCTCCACTCCTGCCAGGCTACATTTTGCTCTGCCAGGAGCCCTCCTGCCCCACAGCCTTTGCTTGTGCTGAATCCTCACTGTCTGGCCTTACCAACTGCCACTTCCTCCCTGATGCTTTTCCGAAATACCTGTTTTAAAGCATGGCTTCACACAGTTGCATTCTCTATCCTGCTTTCTGCGTTGTTGGGTAGTCCGCTTCGCCCTCTAGAATGAGGCCAGGGATTTGTGTGTTCATGAGTGCCTAGCTATCTGAGGCACTCAAAACATCACTTGCTGAAGGATACATATCCTTGCCCAGCCAACAATTAGGTTTGGCCTTGTTCAGCTCCAGGAAAAATGGTAGAAATATATACCTGAAGATGCCTAGAAAAATGACTGATTGGTTTACATGAGAAAACCAGAGCTATTCTAGGGGGGAAAAAAAACAATAAAATAAAGGCGGCAAAAGGAATCTGGAGAACTTAGGAGAGGTGTCCAGTGAAGGTTTTATGTTGTATGGTATAATTTTTCTTTCAACTACAGCTCTTACTAAAGACAATTTTCAAGGCTTTTGCAATTGGATTTACAAATGTGCAGAGACCTGGATATTTAATGCTGCAAATAGGAAAAAGAAATGTCCATGGTATATAATTTTAGTACATTTAAGAATACAGAATTTGCTGCAAGTGAATAATGTTTAAAAATGAACTAGACATATATTTATGTTGCCATGGTTAAATTTCAAAAACATAATGTTGAGTAAGGAAAAAAAAGTAAGTTACAGAAAACCTACAATATATAACGTATGCCAAAGTAGACCTTATCAAAACGTCCACTACATGACTGTCATACAAAATGAGTGTATGTTAAAGGCTTTATTTAAATTATTAATTGATTAAAGAAGCAGTAACATATTAAAACTGATTCAAGGGTGACATGGTTATATACATGAATACCATATTAATATGATAATTTTTACAAATCATCATAATAGCTAACTCGGATGTTGTGAAATGGACTGACTGCCAGGCTGGTCTGTGCCTTATAGGACAATGAAACTGTGTGCTTGAGATCATCTTTCTGTGGGGATGGATATCTGTTGTACTTCCACCTGTCATTTAGAGTGTGGTGATCAAGAAACGTCTACCTTACTAACACTTTTCTACAATCCACCATTAACCCCTACATTTTTAAAAGCAGAACCGAAATAATTGTAATGCAATGCTGTAGGTTTTTACAACAAAGTCCATTGATTTCTTTTTTGCCAATTTTAGGTGATGAGTGGTCCACAACTATGACACCAGTAGTGAAGGTGTAAAACCTGTGCTCATCAGGCAGGTCTGAGTGCCACTGTACCAAGAACGAATGGGCAATCTACAACCTTCTGTTCTTGTAGTACTTTGCCTCGTTGGGGGCAAGCCAGATGATACTAGTTTGAGTGGCACTTAACACATTTGTTTTTATCTTTAACATTTCTTTCTACATCTATGATAGGATTCAAAACAGACAACATAGTGTTCATCATAGAGGGGTGGGAATTATTGGATTATTTTTCTATTTTCTAAAAAAATATTCTTTTCTACTATAAATCTAGTGTGTGATTATTTCTATGTGGTCTACACTCTTCATTGTAAAGATAAAGAAACCAAATCTTCCCAAGTTAGTAAGAGTTAGACAGCAATTCACTAGAGGATTTCTGCCTCCTTGTCAGCCTCACTTTCTGTTGAAGGAATAGCCAGACGTTCAGCTTCACGCATGGTATTAGGAAGACTTAGCAGATGTTCATGAATGGTAAAGCTCTGGTCCATAATTGGTCTCCTATGCAAATTTATCAAAATGTTCATCAAAATGAAGTAACAAAACTGGAGCCTGGCTTCTCAGCTTTGCTGGGGCTCTTCTTGTTCAATCCACTGCTCTTCTTGTCCCTCGGTAGTGGTAGTTTCAGGTTGTGCTGAGTGCTAACCTCTCTTGTCAGCTGAGAATGTAAAAATTAGTGCCTGGGGGTTTCTCCTTCTCCTTTGTCTTGCCCTGGACAGACATACACCAAATTTATGTCTCAAAGGGAGAGTCATTTAACATTAAGTAGGATTTCAGCTACTCAGACCAATTGCTAATGGACATGAGCCTGTTGGGCTTCACAGCTTTAGAGACCTAGCAGGTTCTCCTGCCAGCCGTCATGTGACAGCCTCACATGACAAACCCATCAGGCCTTCCTTCTGGAGCCCTGAGGTTCAGCAAAGCTTAGGCAGACATGGGATGTGGGTGATGTAAACACAACATACAGGCCCGCCCTCCATTAGCTTTCGAGCCATATTTCTTTGTCATCCTATGGAGTGAAGGCTAACACCAACCGCCTCTCAAACAAACGGAAAGCATGGTTGGCAGTCGTGATGAGATTGTGAAGCTCTTTGTGAAACTGCTCTGGCCATGGTGACGGTGATCCTGGAGTTGGGGAAGTGGGGCAGGGACATGACCTACCTGAACAAAGTCAATGCAGAGGAATACAAGAGCCACCTGGGGCGGTGGCGTTGGCGCCCACCCCACCGCCCGTTCACCTCTCCAGCTGGGAGTGACACTCCCGACAGTGCCCTGTTTCTGCCTGAGGGTCCTCAAGTCTCCTGGAGCCTTCTACTAGGGCGAACGCGTTCGGTCATCAGTTTCCACCTGGGCATTGCCCCCAGACCCCAGGTCCCAGTGGGCAGGGGACACAGATGAGCATCTGGTTCCTGGGTCTCAGCGTGGTTCCCGGGTGGCTCTGAGCGAGGTAATGAGGAGAATTTCCCTGGGGTTTTCAGCCCTTGCCTTTGTCTCAAGCTGTGGACGGCTGTCTTCTGGACTCTGTTCTGGTTTTACAAGAGTCTGACTGTGCCATTGTGTTAGCCGAACAATGATAAGTCGCCTTCTAAATTCAGAGAACAAACGGAGCTGGTTGTTCCCAGGAAACGGAAGTGTTTTTCCTGTGCTGCTTCACGTGGAGAGCGGAGGGAGGAGGGCCATGGTGGGAAGTGGATACTGCAGGTTTGACTCTCAGGCCGGAGCCTGGGTGGGGTGAAGGAGTTCTGTCTCCTCTTGAGAGGTGAGGTGAGGAGAAGGCGTTTCACGATAAAATAGCTAAAACTTGCCTTCAAACCTCTTCTTCGGTTGCATTTCTGGGGTCTTCCATCTGCGTTTTTAAGGACAAAAAGCTGTAAACATCCTAGGAGGTCAAATGCATTGATGAGGAGGAAGAATTTCTGCCATTGAGAAGTGGCAGTCCAGACTTTTCCCCACTTTTCCCATGGGTGACTGGGTTAAAGCAAGCCACATTCAACTTAGCTCTGCACTGGTGAAAGGGAAGGAACCTTTATTTTGCCTAGGCAATATTTCCACTATTTGATCACTGTCCGGAATGAAAGAGTAGGTGTGATCTCAAACACCTGAGGAGCCTTCCCGCTGGAGTGCTGCAAACGTCTCTGGTGGCAGGAAGTCTGTGATTGCTGGGCAAATAAAGAACGGTGGGTGACAGAGGGCAGTGTGGGCGCAGTGGTGTTATTCAGGTGGGCAGAGCCAGGTGTGGCGGCGGCCTGTGTGTGTCCCAGACACGCGGAGGCCCTGTCCGCCTGGAGCCTCCCTCCCGCGGTGTTCAGTGCAGGCTGCAAGTCCCGTCAGCATCCCGCTCATACCTTGGAAAACTTCTCTACCGGAGTATCTCACCAGTGTCCTCAGATTTTAAAAAGTATTGATATCTGTCAGGATCTAGGTTAGTCTGAGCAGGCCGGAAGCTGTCAACACTGGATCCTTTCTAACAGAGAAAAAAAAAAAAAAAGATCTCTGGATTTTAAAATGAAATGTGGTATGAAATGTCCCCTTTCTCATAAGTGTTGGAAACAAGTTCATTTGTGAGGCCAGGAGCCGACTTCAGCACGGCAGAGACTGGTGTTTGAGCTCATGGGAATCTGCCTCCGCCTATATTTTATAAACTTGGCTGCGGCCAATGTAGAAACATTGCAGGCTTAAAACTTCCTGTGCCACTGTTGAGAGACTAAGGAGGTTCGGAGCCTGCTTTGACTTTGACATGATCCCTAGCTTCATGCTGCATATCAATAAAAGTTACAGGAGATCCTTACACTCTGCCTAGGTACTTTGATGGCTCATAACATTTGTCAGTGAACTATGCCTGTAATTATTTAAATAAAACCTAAATGTGGGTCTCCTTTTTGAGACATTTTTTTGAATCATTTTTCCATCTCCCCCCCCCTTTTTTTTTTTGCCAGTCTGGGGGTTTGAGATCAGGGTCTGAGCACTGTCCCTGGCTTCTTTTTGCTCAAAGCCAGCGCTCTGCCACTTGAGCCACAGCGCCACTTCTGACTCTTTTGGTTTATGTGGTGCTGAGGAATCGAACCCAGGGCTTCATGCGTGCTAGGCAAGCACTCTACCCCTAAGCCACATTCCCAGCCCCTTCATCCCTTTTTTATATATAATTTTTTCTTCTTTATAGCTCTCTCTGAAGAAGAAAACTATCTGCTATGCAGATGATCTACCACTTGGGCCAATGCCTCAGCCATTTTTACTTTAGTTATTTTTTGAATAGTCTTGCATTTACACTGAAGCAAGCCCGAACCAAGATCTGTCTGTGTCCACCTCCATGGAGCTGGGGTGGCAGACATGCTTGTTTTTTATTGGCTGAAATGGGATCTGGCCAGTGGTTCTCCTGGGTTGACCTCAAGCTGTGATCCTTCTGGTCTCTGCTCCCCCAAGTAGCTGAGGTGACAGGGGCAACCCACCATGCCTGGTTTATTATTTTTGTGTGTGTGGGAGGGTTTGTGGTTTGAGTTTTTATTTGTTTTAAGCCTTCACTGTTGACTCTTTTCATTGTGGTACTAGTGTATTCATTATTCTATATCTTTCTTAGGAAATTCAATTTTTAACAGTTTCTTTAAGAAGTACCAATTATTACTTTTAGTTTTTAGGTCAGTCAGTATGCTGTACTCATGTCCCTAGGTATGGTATTAATTAGACTTCTATTTGTTTTGCCACGTGTTTTTTAATCCATAAAAGCTTTATCAAATATGTAGATCAATGCTAAGTATAAATAATACAAATAGCCATTTTTGTAACATCCCGAATTACGGTTAACTTGCTGAAATATGTCTGCTAAAGTTTCCAGGGTAGAAATCTGTCATTTACGATTTCTTTTGTTAAGTTCAGCAAGTTAATACATTTAATTGTGCCATACTGAAGTGAAAGGAAACATTAATTTGAATTAACACTAAATATATTGTACAGTATCTTTAAAACCACTAGCCTGTCTGATTTAAAGATTATGTATCTAATAGGTTGAAGACAATTCTTGATAGATGAGTTGATAATATCACATTCCACCTTCATAATTAAGTATCAAGAGTCTATTCTCATTCAACAGCTTCTTTAAGGCTGAGTAAACATGATCTTAATTAATCTCACAGACAATGCTAGGGGAAGTTGATTGCTGCAGTAAGGAAAATAAAATGATGCATGCTGACCTTAAGAATGATAAATGTGGGAATGTTGACAAATGATAATAAGCAGCAAACATCCAGGAGAAGATTGGCTTCCCAAATCAATATCGATGGACCAATCTGGGTTTAGGTTTTAATATTTAGAAATGTTCTTTTCTAATACCTTATATGAACTCAGAAATGTGCTAAGTGTTATACCAAATTTAGGGGTCAAGTGAGCTGTTTCAGAACCTGGTGTAATAGAGGTTTCTTCTAAATAAGGATGGAGAGAGAGAGAGAGAAAATATTTAACCAATAATAGTGTAAAGTCTTTTTTAAATGTTTTTAATATTTTCTTTATTGTCAAAGTGAAGTACAGAGGGGTTACAGTTTATGTGTAAGGCAGTGAGTAATTTCTTACCCAGCTTGTTACCTTCTCCCTCATTTTCCCCCCACATCCTCCCTTCCCATTCCCCTCTCCCCCGCCATGAGTTGTATAACTGTTTACACCAAATGGTTTTGTAAGTATTGCTGTTGGAATGGTTTGTCCTTTTATCCTTTGTCTCTCGATTTTGATTTTCCCTTTTCCCTCCCTAGTTCTAATACATGTTTATACTACATCCAGGATACTAAGATCAGGTACAGTGATAGCAGGGGTAAAACCACGGGAAGGGAATATGAGAAAAAGAAAGAAAGAAAAGGGTACTCTTTCACATGGCATGTTGAAAATAATTACAACAGTGGTATACCACTTGTTTCCATAATGTGGAGTTTATTTCACTTAGCATCATCTTATGTGTTCATATGGGCATAGCTATTGGGCTATTGTGATCTTCTGCTATGACTAGCCTAAAAATGTACTAATTATTCCCTATGAGAGAAATCATAGAATTCATGTTTCTTTGGGTCTGACTCGCTTCACCTAGTATAATTTTTTCCAAGACCTTCCATTTCTTTATGAATGGGGCACTGTCATTCTTTCTGATAGAGGTATAGAATTCCATTGCATATATGTACCACATTTTCCTGATCCACTCGTCTACTGAGGGGCATCTGAGTTGGTTCCATATTTTAGCAATGACATATTGTGCTGCAATGAACATAGTTTGTGCTGGTGGCTTTAGTGTGGCCTCGCTTGTAATCTTTCCAAAAGTGGGGCTGCTAGGTCATAGGGGAGCTCTCTGTTTAGCCTTCTGAGGAACCTCCACACTGCTTTCCAGAGTGGCTGAACAAGTTTGCATTCCCACCAACAATGTAGTAGGGTTCCCTTTTGGCCACATCCCCTCCAGTATTTGTTATTCTTAGTTTTCCTGATAATGAACATTCTTACTGGAGTGAAGTGGGATCTCAGTGTTGTTTGATTTGCATTTCTTTTATGGCCAGTGATGTAGAGCACTTCTTCATGTGTCTCTTGGCCTTTCTCATTTCCTCTTCAGAGAAATCTCTAAGTCTTTAGCCCATTTGTTGAGGGGGGGCATTGGTTCTTTGAGGATTTGTTTTAGAAGAATTTAATGTTGGGGGTTCTACATATATTTTAGATATGAGGCCTTTCTTTGTAAACCGTTGTAGTTGCCTTATTCTTTGAGGCTTGTGAAAGTTACTTTGAAGTCAAAGTAGCCATTTTATACTTTTCCCCTGGCAGAAACAGGAGAGTCACCATAGATAGTAATTAACTTCTATGTACTGGGTACTTGCCACTCTGCCTGTGAAATGTGGCCATCACCTTTCTTTTAATACACTGGAATCTGCTTTGGGGATTCTGAAGCCTAAGCCTTAGTAAAGAATTTGAATGCAGTCTACAAGATGAAAAATGAATGAGTGGTGAGGTACATTTATCTTTGGCATCTGCGTTCTATTGACAAAAGGCACAAATATGAAATTTGTCTAAATAATTAGATTTTTAATTAGTGCATCATTGTAAGATTAATGTCACTGCGCTTCATTGCATGTAATTTTCTATTAGAAATTTCATGTCAACAAAGATGCTACCTGTGGTTTGCTGATTTGAATTC